>NC_041007.1:47003867-47326367 GCF_004193775.1 Glycine soja
CACGTAAAATTCAAATTAATTTTTATTTCAAATTATACAATAAGGAAATACATGTATTTACAATTCATATAACTTTTTTTCAAGTTTTTTTTAAAAAATTGATCTCACAAGCACAATAACAATCAAACAACACTCACAATAAAAAAGAAAAAACAAACACATCAAATATAATAATAATAATAATAATAAATAGTCATCAAATTTCATAGTAATTATATATAAATGTTATATAATGTTAAAAACTAGATATATAAATAAATAAATGAGACTTATAATAATACATAAAACATAATCAATCTAGATCATAATAATTGATGGAAAATCATATAGAAATAAGATTTATTAATAAGTATATATATTTCTCTTTGACTTAGATTATAATTAATGACAATGTATATTATTAAAAAATTAATATATAATCAATGGTATTAATTATCAGATTTATTAATCAATATATATTATTTTATTTTATTTTTACTAGAAATAGTATATTATTATTAATTAGTATATATTATTAATTGTTATTATATATATTATTAATAATATTTTTATTCAAAAAAATATTATATAAGAGAATTTTTATGAAAAAAGTAAATATTTCTCAAAATTCCTCATGTCATTTTTATAAGACCCAAATTAAAGTTAATGATAGTCTAAATTTTTTTATAAGAACCAATATAAAATATATTTTGCACTAATTAGTTGTTTAAAAAATACCCTTAGTTAAAGTCATTTCTCTTAGTTAAATAAGTAGTTGGTGAAATATATGAATTTTAAGTATTTGTAAGTGTTTTAGTGATGTTAGGGGTAGTTTTAAAATAAATAAATAATTCCAAGACATATTCAATCCGAGAAGTCTATTTTAGAAATCTTTGAAACTTAGTAGTTAATGGGACAACTCAGTTTCGCCTAAAAACACCAAATGCCGTATCAGTCCATTCTTCCTTCTAGAAGCCGAGGGAGACAAGTAATAAACACATCTCAAAAAATTGACCATTATGATCGATCGGGTACTATTACCCCCTAAGTAAAGTAATCATGATAATCTTAACCCAAATAAAGATAATAATGATAATCATAGTAATATTAGACTGGGGTGCAACCACAAAAATGAAGTATCCTCAGTTTTCTTTTTTCAAGAATTTCTTCGCATTAAACGCCTTCAATTTTTTAATTGGTTTGAAGTATCATATGCTACACGATATGATTGGATACATGGTTGTGAATCCTATTATTATAATATAATAATCAAATCATGGTCAAAAAGTTTAATGTTAAATTAGAAACCAATCAAACAATTCAAAATCATTCGAACGTGAGTGTCTTTTGACGTTGATTAACACCCTTTAACCTAACGAAACCTATCATTACGTGTGATATAGCTTTCCTCCTCCTGATATACATATAACATAGATATGCACAATATCTTAGGCGTGAAATAAACGTTAATTTTTCGTATCACTCATTTCATATTCATTCATACAAAAATAAATATTAGCATGCCAAACATACCCAATTTAATGTTCTATAAAACACATTCAATGAAACATCTTATATTTATTAAAATAAAAGGGGTTTGGTGACTTGATGGTGTGAAATAGAAGTTAAAGAAAGATGCCATTTAAAGTGTGTACATAAATTTTAATTTGTGACTTACTACAAGACTC
Source organism: Glycine soja (assembly GCF_004193775.1). Taxonomy (NCBI): domain Eukaryota; kingdom Viridiplantae; phylum Streptophyta; class Magnoliopsida; order Fabales; family Fabaceae; genus Glycine; species Glycine soja. Next base: position 47,005,535 of record NC_041007.1, read on the forward strand.
AAGTGGAAGGAACATTTATGTGTGATTTTAATATACGAATAAATTCAGAGGTAGATATGTTGGTTGGAGCAATGTGGCGATTCTAAATTAGAGAAGGCTAAACTGAATGGCGTGGCTTGTAAGGTTTGAGTGTTAAAAATTCAAGAGAGGCTTTAATCACACGCAAGTCACGTAGTCCTCTTTTTGTCCTTTTATTTCAGTGAGATCAGAAAGAAAGAAAAAACAGGTTTTGCGTAGTTATGGAAAGAAGAATGGCACTGGGTCCAATTCTGACAGGCATAAAGAGAGCACGTGTGAATTAAGAGCACAATCAACACATTTTGTATACAAGAGGAGTGATGGAACTATGGAAGTATTTTAAGAAGGAACAAAAAAAAGAGATTAAGTTCAGCTATAGTTGTCATGATTCCAATTTTAGTGTATTTGTCTTAGAGAATGAAAATAGAAAAGATAAAATAGAATAGTGTAAAAATTAAAAAGTGTGAGACTCACATAAGCACGTTATATGTTTTTTTTTTTTTGTCAAATACAAGCTTTGAAATTAGTTTTTGAATAAAATTAATTATTTGAACTTGTTGTATAAGTTATAAGAGTCATAATTTTTTTGAGTTGATTTTTTTTTATGTTAGGTATCAATTAATTGAGAATCATATAAATTTTTTTAATCATATTATTAGTGTGAAATATCTATTAAAGATTTGATTTTTATTAGAAAATCTAATTGATTATTTTTAGTGAGATTTTTTTTTAATTATATTCTTTTTATTCATAAAACTCGAATTTCAAATATTATTTAAAAGAAAATTAAATCCAATACCAAGTTATTCAATATACATAAACATAAGGATCAAACTTTTGACAACATGTTTAAATTTTAAAAAATGGGACTTTCTATCGATTATACTGCACTATATACATCAATTATAATTGTTATTCAAATATTTTTTTAAAGGAAACCAATAATTATTATTTATTTCTAATATTTTAATTAATAATTTTGAAATTATAATTATATTTTTATTCCCTCATTTTTTTATTTTTACTTTTAGTTCCTAATAAAATATTTTACCAATTTAAGTTTCTCATGAATTTTTCCCATTTCGTTTTTGGTTCCCGTTGTTAAGTATTATCATTAAATGATAATGTGACGAAAGTATAAATGTGGTTACAAAAGTTTGTGGCAATTAAAAAAAAAGCTACAATTTTTTTGAAGATTTGAAAGAAAAATAAAGAAGTTGTTGTGCGATAAATTATTAATTCAAATTTGTAAAATTTTCGAAAAATCTTATTGTTTATATATATATATATATATATATATATATATATATATATATATATATATATATATATATATATATATACCAATGTTGCAACCCAAGACTATACATATGGTTAAGGGTTGAGATTGAGTTTTAATAACTTAAGTCAGACCCTGGGTTTTCCCTGCTATTTTTAATGCTTGTAGTATTTCAATATAAGAAGAGAAAACAATGTAATAATCTAAACATGTTAAACTAAATAATCTAAACTATACTAGTATATTTTAACGTAAAATGAAGATAATGTAATATTCACACGAAAGTTAGTACAATTTACTCATAATTTTATATACTATAATACTAACATTGAATTTTAGATTTTGAGCTTATAAAAGGGCTTATTATAGAGTTGGGCTATTGCACATATGATAGTTGGGCTGATGCAACAAATTGATGGATTTAGTTTCTTTTTTGTTTTTTTTTTACAGAATGGATGCACTTTTTTTTTTTATAGTGAAAATTGATTTACTTCCTTATTCTTCACATGTCACAATTAAATAAGCTTATTTTAAAAAATTTATTAACATTAATTTTTTATATATATACATTAAGCTTGATGTTGGAAAATCCAAAAATCAAGATACTTTTAATTCTTTAAAAAATTATATGATTGGACATCTGTCAGTGAAGACGTGATTTTGTTTATGTTTTAAAGGAAAAACACAAAAGTTGCAAATTTTAATTAGGGACCAGCTCATGTTTAGCTGTAGCCTGTAGGCATACATTTGATGTAAACGGGGAGAGGATAATGGTGAACTAGAAAATCATTAGTGAAAATAAAATGTTTTTAGATTTAGAAACGTTGTAATTTTCTTTAAAAAGGAAAAAGATGAATTTAGTTAATAATGTAAGGTTTGAGGTACCAACATAGTTAATTAGATTTAGGATCTCTTATCTTATATATGGTAATGTACTGATGCTTTTGCATGTCTTTTATAAAAAAAAATTAAACTATAAATTATTAATTGAAAACATGCGATTAAAAATTTACCATAAATATCAGAATATGAAGAAATAAAAGTCACGTTTAATTAATTCAAATAGACACTAACAAAACTTTAATTTGTTGAAAAACATAAGGGGTCTATTAGATTAGGATTTTAAAAGAATAGTTTAACATAAAAAAGTATTGTGAATTTTAAATATTACATAGGAATATTATGACTTATTAGATTTTTTATAAGATTTTCATGATAATTTAGATTTTAATAAATTTATATCATAAGAATTTAAAAGATTTGAAAAAAATTTATAGATTTACAAGATTTGAAAGGATTCTTGTGAATTTTTTTTAAAAAAACACATTCAAAATTACAAGAGTTACTGAAAAAATAATAATAATGATGAGGTTTGGATTAAAAAAAAAGTAAAAACAATATTTTTTTAATATTTTAATAGCTAAATTGATTACAACTTTATGTCCTCCTATATCAACCCTTCTTACAATAACATTTTTTCATTCTTACTTTTTGGATATGAACAATAGATTTAAAATTATATGTTGGTTTTCTTGTTTTTTTTTAATTATTACAATTATTTCATCATAAATCCAATGACATGTTTAAATGGGATAGAAGGGAGTGATAATGGTGAAAATTTTGCAGGAGAATTACTCAATTATGTGAATGACAAATTTAAGGATGACAATCACAAAAACATATACGAGAAAGTATATGGAAAGTATGATTAGCCTTAGCAGATAAGACAAACATTAATTTAGAAAACAAAATAAAAAGTGTAGAGATGAGAAGTATATTTGACATTATTTTTATTTTAAAAGAATAAAAGAAACATATATGAGACACACATCTTATAGAATATTAAAGATAGAGGAGGGTATATGTGATGAGAGAAAATAAAGTCTCATAACCAATAGAAAAAAAATAGTCTAGCAAAATCTCAAAGGATTAAGTGAGATTGTTTAATAGATTTTTAATACTAAAAAATATGATGAAATACATTAAAATCCTTAGGTGTTCAGAAATTATAAAAAGATTCTTAGAAAGTTAATGAAAATCTCAAGTGGGTTGCTTGAGGACTGGACGTAGACACGGAAAGTGGCCGAATCAATATAAATTGAGTTTGCATTTCTCTTTTCCCTTATCTCATCTATTTTATTGCAATCAATTTTATCTTAGACATTTAAAAGAATATTGTTAAATTTATTGCTTCTTCTGCATTCTAAGCCTATTGTTTAAAAGAGAGGTTAAATTTTGTTAGTGGAAAAATTGTGAAACTTAATTCACCCTCCTCTTAAGTTATTGAGACCACTTGTCCAACACTTTTAAATACCAATTTTTTTATAAGTTACAAAAAATCTTAATTAAATATCATCTAGTTTTATTTTCCTCATTCAAAAATGTTAAAAGTCTTAATTAAATAACACAAAATTTATTTATACCATTTAAAAATCTTGATTAACAATTATAATACTTTTTTAAAAAAAAAAATCTTTTAAAATTCTAATCCAATTAGGCCCGTTAAGAGAGAACTTATTTCATGGAATCTTTTATTATTCTCATGAATGTTATTTCCAAGGATATAATATGGGAATTCGGGCATTTAAAAAGAAATATATATTTATATTTTAATATTTTTGGAAATAATTTTTATAATTTAAAGGAAAAAGTAACATATATATTAAACGATAAATTTCACATTCCATAGGAATATTACTTTCCCATGCCCTCTTAATGGGAATATAAATATAAGAAAACATAATGAAAAAAATTAATATTTCTAAAAATCAATAATATTCAAAATTAATTTTTAAAAATTTGTAATAAACATGAAAAAATATATTTTCTGTTAACTAAGAAAAAAATGTATATTTTGATCAAGATTCCGTGAAACAACGGTAAGTTTTTTTAAAAAAATAAAGATTATCATTTAATATTAATCACACATGGAATAGACATAAAGTTCCTCGATATAAAAATTGAAGACAAAATTGTAAATCCATTCTTGCCGTACTCCCACCATTGTGTTATGTTACAAAGTCATCCATAATAAAAACTTTTACTTAGTCAAAATTTGTTTAATTGTGGCTGGTCTTGGGCTGGATATTGCTTTTTGTGAATTTTTAAGCACAGAATTTTTTTTCCTGAGTACACCCCCTGAATTTATTATTTTTTGGACCAAATACTCCTCATGAATATGTGTTTTCGTTGATTTCAAAACTAATGGAATGTGTTTCCATTGTCTTAGGATGAGCGTTCCTGATACAAAATAGAAATTAATTTCTGTTGTGTTATGAACTAATTTGTATCACACTTAATTCAATTTGTATTAAAAAGAGTAAGTTGTATTGTCATTAATTTATTTCAATTTAAAAAGATATTTATATTACAATAATTTAAATTTTAATTGTAATATAAAATTACCTTTTTAATTAATATAAATTAATTGAAAGTGTGGTAAGCAAATTTATTAGTAAACCTAGGGAGGCTTTGGGAGGCAATAAAGTACTGAATTGTGATCTTTGAAAGGTAAAAATAACAATTGTCTACTTTATAGTTCAAATGGAAGGTAGTGATTTTGCTGGTTATGTAATTTAATTTTGACTATGGTGGAGAGATTTTGCAAGACAAAGTTACTGCTACATTTAGTGCCAAGGAAAGTGGAAATGTCCGTTTGAGATGCTTTAAACACAATCCATACATGCACCCTAAGTCTTTGCCTATTGAGAAGTTTAGCATAATTTGGACTTGGTAAAGGTACACATATCTTTAGACGGTTTAGGGTGTGTTAGTATAGGAGAGTTGTTCTTAGTTCTTGGTGATCTGAAAAAATTCTAGTCCATGGAGACCTATTAAGATGCATTCATGAACGTTAATGGGCTAAACCAAATCATGATTATATAAGTATAGACCCAACATTTTAGGGACGACTAATTATTTGAGTTACAACTTGGAAGTTACTAGTAATTATGAAAACATAAAAAAAGTTGATTCATTATACAATATAAATCATAGTAATTAAAACTTTGTGTTGTATGAGAAAAATAATAGTCTCATTGTCCATAAGCTAACGTTAAATCATCCATATAATCCACATGAGAGTTTACCAAATCCAATTCAATAATTTATTTAATCAAATCAAAGTGGATGCATGTAGTGGCATATCAATTGTACGTACGATCTCGAAGGGTTCGTGCAGTGGAGAATTATAATCTCTGTTCATGATTGCACAAAATTTTGAAGAAAAAGAGGTCATGCTTTACTTTTGGTGCTGAATAACACATTAGTCAGAAGCATGGGAATGATCAATTAGCCTGACCATTCAAGAATCATAGCCTATTGCTTACTTGAGCTTTCAAATTGGCAGTGAAGGCATGCAACCAAATAAATGATGAAGCCCACACAAGTCATACTAACCCATCAAGACTTTACTGCTGATCGAGTGCTATAACTTCGATACAAACCAAACCAGTTACAAAAAGTAATGCACAATATCTAGTTACCATTTCCCAATACTATAGTGGATTTGGTAGTGTTAGGCATTGGCGTGTAGAACATAACGACAAAAAGCTTCAGTGAATAGTAATCTAATTAAGAGCTTGACCAAAAGCCCTCTATATATGCTGATCATCTCTTTAGGTTTGGTAACCATGTTAGGTTTGTATAGTATACATGCGTTCGTTTGAATAACGTATACTCTTCATTGAGACTTAGATAAAGTTAGAGCATATTTATAATACCAAAAGTTATTCACAAAATGATATTTGAGTCTCTTAATTAAGATTTGGGGTTCGATTTTTTACTTTAGCATGAAATTGTAACTAAAGATTTCACTTTCTTTCAAAATAAACTGATCCAGTGAAAAAAAAAATTAATAAGATGTTAAATAGGAAGCTCAAAAGTATATCTCATTAAAAAAAAGAGCATACTTATAATTCACATGCAAATTGATATATGGATAGGGCTTTTTTTTATGACACATATATTAAATTGTCTTTGTCACTTGTAGGTCTAGTTTAGATAAAATTTTTAATATTATACACTTATGTGAAAGAAAAAAAATCAAATAAATAAGTAAAATGAATCAAATTTGTAACAAAAATTAAAATAAATTTATGTTGCTTGACATTTTTAGAGTCTCATTTAATTTCTCTATAAATGCTTATAAACTTAATATATCAGCATCTGGACCATATTAAGTTAATGAGATACAGTGCATTAAATGTGCTCCACATGCATTCATCTCCTTCATAAGGTTTCAGAATAAGATTTTTAGTCAACGTTCCTCAAATTCCTAGTTAGGACTTGACAAGAGATTACCATGAGCTTTACTTTATCTCCTTTTGCGGATAAATGATTTTGTCAAAGCAAAAGTATCTTTTGTCAAAAAGAAAAGATAGTAATAAAGGGAAATTTAAAACCAATATAGTTATTGTATAGTCCATATATATATATATTAGCCATATATTCACTTGGAAAATTACATTTGAAGTTTTAACGTCAAAGTAGAACAACAAAAAGTTAATCCATGTGATTTTGAGCTGTATTTTTATATATGCATAAAAATAAACAATAAGATAAAATTATGGCCGAAATAATTTCTGATGTCAAATTTTTAACATGCTAGAAATTGCATTCACATAGCTGTTTGACCAAGGATTGCACAACGCAAAAGACAACTTGAAGATGACTCTCTCTGAGTCGGTGCTTATTTTCTCACACTATAAAAAAATAAAAATATCCTTACGCGTCCAAGCTAGGAGTGACATCCTCTTCAACCACTCTTAGACGATTTTCTTGAATTCTTTTTCCCTTTCCATATAATGCCATTTGGTACACGCAATAGGTCTCTTCTTTTATCATCCCGATTTTTCTTTTTCAACAAGATTTAGCTTCTACCACGGGAGATATTACAAAGGAATAAGGACATACATGATACATGTCCATAGTTTTTTCAAAATATGAGGAAACAAAAGTTATTTCTTTTCTTTTATATACAAAATTTCTGTGTTAAGGACTCTAACTCAATTGTTTGAGCTGACAGGATCTTTAATTTTTATGGATAAATATTATATATATATATATATATATTATAAAATCTGTTTGTTTTTGTATACAATTTTCAGTAAACTACTGCGGGAGATAATAACAACTGATGATTTAAAGTCTATAACCAAATAAAAAATTATCTATGTCAAATAGTAACGCTTTCCTGAATCCCAAATAAAAAAAACAAATAAACAAATTAAAAGGTCATAAAACCAACTTAATTTAATCAAATTGAATTAATCCTGTAAAAAAAAAATGAAAGAGGGTCAACTAAATTCCCTATTGGAATTGCTGATTTTATTGCTTTCCGTTGTTGCAGTTGTTGTTGCTACTACTGGCGACATTGCCATTGCCATTGTTGCTGTTGTTGGCTGTCATGTTGCCTTTATTGTTACTGTTACTATTATTATTATTACTACTGTTGCTGTGTTGTAGCGGAGCACCACCAATAATGGAAGTGATAGCTGCTGCCAATGCTGCAGTGAAATTCGGGTCAGTAGCAATGGCAGCACCAACTGTGTCAGCAAGGTGTGGTGGAACAACCTGATGAGGTGGTAATTGGTTATTACCAAATTGTGAAGAAGGGTCTGCATCATAATGTGATGATGACATTTGTAGGCCAGAAAACTTTGATTGGTTGTTATACAGTGCTTGTCCAAATATCTGAGGCAGTAAAGATGCTGCCGGGGAGTTTGCAAAATTATTCTGAGGGACACCAATCTGCAACTGGTTTGGATGCTGCTGCCTTGGGAACTGTAGAGGGTTTGGAGAATGAGTTAGGTCTAATGTAACAGTTGGGAATGGAGCAGATGCTGAGATAGTGGCCATGCTTGAAGAGCAAGGAAGGAGTGTCCCTGTGAGGAAGTTTGCATTCATTATGCTGTCAGCACTTGACATTGATCCAGAAAGCAACATTCTTGCTGCTGAGGATGTGGTTTGTGCCATTGCCATGGCTGTTGGAGGCAAAGGGTGGTTGTGATTTCCTTCATAGGTTGTGATAAGGACTGTTCTATCTTCAGCACACCTTTGTACCTGTTGTTAATTTTAAGTACCAAATGTTGGATTAGAAAAATGTTGAAGAACTAAAAAATGAGCCTTGAAACTAACATTCTTCAATTTAATAGTATTTTGTATACTCTTATAGTCTTATTCAAACTTCAATAAATGAATCTCAAAATCATTATAGTTAGCATTATATGTGTATGCAAAATTGTTTTGCAAATTAGCTGAGTCAAAAGGTTTCAAATCGTGGTTACCATTTTGTCAAGATTCTTGATATTGCATAATGTTTTAGACAAATGCGATTGATGTAGTCACAATTGCATTCACCAAACCCCAAAATCTTAACTGTATTTTAAAACCTTTAAGCCAATAAATAAAGTTAATGAGACTAATAATGCCACATATTTTAGTACCAATTTTGATTTTTTTTACTCCCTAATTTTGGCAACCGTGTTATATCTCTCCCTAATAACCTCTTCCTTTTCTATCTTATATTTGTATTTTTTATCACATATCACATCCATTACCTTTCTCTTTCTCCTAAGGGTGTATTCAGCTTAATTAAGAAGTGTGAAATCATTAATTTTGTTTTAAAACAGGAAATCAAGCTTTATAATGGACATCAAATATAATATACCTGTTTTCTAACTGGGCAAGCCGATGCCATGCTACACCTATAATAAGCTCTAGGACATGGGTTTCCTTTGGCCATTTTCTGCCCATACTTTCTCCATTGACACCCATCAGCAATCTGCATGAGACAAGTAAAAACTTCTCCATCAGCAAAAATGAACAACAATTTGTCATGAAATTTTTTTCCAAAATTAAAGAATATGCATATGCACTACTCTTAGGTTGTGTTTGGTAAGAAAAAGAAAAATAATATATTAAAAAAATTATATTTTATTTTATGGGACTCATATTTCTTATACTTTATTTGAATTTATAAAAATTATTTTTTATTTCTTTCATCTAAACCAAACACATTCTTACGTACCATGGGTGTCTCTGATCGAGCTCTAACAGAAACTCTTGCCTTCCTCATAGTAGCCTCAGCCTCAACACTATTATTATTATTATCCTTTGGAGGACTGAACCTTGGAACTTTATGAGCATGCCCTGAGGGACTATCATCCTCTCTCTCTATCCCTCTACCATACTCTTTCTTCTCTTCTTCATCATTTGTCCCTAATTCCTTGGAAGCCACTTCTACGTTGGGTGATCTTGATCGATCTTGGCTTCTTCCTCCTGATGAAGAAGAGGGTTCAATACCAGTGCTAGTACCATTATTAGCAGCCAACCCAAGATCCATAAACTGCCTTGGAACTAATATTCCATCACCACCACTCTCACCTAATTGCTGCTTCTTCTCTCCACCATACACTTCTTCTTGTTCTTCTTCACCTTCCTCTCCCTTTCGCTCTTGCATCAGATTCATAAAATGCATCTGAAGCGCGCTGTAATTGGTGGTAACCTCATCAAGCGAGTCCCTCAACTTTTGATTCTCCCTCTTCATTCTTTCAAGATCAGCTTGAAGAACAGCCATCTGAACAAAAAAAAAAAAAACAAACGGTTCGTAGCAAACCCTTAATTTTGAAACAAATGAAAAAGAAAAACACCCCATCACCCTAACATGCAATATCATTAAATATCTGTCTTTACCTCATTCTTAGCTCTTTTGTCTTCTGAATTGGGTGATATCTCATCATCCACCATAGATTGATCACTGTTAGTGTTGGTAGTAAGAAGATTTAGACCACCAGTCTATTAGAAAAAAATTATAAAATTCATGAGCACACCAACAAGATATGATTATACAGAAAATGATTGAGCTCAATCTCAAAAGCTTGTGCAATTTTAAAACCATAAACCATACAATATATATAAGAACAAAACTTACATAGTATATGCACTTCTTTAAATACTTTTGGTGTTATAGATCTCCAATCAGAATTGAAGTTTCATTTCCATCTCAATAATCGATGTAATAAAAGTTTATATTAAATGTTACCATAAATATAAACCTTAATTCAGTAATCGTAATGAAACTCTGATTTTTTTTTCTTCATAAAATCACATGTAAAATATGATGATGGGTCGGTGACTCACGTTTAGTTTGAATTCCAACGTGGGTGGAGTGGTGGAATGATGATCATTGTCGGGGAGAGAGGCAGAAGCATCAACCTTGTTGTTGTTGTTGTCATCATCTTTGGTACTATTCTTGTCGGAGAATAAGTCCATCTCGGTTCTGTTGTTGTGGAGAGATGGTGGTGAAGAGGCATCATCATGATTGTTTGGAGAACATCTAAGGCTGACTTGAAAGGGGATGGTGTTATCTTTGGTATTGCTAGCTGTGGCATCCATGTTGTGGTGGAGACTATGTTTTTTCCACTTGTTGTTTGTGTCTTCAGCTGGGAAAGAGTTGAGAACAATTGGCTTGTGGAGGAAGAAGCTCCCAATTGGATCTGAATCCATGGATTGGAGTCCACCACCTCTAACCATGAATTCCAAGAGAGAGAAAGAGAAAGAGAAAGAGACACAGAGAGAGAAGTCTATGAAAGTCTTTATAAACTATGCAATGGACTCGGCAATAAAATGGGTTAACTGAGACCGAGACTTGAGAAGATGACAAACTATGTAGTTGTTCTCTCTTAGCTTTTGAACGTTCAAGTATTATTACATTTGAGAGTTTTACATGTGGAGAAATATATACTTATTAATTGTTAGATTTGAGTAATATTAAACTTAATTTTTTTGAGTAAAATTATTTTTGGATGGAGATTATTTATCTAAAAGATTGGTTGATAGTTCTTACTAATAATATAATTATAAAAAAATATATTAAAAGAGAATATATGAAATGATACATGACTACAATATTCATATGAAAAAAATGTATTCTTAGTTGTTTTAACTTAGTTGTCATTTAATTATATATGGATATGTGTAATATTTTCATTTTATTTTCTAAACTGAAATACTTTCTTTAAAGATGAATCCCATCTATTTTGTGTTTTAAATTAGATGAATAATGGATGGATATGATGCAGATAACTACGAAAATTATTATTTTTTCTTTTCTAGTGACAAAATTAGTATGAAAATTGATAGTATAAAAATAGACATATTTAAGTTTAACGAGAGAGATTATAGTTAACCGTTTGCGCAAAGGGGGATAAAAGTCAGTATAATTGTAACACGTTAGAATTTACAATTAAAATTTTCTGTAATAGATATATTGATTATTTGTTTGTTTTGAAAGCGAGTATATATATATATATATATATATATATATTATTTTTATTTTTAGAAGTGTAAAAAAACTTCACGAGAAAAAAAGACTATGTATAAAAACTTCATAAATATAAGTTTGAAAATAGAGATGATATTAATTTTCCAAACCTAACAATATAGGGGAGATTGCTCATTCTTAATTATCGTGTAAATTAATTATAAAAAGTCATTTAGAAATTTAACAACTCGGAAAGAAATTTTGGATACAAAAGCCTCCTCTAGCTCCCGAAATGTAAGTTAGTTGACCAAACCACATTCAACAATGTCCACCAATCATATGGGGAAAAATTGTCGAAATTAATATTGTTAGGTATCAAAAATAAATTTGAATTAATTTGGAAGATTCCGTAAGAGATGCAATCTTGTTGTTTTCTTAGGAATTTTAATAATTATTTGTAATTAGTATTTTTTAATTTTTATTTCTTATTGACGAGGGATTGATTTGGAGTGAATGAAAAGCATGAAGGAAGGAGAAGGACCCTATTGACGCGTTCCCAAAATTCACCGTCCCTATTGGCCCGGCGCATGAAGCTCGTGAAAAGTGTAGTCTCAGTCAACGGTTCTAATGGCCCAATGGGGCCCACATTATGACGACTCCGTATACGTCCCAGCTTATTTCCCTTGGTCACATATACAACACAACATGGCCAGATAAACCACAAAAATTAAGACTGCGTTTGTTTCTATTTTTATTTTTTAAAATTGTTTTCATTTTTAAAAGATTAGAATTTTGAAAATATGTTTGGTTTGACTTCTTATTTTCTACTTTTAAGGTGTTTTTAAAAGGAAATATATTTTTATATTTGCTTAAAATTACATTTCTTGTCACCTCGTTTTCATTTTACCAAAAATGAGATTACTGATTTTAATTAAAAACACTTAAAATGAAATTTTATTGTTTCTAATTTTTGATTCGTTTGAAAAAATATTTTCAATGAAAATGTTTTCAAAAATCTAACTAAAGATATTTTTATCACCATTTTCTATTTCTAGTTAAAATGAAATAAGTCAAACCAAACACCCATAATTAATCCCAATTGGGCAATTAGTCTTATTTGATTCTCAACAATGATGCATGGATATTATGTGACATTTTGGGAGGAAAAAAAGACACAGGTAGGTGATGGAGGTGTCAAATATAATATGGAAATAAACTACCAATAGTTCTTCATTTTTTTAAAAAAATAATAAGAATATATTAGTAATATCTAAATATTAAATATATATATATATATATATATATATTTAGTTCTTGTAATTTATTGAGGTCCAAAGGCTGATTTAAAACATTTTTTAATATTTAAGAAATTATTTAGTATGATGGAATTTTAATACACCAGCTGGCAGTTTATGTGGAATTTTCAATATTCTCCTACTAAATTTTGTTAAGAATCATCGCAACTTTTTATGACTGCTTTTGGCTTATTTTAATTTAAAAATTAATGAGTATGTTGCCAAATCTATCTAGATTTTTTATTTGATTATAATGTATAGGTCGGTTTTAATTACTTCTTCGAGTCTTACATCACGGAAAGAAAGTGATCAATCTCATAATAATTTGCCAACCTAACTGGAACCAGCTTTTCCCTTGTTTTTACTCGTTATAGTCCCTCCAATTTCTTCAGAGGTTCTAAGACACGTAACCAAAACCATGTGTTTTGGGTATGTATTTTTTACACATGAATGAAGCTCTGGATATTGTGGAAGACTTATATAATTATTGGAAAAATATATAATTGTACTATTACGTAGCTTGATGGAAAGTGGGGATAAACTTTCTTTGGTTCGTCAACCAAGTTCTAACTCTAATTCGTAGTTTAATGTAATTTGGGTAATGTCCAACTCATTTTTTGGGTGGATGGGGTGAAAGGAAGAAAAATAAAGAAATTGATAGATATAATAATAATCAATACGATAAGAAAAAGGAGAAAAAATATAAAATAAATAAATAAAATAGAAAAGAGATGGAAGAGAAAATGAATGTATAATAATAACCTAATTTAAATCATATTACCATTGTCAAAAAGAAAATCATATTACCTGATTAATGGAAACATTAAGAAATGCAACAAATATTTTGTTTTAGAAGATTTATTAATAAAAGACAGTCTTTGTCGTCAGAAATAAGTATTAACTAATAATAAACCCAAAGAAGATACCGGTGTGAATGCAATTACGGGTGAGAATTAGTTAGATTTGACTAATTTTTTTTAAAAAAATTATATTTATTTTTCAAAATTAAGACTTAAACCAAATTTGTTTTCTCGGTCCTAAATAGTACTATATATAGTATATAAGGGAAATACAAGGAATATAGAGAGAACATGCATACAGAGGAAAGCAATCTGTTATATGCAATTGCAGCATTGCAAACCAAGCTTTAGAGCTACTTTATTGGTACATACTCATATAACTTTATGATGACAAGAATATCATTTTTTTTTTAATTTTCTACTTGAAATTTATATTTTATTAAATTAATTAAATTATTTCAAATCTTCTTTTGCCCAACATTAACTAACCAAAACATTAAATTTCAATCAAAATTAAAAAAAAAAGTCTCAAATTTTCTCTCCTCAAGCCCCCATATCACATCCTATAGCTTTTTTTTTAAAAATTGTGGCAAATTTTTTTTTACTATATTTCTGATTTCTATGTTTTTAAATTTTTATATCTCACATTTATCTTTTTCCGCACTAATAAAATGATAAAAAAAAACTAACATATTTAATTATTTATGTTATGAACAAGTCCACAATCAGCCTGGTTGAGGGTTGACACCAAGACTCAATCATAGCATGCTAAAAAAGTTATTCGAATCATCTTCAATCACCCATTAAATATGTGAGATCCTTGTTACTTGTTAGGACATATATGACTTTGTACTACAATAGGATCATCTTCATATACTTAATATCAGGAACTCGCAAAGGGATTGTCGATAGGTTAGAGTTCTCCGAAGGTTTGTAAAAATAATTTAGATATGTGAGAATAGACAGCACAACCATATTTGCTTAGTTTTAAAAATAAAAAAACTTAACTAGTTCAAAAAAATAATAATTGAAAGACAAAAATGACACATAATCCAAACTAATATGGAAATGTAATTAAGTCATTATAATAAGATACCATAAACCTTAACGTGTTTTCGAATCCATGTTTCCTGTGCCTGTGTCTATTTGTTTGATTGAATTTCTATTGGTATTTACAAGACGCGGAGAAAAGTGTATGAGAATTGAATTTATAAACTATATTTAATTATATATCATTAAAATAAAGAAACTAGGACTTTATTTATCCTCAACGTGTACTACGTTATTATAACAATATATATTTTATTTTATTTTTTTAAAAAAAAACATCTGTTTGTCATTATTATACATAAAGAGATTGGTCGGATTATAGCTATTTAAGCTTTATATTTTATATTTGTCTTTCCTCACGTGATCCTTTTCTTCAAAGCCTTCAAATAGTTCATACCGACACAGGCACAATGAAAAAAAGCTAAAGTATCCATCAAGAGTGTCTTTCTTCTTCCAAGTGCAATTAACATATGGAGATAATCAAATTTGACTACATTTTTCTTAAGCCAAAATAATTGGTTCCTTTCGTAGTTGTCATATCAAGCTGAACCAGCTTATACATCTTCTAAGACGAGTATAATAAATAATTAACCAAAGGTGGACCTAAGAATAATTAAGATAAGCTCTTTGCAATAGGCCGTGAACCCCGTGGCTACATGTGAGCAATTCGATTCATACACGATTATCTCTTAAGATAATATTAATGTAATATAAAGTCAAATTAAACCAAGGTTTATAAGAAGAGTGCACCATTAGTCAGCTTAAACAAACAACTTCCATACTTATGGGAGGGATAAGAGTGAAGACCAACCTTATTTCATATGCAAATATAAGATTGATTCAATAATTAGAAAATGGATTAAGAGGAAGATAAAAAAAAAAGTTACGGATTTGAATCTTTCCAACTAATATTTGTAACAAAAAAAACTAATAAATTAATATTTATCGATAAAAAAAAAAAAATCATTATGTACAATGTCAAAGTGTCAACGTAGAGCATATTATACGAAACAAACGTTTTCACAAGCTATCCATCCATATTGTGACTTTGATGTTATTGTTTATTCTATCTCTACCACAAGTTGATTTGGCAGAAGGATTGATAAAAAAAATAGTTAAACTCTAATTTCTAACAAACAAAAAACTGTATAGAAAAAGACAAACAAATATGAATGGAATCATAAATCCGATGATTTGTTGAAATATAAAAAACTTAAACCATGTCCAAACCTACTCCAGCACTATTGACACCAGTCCAACACTCCTCCTATCATCAGCTTTGATTCAATTGTCGTTTCAACAAAAAAATGTCAGTTTTTGCACACATAAAATGGAGAAGTGACACCAATAAACAAAGACCATATTTACTTATTATAGACAAACTAATTATTTCCAAGCCAAATTTCTCAAGGGTGTATGTATCCACCCATAAGGAAACAAAGCACCATATTTAGAGTTGATGGGGCCATTAAGAGTTATACCAAACTACTAATCAAATGCAGAATTAGAAGTATATCATGTTATCATACCATTGTGGCATTACTAAGAAACTATTTAGCTGGATAAGTAATGTGTCATCCATGACTGGAAGCGAGACCATGCAAGCTGAACTGCAGCTTCGTCTTCGTCGGGCATTCCCATATTCTTCCTCCTCTTGATTCCTTCTGGAGACCTGTTCATGAATGCATGTCCATTGCCAGGATATATGTGTACCTCATGTGGAACACCAGATGCCTTCAACTTCTCCTCTAAGGCCTTGGCAGCCTGAGACATCAAACAATGTTCAAACATGATATTGCTTGAAGTAAAGAATTTGGAGACTCAGAATATACACAAGTGTTCTCTTCCTCTTCCCTTCCCCATTTACAAACAAATATTTTCTAGTTAAAATGTTAGATGATGGAACTGAGGTAGCAGTTAAATGATGAAAATGGCCTGAAAATGTACATTGAGTGATGACATATAAAACTTATAGGAGAAAAGAAGGTACTGTTTCAAGAATCCAGAGAATATAAAACTTAAAAGGTATTAGTTGTATTACCAAAGCAACCGAATTAACATTTATAGCATTTTACTTATGTGCATTGGCGGCATAAGAATGGCAAAAATGTTAAAGCCTATCTGGTTTGTTTCTTTAAGAGGTAAAATTCTAGGCTCACGAGGTGGGGAAATTCATGGCAGTAGACATCAAAGTTTTGTCCTTTATATGACACCTCATGTTGAGAAATTGGACTGTGTATCATAAAAGCTTCAAGACTTCCTCAACATTACTTAGGGTATGCTTTACTTGGATAAGGAAGATATATGCTTTGCTTGGAAAGGAAGGTGAATAATAACAAGATGAAAAAATAGACACAGGGGGACACAACTTTCCGAACATATCCCTTCAATTAAGCTTTAGAATTGATTTTACTTTACATTACCCAAACAAACAAACAACTGTAAAATCTTTTTTCTACAGTCTTAAGCAATCAATCACTAGGCTATAGATGTCCTCCCTTCCTATTTATTCTCTTAACCAGAAAGCATATCATGATTTTCACATCTCATTTACAACCCTCCATCATTAAATGTTCTACTAAGCACATCATCTTTGTAAGATCAAGAGTCCATCTGCATATTAATCCTTTTTAGTGTTAGTTAGTTAGTTGGAAGTTAAGTTAGTTTAGTTGTTAGTTAGTTAGAATTTAGTTTAGTTGGTTGAAACTAATAGTTAGTTGGAAGTTAGTTGTTGTATATGTGTATATATAACCATTTGTACAGATCAAGATGTAACTTTGAGAATTAATCTTTCAATACATAGAACTCCATTCATTGCTTCCCTTTTTCTTTCTAAGCTTTTCCTGCAAACTTCCTTGGTTAGCTCTGCATTCAACAATGGCAGACAAAAGGTTTATGATGGTATCAGAGCACTAGTGCTCTGCGGTGCCACTCCCTGATCTTGAACCTGAATCTTTTCTTCTCTTTCGTTTTTTTTTTTTCATTATGACCAACGAGATTTCTCCACAAGACCTATCCCTGAATATCCACAGTCCATACTACCTTCATCCAGGTGAAAATCCTACAAATGCATTGGTTTCTGCAGTTCTTGATCCAACAAACTACAACTCATGGAGTCGTTCGATGCTTACTGCATTAAGTGCGAAGAACAAAATCGAATTCATAGATGGATCAATCCAGAAGTGTGCATCAAATCATCCTCTTCATGCAACTTGGAGGAGATGCAACAATATGGTGGTTTCCTGGCTTGTCTACTCAGTTTCACCCTCGATAAGGCAAAGTATCTTGTGGATGGATAATGCTAGAGACATTTGAAAGGACTTAAAGTCAAGATACTCACAAGGAGATCTGCTGAGAATTTCAGAATTGTAGCAAGAAATGGCTTCTATCAAACAAGGTGATCAAAGCATTACCGATTACTTCACAAAATTGAGAATTATTTTGGATGAATTGGAAAGTTACAGGATAATGCAGTTTCTTAGAGGCTTAAATGATCAATTCAATACTATGAGATCCAATGTATTAATGATGGACCCATTACCAAACATAGCCAAGGTTTTCTCATATGTTGTTCAGCAGGAAAGACAAATCAATAGCAATGAATTAACAGGAAGCATGAGTCTTATCAATGCAGCAGGCAGCAATTCATCGAATACTAGGCCTTCATGTACCTATTGTGGGAAAGATAATCACACTATTGATAGATGCTATAGGAAGAATGGTCCACCTCAGAATTATCCTTCAAAAGGGGGAAAGAGAACTCAAAGCAATTCCGGCAAAGGAAACTTTGGAGCAAAAGGAAACAAGGTCTGCACACACTATGGTCTTTCTAACCATACTATAGATGATTGCTACAAGAAGCATGGGTACCCACCCGGACACAAATTTTACAAGGTACAAAATCCAAACATCAACAATGTCAATACTATAAGGGAAGAAGGTGATGGTTCACCCTTAGATCAAAATCAAGAGACACAAAATGAAGATGTAAGATTAACTACTCAACAATATAAAGCCTTGATGTCATTGATGCAACAGCAAGCTCCAGCTCAAAGCAATTCACAAATAAATCAGATTGGTACAGTCACTAACAAAGGTAGTATATTATCTGTTACTTGTAGTGTTAGCAAGACTAGCCAAGATGAGTGGATCCTTGATTCTGGAGCCACAGATCATATCACAGCCTTCCCACATTTGTTTTCTTTATGCAAGAAAATAAAACCTGTAATGGTTAGGCTTCCTAATGACCATACAGTTACTGCAACCCTTGCAGGCAGAATCCAGATTACTCAATTTTTATACTTGGAGGAAGTTTTATACATTCCTAGCTTTCAATATAATTTGATTTCAGTATCTAAACTGGTTTCCTCTTGTAGAGAGAGGGTTGGAGTAGCGCCTATTGTAGAGAAGATGGTGGAAAATAGACTTAGGTGGTTTGGGCATGTAGAGAGAAGACCGGTAGACTCTGTAGTGAGGAGAGTAGACCAGATGGAGAGAAGACAAACAATTCGAGGCAGAGGAAGACCCAAAAAGACTATAAGAGAGGTTATAAAAAAGGATCTCGAACTCAATGGTTTGGATAGAAGTATGGTACTTGATAGAACATTATGGCGGAAGTTGATCCATGTAGCCGACCCCACCTAGTGGGATAAGGCGTTGTTGTTGTTGTTGTATCTAAACTGG
Organism: Glycine soja; assembly: GCF_004193775.1. Lineage (NCBI taxonomy): Eukaryota > Viridiplantae > Streptophyta > Magnoliopsida > Fabales > Fabaceae > Glycine > Glycine soja. Next base: position 47,024,924 of record NC_041007.1, read on the forward strand.
TTTCCTCTGTACCCTGCAAACTAACATTTATGAATGATAAATGTTTTATCCAGGATATGAACCAGCAGAAGATTGGTACAGTTGAGATGGTGGAAGGACTCTACAGACTCAAGATGATTCCTATCAAGTCTAAGTACAAGTCTGATTTTGCTGGTTCTAGCATTTCCAATTTTTTTGCCTTTTCATGTAATAGAATACCTATAGATCTATGGCACTATAGACTTGGTCATCCATCTTTAGAAAGATTGTTGTTATTAAAACAATTTTATCCTATTCTTAAATCAGATAAGCAATTTGTGTGTGAAACCTGTCATCATTCAAAGCAGAAAAGATTATCATTTCCTAGTAGTGAATCACATTCTTCTTGTGCTTTTGCTCTTATACATGTTGATATCTGGGGTCCTTGCAATGTAACTTCATTAAATGGTTACAAGTATTTCCTTACTATAATAGAAAGAAACTAGATCCTAGGGCTGCCACTTCTGTATTTTTAGGTTTTAAACCAAACACCAAAGGATTCATTATGTTTGATCTTAAAACCAAGGCCATATCTGTCTCTAGGAATGTGATCTTCTATGAGGATTGTTTTCCTTTCATTGGTCAAGACAAACCTGATGCTATCACTGTCCTTCCTATTCCTTCTTCTCATGCCATTGATCAACCTAATGATGTCTCATTAGAATTACCATTTGATAATATCATGCCTGTACCAAATAATGCTGATTCTGATCCCTTAACTTTAGAGCAGTCCTCTAATACAACCAGAAGATCTCTGAGACAAACACACAAACCAAGTAAGCATAAGGACTTCCATGTTTCATACTCATCTTCAACTATAGCTAGTTATTTTGCAAGTACTTGTCTCTATCCTCTTAATTCTGTTCTTTCATATAGAAAATTGTCTCCTTCTTATCACAATATTGTTTTATCCATTACACAAAGTCTTGAACCTCGGTCATATAATGAAGCTTCTAAGGATCCTATCTGGGTAGAGGCAATGAATACAGAGATTAAGGCTTTAGAACTTAATGATACTTGAATTTTAATTGATATGCCTCAACATAAGAATATTATTGGTTGTAAGTGGGTGTATAAGATCAAGCACAAATCAGGTGGGTCAGTGGAGAGACATAAGGCCAGGTTAGTGGCCAAGGGCTACACTCAAGTGGAAGGGCAAGATTACCTAGACACCTTTTCTCCAGTTGCCAAGCTAACCACAGTGAGATTTTTATTGGCCTTAGTTGCTATCAATAAATGGTATCTCAAGTAATTAGATGTGCATAATGCTTTCTTGCATGGTGATTTAAAGGAAGAGGTGTACATGATGCTTCCTCAAGGTATGCAAGTAGCCAAGCCTGGGCAAGTTTGTAAGTTGCAAAGGTCCCTATATGGACTGAAACAAGCCAGCAGGCAGTGGTATGCCAGGCTCTCTTCCTTTTTTGATCTCTCATGGGTACAAGTAGTGTGCTTCAGATCATTCTTTGTTTCTCAAGCATGGATTCAATATTGTCACTGCTCTGTTAGTTTATGTGGATGATATTGTTTTGTCAGGAAATGATTTGATTGAAATACAAGCTATTACATAGTTGCTAGACAATGCTTTTAAGATAAAAGATTTAGGTGACTTGAGATACTTCTTAGGTTTTGAAGTAGCTAGAAAACCTACTGGTATCAATCTTTGTCAGAGGAAGTATGCCTTAGACATTCTCAATGATGCTGGTATGCTTGGATCTAAATCAGTATCTACTCCATCAGGTTATGCTACTAAGCTGCATCAACAATCAGGGACTCCTCTTTCATTGGAAGATGCTTCCTCTTTTAGAAGGTTAATTGGAAGGTTGATCTACTTGACCAATACAAGGCCAGATATCACTTATGTTGTGCAATATCTGAGCCAAATTGTTGCTGCTCCCACCTCAGCTCATCAACAAGTTGCTGTTCGAATTCTTAGGTATATCAAGGGATCCCCAGGAGCAGGGATTTTCCTTTCTGCTACAAGTAAAATACATTTAAAGGGGTTTAGTGATTCTGAGTGGACTGGTTGCATTGACACAAGGTCTATGACTGGTTATGCTATGTACATTGGTGACTCACTGAGTTCATGGAAATCCAAGAGACAAGCCACTGTATGTAGAAGCTCATCAGAAGTTGAATACAGGGCACTAGCCAGCGCCATTTGTGAAATATAATGGCTTACCTATCAGCTGGAAGAATTCAAAGTAGACTTTCAGCAACCTGCCACTGTGTATTGTGACAACAAATCTACTCTTCACATAGCTTCGAATCTAGTATTTCATGAAAGAACAAAGCATATTGAGATTGACTGTTACATAGTTCGAGAGAAGGTGTTAAGGGGTCTTGTGAAGTTGCTTCTCATTCCTTCTACGAATCAATTAGCTGATGTTTACACTAAAGCTCTAAGGTCTGGTGCTTTTAAATTTCTGCATTCCAAACTAGGAATGTCTGATATCCACTCCTAGTTTGAGGGGGGCTCTTAGTGTTAGTTAGTTAGTTGGAAGTTAAGTTAGTTAGTTAGAAGTTAGTTTAGTTGGTTGGAACTAATAGTTAGTTGGAAGTTAGTTGTTGTATATGTGTATATATAACCATTTGTACAAATCAAGATGTAACTTTGAGAGTTAATCTTTCAATACATAGAACTCCATTCATTGCTTCCCTTTTTCTTTCTAAGCTTTTCCTACAAGTTTACTTGGTTAGCTCTGCATTCAACAATGACAGACACAAGGTTTATGAATCCTCACCAAAAGAAACTATGTGTATGCTTTAGAAGGTAGGCAGCCCCCTTCCAGAAAAAAAAAAAAAACAACAACAACAACAATGATATTCATTTGGAAAACAAGCCAGCTTAAAAAAGATCAGCAATGTGTGTTGCAAACATATTGTCGTACCGTAACATCAGAAAAGCCAACAAAATTATCCAGCTCTCCAAAGTGGGCCTGAACAGGAGCCTTGGCTTGGGCAGGGTCTGCAAGCTCAGAAGAAGGAACTCCATAAAAAGCTACAGTAGCATCAACATTTGGAACCAAGACTGAGCTTGCAATTGCGAGAGCACCCCCCATACAAAATCCAGTAACACCAGCCTGATGCAATTAAAGATAAATTCACAATTTATTTAACCAGTGACTTACCTCTAATTAAGCAAAATGGTATTTTTCAATTTAGAAAGTATTTAAAATAAAAATAGAACAACCAGATTCAGTATTGTGTATCACTATCGGCATGTTAACCTATGAGAAATAGAGGGCCTAAATTATCTGATTTGGAACAGATCAACAGAATTAGTTCCCATGCTCTTTTACTTCCAAACTACATTAATAAACACTCTGTTGACAAACTTATCATGTCATGACAATATAACACACGAAAGCACATCAAAATTATGTAATACGAGTGAAATGTTATAAAAATGCCTGTAAAATAATTCCCATATAATTAGATGAATCCATTGTCATGATCATAATGCAAATTTCCCAAATAAAAAATGAATGGAAGATGGATCCAAATTACCATATGTCATTGGTTGAGCCTATGTTGACTCACTAGATTAAAATTATAAAATATTTGCACCCAAATTTTGGAACAAAAAAAAACAAAAGAAGCAGCATACACATGATAAATAAGTTCAGATATTATACGACTTCATAGCACAAGGCTCGATTCAATTTTAAAACTACCAGGAATTGGGTTTTCAATTTTTCATGGTGAACACCAATGTATTGGAAAATTAATATGATGTGTTTGCAACCTATGATTTGTAATGGAAAGTTTATGATTTTCATAGGGAAGCCTTTTCATGGATTCATGCACCAAAATGAAATTAAGCAAAACCCCACCCTCAACTCTCAATTCAGTTGTCTAATTATTTTAATGTATAAGATAGGTTTGATGAATAAACTTATAGAATACAGCTCTCGCACCCCCAAGCAACAGTATAATGTATTGTATTAGCTTATTCTATCATGCCTAATGCAGAGTGTCAAACACTCAAGCTAACTCACCGAATCTTAAGCAAAGGCTAGTTTATGCTTTCATGTTCATGGGTTGATAAAACAAAAAAACCTTCTGCAATCACACTATCACTGAATGGCAATAAAAAGAAATAACAGAATGAATTTTCAGACACAGGTCAACATATAAGAATGTGGCGGTGTAGTTAAGAGGGCGGTTTAAAAGAAATCAATTTTTTATCTTGACAATACATGAACAGGAACAAACCTTTTTTGAACCATTTGCCTTAAGCCAGTTAACTGAAGCATTGATATCTTTTACAGCACCTTGCCAATCAAGACCATCAAACAAATGTTGGGCTTCTGCAACATCTAGACCAACCTTTCCTCTGTACAGACTGGGGAAGAAAAAGGCAAAAACCCATAAAAAAAATCTGAATACAGCATATGCAAATATTGCACAATACACAAAGACCAAAGATTAGGTGGCAACTGATAACAGATATCTTACTCTGGAATAAGAGCTTTAAATCCACGACCAAGTTGAGAAATCATCACAGCATGATTTTTAATTTCAAAGTCCACACCCCACCACTCCTGAAGCACAACGATTCCAGGAGCGTCGTTTTTTCCAACGACATATGCATCAAATGCCTAATCAATTGAAAACAGAAATTACATAACAGAAAATTAGCAATGAGGTTCTCCGGTTCCACTACAGGTAGAAACATAGAAATCTATATAGAAAATGGCACAATAAAACTTCAGATCAAACAGCATCACTAAAAATGATATCTCATCAATCTGGTCTTAAATCACAACCAAGATATCAAAAAATGGCCATGATTTCAGCCGTGTCACATTGGCCATATTTTCCACAATTTCCTGCAATGTCAGGGATTGTGACGAAATTGCGACTACAACCGCAATTTAAAACCTTGATCACAACTTTATGCTGCAACGTAAAACCACATTACAGCTGAAATGCACACAAATTTTTCCAGCTATGGTCCATGATCAATATTAGCACATCATGAAACAATCAGTTCTAAGTTGTAACTCCAATTCACTGTTTCCAGACAATAATTACCCCCAACAAATTGATGCTGAAAAGTTCTAAACTTTATCTTTGTCACTGCAGAGTCTCATCAATACCTTCCAAGTTCAACTCAGAAACCCATTACTAAAAAAAAAAAGTTAGAAAAATTCTATTTTGCAGACAAAAGAAAACGGAAAATTAACGACAAAATGCGGCAAAACAAAGCAACCCTTTGAATGGGTTGTGATTATGACTTACAGTATCATCCCTTTGAATGCGGATTTTGTTGAAAGGAGAAGAGTCAGCGATGGAACGGACTGAGAAGCGACATGCGAAGGGTGAAATGGTCCGAAGAGGAACCGTGGTGAAGAATTTGGGAGCAATCCGCAACATTATTCCCTCACTCACTGCTTCACTTCACTTTTGGATAGTGAGGCTGTTAGAAATTGTGAAAATTCTCTCTTTCTTTTACTTTTCTCAATAGCATTAAGCAAAATGATTTAAGGTATTTTCACATAAAATAAAATAAGAAAGTAAGTATTCTTAGAGAATTTGTATTTAGTAGGAGATAATTTTATTAAAATATTCTTGATTTCTTTTTTAATTTTAATAAATTTATAATTAAGTCTTTGACTATAATAATATTAATTAGAGGTAAATTAAAATATATGTTTGAATATCTCAAGTAACAACAATAGTTAATTGATAATTTTTTTAAAAGATTAAAACTTCAGTTATTTTGAGACCGAGTTTAAGACTGAGGAAGTAAAACAATGTAACGCTTTTTATGATACATTATTGTTGTTGCAAGTTAGTGTCATAGAATTAAACAAAGAACATGAAAAAAAAATTGAAATTGCAATATATGCTTTTAATTTTATGGGTTTTTTTTAACTGGAATTTTATGGGTCTTTTGTGTTTTGTATCATTAGAATGTATTGTTGCATAAGATGATAACTTCAATGAAAATTTTGAAAGGTTTAATAATGTTTTTAAAGATTTTGAGAGTGTGTTTGGATAGGTTAATTTAACTAGGTAATGTATTTTTTATAAAGAATTAAATTTTTTTTTATTAAAAGTAACTGTTTGGATATTTTAATGAAAGGAATTCAAAATTTTAGAATTTTAAAAAGGATTTTAGTTAGCTGAAAGAATAGAATTTCAAATTCTATCTTCAAGAGAGTGAATTTTAAATTCTCTCTTCTCTCTTTTCTCTTGCGGAAGCCACAACTTCACGAGCTCTCCAGTAGAATCGCAAGCCCGAGCTCTTTGGCTCTCTCCGGCTCCACCCCCCGCGTCGCTGTCATCACCTCCGGCAAGGGTGGCGTGGGCAAGACCACCACCACCGCCAACATTGGCCTCTCCCTCGCTCGACCAAGCCCTCGTTCGTGACAAGTGCTGGTCCAACTTCAAACTCCTTTGCATCTCCAAACCCCGCTCCAAACTCCCCCTCTGATTCGGCGGCAAGGCCTTTACCTGGCTCGTGAACGTGTTGAAAGCATGTTCACAGGGCTACCCCGACTTCATCCTCATCGATTGCCCCGCCGACATTGACACCGACTTCATCACCGCCATCATGCCAGCCAACGAGGCCGTCCTCATATCCAAATGACAACAACAACAAGTGTAGGATGAAGATGAGGGATCTGTGAAGCATGACGGGTGCAATTGTTGCATTGTGGATCAGAATCCACGATGACGAAACCTTCAAGATCGAATCGTAACAATGTTCTGTGTGCATGGCGGAGGGTTTTACTTTAGGTAGGTCACAAGGTTCTATTATTCTTCGGGTGGAGATATTACTCAAATCAAGTCAATGGTTGTATCCAAACACATAATTTTAAAAATAAAGGAATTTAAATTGAAGCATTTAAAATTCTCATAATTTAAAATTCTTTAAAATTTTAAATTGTCTCATCCAAACACACTCTAAGTGAAAAGTTAACCTACAAGAAACAAGTGTGAGTGTTTTTTTTTTTACACAAATGTATATAATTTGGAAAAGTTTAATTATGATGAAGTTCTAATTGAAAAAGTGAATTTGATTGGTAATGAGATGTTTCAAATCAAGTGAGTTTGATGAAGTAATACCATGTACCCATAAAATAACTGATAAATGTTTTTTTCACTATGAATTCAAAGAAGCTTAAACAATCATTTTATTTATTTTTTACTTCCTAAATAATACTACTATAAAATAATATTTTTACAATTCAGCAAAACAAAATTAATATTTTTACATATATATATATATATATATATATATATCATTAAAATAATTCAATTAAGGAATTCTAATATTTTAACTAAAAAATAAAAGGCTCAATTATTGTTTTACTCTCTAAATTTTAGGGTATTTTTTTTAATCCATAAAATTTAAAAATACGTTTTTTAGTCTCTAAATTGATACTTACTTTATGATGGTTTTTAGTGCTTTGTGATTGTTTTTTAGCATTATCAAATTTTAAAATGCAAATTTAAGCAACTAAAAAATAAAAATTAATTCATGGCAGTAAAAAAATCACCACAAAATATCAATTTATTATGCTAAAGACTAAAAAGAGTAATTTGTCGAAATTAAAAAAAAATAGTTTTAAATTTTAGAGACTAAAAAAAGCGCACGCCTCAAATTCAAAAACTAAAAAAGTAATTAAGTCTTGTTTAAAACTAGTTTTGATACCAAAAATCAATTTTTATATTTATTTTAAAATTTGTTAAAATTAGTTTGGTAAGAAAATGGATTGATTTTCCAAATTAAATCATAATGCTGATTCATTTTGAATTTTTTTTAAAATTGTCACAAAGTGTTAGAAAAACCTTCACAAAGTGCTAAAAACTAAGATAAAGTGTCAATTAATTATGTCTTTTGTTAGTCATCATATGGTGTTTTGAGGTCTTTTGTTAGTCACTAAGATCCCTCCATCACACTCCAAATTAATTACTACCTACTATCATCATATGGTGTTTTGAGGTCTTTTGTTAGTCACCTCATCATCAATTCACAACAATTAGGTAAAACTAGGAACTAAAGCCAAAAGGAAAGGAGAATCTAAAGATTATAAAACCATTTGATCACCACTTTGATTATCCTCTTAAGGGTCTCACTATATATATCAACCGAACTATGTATTCAGACCAAGTTCGAATACATCATTCTTGATGTTGGAAAAAAGAATGTACTGTAAAAAAAAATTAAAACACATGAAAAGTTGAGAAGATCAAGGTATATATTAACATTAATTACTCGATTATCTCCTAGTTACTTAATAGTACTACTAAGATAGCCTTAATTCCCTAAGTATAAAACACTACATGGGAAGTCTAAAGGAACAAATATTGACCAAAGGACAACATCGGGAGTAAAATTATTCTACATCCATGCCAAAGTACGTAGCATAAAACTACCCATCAGAGGCCTTGGGTCATGTGATAGTAAGAGATGAAATAAAGTGAAAACAAGCACAACTATGCATAGAATACACTCTTGCGACTCAGCTTATCGTGTACCATTAAATCACAAACTTATCTCATGTACACCAAGAATTCCTCTTCTGTATTTTCCAGAACAATGACACTTGTCAAAAGAAAACTACAAGCAGTCTGCATAGCATAGTAATGATTTATATTTTGAGATATCATTTGCAAGATTAAAGAGAGTAAAGCAAATAAAAAAGCAAAAATCGTAGTAAGATAAAGTGATGCAAATTAAGAAATAAAAAAGGGATAAATTACATAGCCCTTTTTTTATCAGCAAATAAAACATAATTTATTTATATTATAGAAGAGTACAAGGGATATCCAAACCCGTATACATATATGGTAATCCAAAAAACAAACATCACCCTCCATTGAGTCACCATGTTTTCAGTTATGCTATATGAACTAATTAATGACTACATGGTTGTATACACTTGTGGTTCTCCATAACACACCTTAGTTTATTAGAATACCTAGTTTTCTTTTACTGTTTTCCGCCACCAATTAACTTACTATTTTAACAATATTTTGAATGTGTATAAGTAATTGAGAAACAACAGGCCAGCAAAATAATCTATGTTTGGTTTAAAGCTATAGAAATATTTTTGTGAATTTCAGTATATATAAAATAGATGATTTTGCTAATTTTTAGGTGGTCATCGGTGTACTAATTTGAGTGGGATAAATATGTTTTTTCCAAAGAAAAATAATTTACTTTCTTTCCTTTAATTTTTCTCATACCAAACACGCTTAAAAATCATTTCACTTTCCATTTTATTTTCTTCCTTCTCTTTTCTTTCATTTTCACTTCATTTCCTGAACCAAATATACCATTAATTAAATCAAATGGAAGTAGTACTGGATACAACTTTGAATGACAAGTGTATGTGTTATTTCGAATTTATCCGGAAATATATCAATTGACTTATTTTTTAATTAACGCTAGTCAAGACATCACAAGAGATCAGGGTGAAATTAAGGTGAAAAATAATTTGAATCCAGGATAAAACAGAAGCTTTTGTTTTTTAAAGCTGTAAAACTTCCGAAGAAATATATATATATATATATATATATATACTTTTCATTAAATGTAAATAATCAAATAGTTGCTAAAGGGGTTAAATGCATGCAGTAGTGACATACGCATGCATGATTCATTGCACTTCAACTTTCCTGAACGAATCTTAAGTGACTAACACTGAAACAAGTCTAATTCGTGTTCTCTTCGATCATTATTAATAATGTCTATAAAAGGGAAGCCCCTTTAGCAACTAGTTTTTCTTTCTTACATTTTGTTTGTTTGCAAAATAATTTAGAAGTACATTTTTGTTCTTGTTTAGTACACTCTTTCCTTAATTGAGAATACAACATTCCCCGCCTGAAACCCTACTCCAAAATACAGGTGTCGAGGAATACAATATTTATTATTGATAAAATACAAACAAGATTGTCTGGTAAAATAAAAGTTGTAGTCTAAAAAAACATATTAATTAGCATCAATAATGTGACCCGTGAGATGATCTGAATGCTTTTGGAAAACTGATATGGGAGGGACCACACAGTATAGAGAGAAGCACTGATTATAAGTGATTACCTTGACATGAAATTAGATCTTTAGCCTCTAGCGGTTCTGCCACTACACCGATTGGTGTGTGTTTTTCTATATAACACTGTCATGGACCATATATATATATATCTTGTTTCTTCTCTTTAAGACGTACGGGATGCTAAAACCTCTTGAAGGTCAATGACAAGTTACTAGAAAATGGATACAAATTTTAAAAAAATAATACATTAACAATATAACCTCCAATAATTGAGCTGGCTTCTAGAACAACAAAGAAGCATCTAGGGCCGGCCAGTAAATGTTAATTAATAACTGTCAATTCATGTCTCTTACTTAATATCCAACCGATTAAAAACATTAATTTTCACCTCAATTATGTAAATTAATTGACATAAAACTGTTCCAATTTAAAGTAATAGTCTCAAATTCAAATTTTAAATAATTATAGGGATAACTTTGACGTCCAATAGAACAGATTTGTCTTCAGATGTATTTACCGAAAAAAATTAGAAAAATATTATGGTCACCCATTTATTTGTTATAAATACACGTACCTTGCTTGATTGTCATCATATATAGTCACAGAGAGAGTTTTCTTATCACCTTAGCTCGAATCAATGGCCTACCAAAACTCCATCCCCTTCTATGAAAAATACTGGTACAAGCACAATTATAAAAGGGTAACAGATAGCTTGCTTTTAATCCTCCTCTTATCGCTGCTTGGTTACCGCGTTATCTCTATCAACAACTACTCTTTATTCCCTTGGTTTGTTGCCTTTTTATGTGAGTCGTGGTTCACCTTCTCTTGGTTTTTAACCCTAACCACTCAATGGAGTCCAGCAGTAACTAAAACCTACCCACATCGTCTCTTGCAAAGGTATCTAATTATTGTTTGAATTAAATGCCTAGTAGTGATCAATTTAGTTATCATCAACTGTTGCTATTACTTCCGTAAACAAAAAAAAAATGTTGCTATTACTATCACTGAAAATTTTTCATATACTAATCATCTATTATCGAATATGTTTTTGGTCCCAAGTTAACTTTTTCTCATTTTTTGTGTTGTAAGTTCTTTTTTTTAATTTAATTACACTTAAGTTGGTAGTTTTACATTTTTTTGTACCCGTAAGTATTTTTAATCTTTATAAATTTTTGTTTTTCAATTTTAATTTCTTTAATATTATATTTTTTCATTTATAATTTTCATAAATTCGCATTTACAATGACTAAAACTGAAAAAACGTAAACTTATATGAATTAAAAATGAAAAAAATATTTAATAGAGACCAAAATTAAAAAAAATATAAACTTAAAATGATTAAAATTAAAAAAATAAACTTACAAAAGATCAAAAAAAATATTAACTTATAAAAACCAAAAACATATTTAAGCGTTTCCTTGCTAATATAGATTTTTGGACTTTATCTAAAAGAAATAATATTTTTATTTGAAGAAATATTATTTTAGTGTACACATTTTTGTATAATATTTTTATCCTTTAATTTAATTTGACTTACATATATTTTTTATTCTTGTAATTTAGTATTTTTTATTTTCATTCATGCAAAAGAATAATATTTTAATTTTTGTAAAATGTACTTGTTTTATTTTCTTAAAACACTTTAGGTGACACTTTGAATAATTAAAAAAATATTTTGAATCATGAAAAAGTGTTATTTAAAATGTTTTAAGAATGAAAAAATAAAATATATTTTACAAAAACTAAAACTAAAAAAATTGCAGGAATGAAAATAAAAAAACGTTAAATTTTAAGGATAAAAAATATATTTAAATTTTTAATTTTTAACTATGCAAACTTAACTGTCCACTCCTATTTAACCTTATTTTCTCTCTTTTATATTTTAAAAAATATAGATATTTCACCTAGTAGATATCACACGTTTCTATGATGTGTATATCCATTGGTACATTATTCTGTTCATATGAAATATTTATTTTAATAGGACGCAGTCTAACACAAGAATAACAATCAAACTATGGTGTGTTTAGTGTATGCTGCCTTTATTTGTTGTTGATTATACATGCATGCACGGCTTTTGTTGCTGATAATAATTAATAGTGAAATTTTTATGAGCAGTGTGGAAGAGCTTCCACCAGTGGATTTGTTTGTGACAACAGCAGATCCTGAACTTGAACCACCGATTATCACAGTGAACACTGTGTTGTCTCTGTTGGCACTTGATTACCCACCTCACAAGCTAGCTTGTTATGTTTCTGATGATGGTTGTTCCCCTCGTACCTTCTATGCTCTTCAGGAAGCTTCTCAATTTGCAAAGTTTTGGGTACCTTTCTGTAAGAAGTACCATGTCCAAGTTAGAGCTCCATTCAGATACTTCTCTGACAAACCTGAGGAGGTCTTCGGGGCCAACAACACACCAGAATTCAAACAAGAATGGTTACAAATGAAGGTAAGTTCCAAAATTATATATATATATATATATATATATATATATATATATATATATTGATTTGTGGGCATTTGTTTATGTTTCATGGCATTTCGGTCATTGCTTGTCCTATTCATTATCTGGTACTCCCTATTAATAAAATGATTTTGTGTTTCTCACCACCCAAAAAAAAAATCTTTGTTATTAATTTTCTGATAAATGGTAACTAAATCATTAAGGGTTGAATATGTTTTTGGTCATTCAAAAATATATTGGATTTGAAGTTGGTTCTTTGAAATTTTTTTGTTTGCATTTCATCCTCATAATTTTAACATTAGATTTTAGTCATTTTATTAATAATATTTGCTATTACAGTTAAATGTGACCACATGGTCATCTCGATCAGCAATTTTGAAGTGATTTGACATGTTACGTAACTATTTAAAAAAATTAAAACAAAATTATAACGAATTATTCTTTTTGAAAAAAGAATTAGAAAAACAAGTAAAAAATAATAAAAACATAAGGTTGGAAAATGTAGTGTTCCTTTGATGGATCTATTTTGTTAAGAGCTAATGCAATTGGTTCAGCTCAGGATTTTCATCGAATTCGCTCACCGCATTGTATCTACCTCTTGAGAGAGTTAATTAAGAGGACTAAAAAATTCAAAGGCCTAAAATCAAATATAATATACTATTTTTGGAGAAAAAATATATATTTAACCCAATTAACTTCTGATACACTACATACATATATAGGTCATTCGAGGTACCAACTGTGAGTAAAGTAAATTATACTATATTTTTGGTTGTATCTTTAAAGAACCAAGTCAAATGATACTGTATTATATTTATTAAGCCAACCAATAATCTTTCCCAGTGGAATAAGGTTTTTTTTTGTTATTTGATCTGGTCATTCACTTGATATTATTTTTATTTTGTTTCTAAAGATATTATTTTTTATTTGTTTTTATATATAAAAAAATATTTACAAGCTGATTTTTTTTTATTTGTAGAAATTGTAATATTAAATTTGGTTGAATTGGTTAGGTTAAATTATAAATTTGATTCTTATACTTGACATTATTTTCAATTTTATTTTTTACACAAATAAATAAACTGAAAATTGGAGTAAAAGTTCAATCTTTATATGAAAGATAATTGAATAAATTTAACATAATTATTGAATTTACAAATATTTTTATATAAAATCTAATATAATAATTTTAAGATATAGATTAAAACAAAAATCAATAATAATAACTAAATTTTTTAGAAAAAAAACTTTATTGAGAAAGATAAAACTTTTTTTTAATGATCTCTAGTATATACATCTCAATGATTAATCTCATAATTTTTAACCATCAGATACTTTAATTTAAAAAAGGAAAAGAAAACTAAATTATTTATTACTCCAATAATTTAACTTAAGATTAAACTCTGAAGGTGTATCTGACCACAAACTTGAAAATGGCCTTGTCTGGTTGTGTGTTGGCAGGATATGTATGATAATCTTAGCAGCAAAATAGAATTGGATTCATCCATAATATCTAATCCATGTAATGGAGACTTTGCGGTTTTCTCGAACACTGAGAGAACAAATCACCCATCGATAATCCAGGTATATATAACTCCAAATCCAATATTCCAATTATTTACGTCACGCGTGTATGTTTGTTGATGTATGATCATTGATATCAAACAAATGTTAGCACGTGTTTGACCAAGTGTTAATTAATTGTTAGTAAAATCCATTGACTTCGAAGTGATATGTAGATATTTTTATTATCAAAAGTTAGGAATAAATTTTGGTATAAAATATTTTTTTAAATAAGCCAAGAAATACCAATCGTCCTAAAGTTACTGTGATTCCAACTAGATTAGTACCCAGTAAACCAAGAAATTCATTAACAACAGAAAAGGAATAAGAATAACATAACCAAAAACATGGGGGGCATAAAAACAGAGGAGCCCATAAAAGCCTTAGTTAGGCACGTGCATCAACTCACTTAAGAGTTGTTTTAATTTCAATTCTTTATTATTTTTAAATGTGATTCGAAGAGTTACTATTAATGGTTTTTATTTTCCATTATAAAAGTTCTTTCATTTCAAATATTTTGACATACAGAGTTTGTTGATATATGTTAGGTTTTCTTAGTAGCGTATTAGTATTATTAGGGTAAATATATTTTATAGTCCAATAAACATGATTCCATTTTATAAAAAAAAATATTTATTTAATTTTTATATTTTTAAAAACAAACTTTTTATTTTTACTTTTTTTTTAGTAACGATGACATGCATCATCAAACCATGTCATGTTATATTTTAATTCATGATAATAACACAAAATTTTAAAAACTAAAAACCTAATAAAATTTATTTGTATAAATAAAAACATATGTAAGTTGTATTATTTTTTTCCAACCATGCTCTACCTTATAAAACTTACATATTTTATTCGTACAAATAAATTTTATTAGATTTTTAGTTTTTAAAATTTTGTGTTATTATCAGTGACATGAATTAAAATATAACGTGACAAGGTTTGATGATACATGTCATCATTACTAAAAAATAAAAATAAAAAGATTGTTTTTAAAAATATAAAATTAGAATAAATATTTTTTTATAAAATGGAATCATGTTTATGGGACTATAAAATATATAAAAGAGTTATTCTGCTGCTAGCCAACCTTGAGCATTATTATTAATTCCTTGTGCATAAGATCTAGGCTATCGCATCTTCATTTTCATTAATAAATTAAACATTGACTTATAATAAAAATGAAAACAAAACACTGATTATATTTATGGTTTTTTGTTCTGTTTGTGGTTTCATTTATTGCTAGTTACTGAATATTTATGAATTATATATGGGTATCTCATTAAACCTGCTAATGTCTGGTAAACAGTGCTAATGACTCTTGTGTATATGGATTTGGGCACCCTTTGTGCCCTATATATTAATACATATTTTTGCTGATTAAAAAAAAGAAAAAACACTTCTTATATACATTATGTATTTGTAAGGTTATATGGGAGAACAAGGAACACATAGCAGATGGGTTGCCGCATTTGATTTACATATCTAGAGAGAAGAGGCCAAAACAGCCTCATCATTACAAAGCCGGTGCCATGAATGTGTTGGTGAGAATCTGACTATTTTACTTTAACTTCTTACATTTCTCAAATGTGAATCTGATCACTTCATCAACCTAGTCTTTGGTTAGTTTAGTTTAAAGCTATGCAAGCTAAGTTACATGTTAGCTACTTAGCTTATTCTTGTATGCACTTGCATATTCAGTTTGTGAATTCTTTAATATTTCTCTCCTTGTTGCCATGTTAGTTTAGTTTCCAACACAAACTCTAATCATTAATTTTTCTTCTTCTTAATAAATTCAACTTCCAACTATATTTCAGACAAGAGTCTCCGGATTGATAACCAATGCTCCCTTTATGCTGAACGTGGATTGTGACATGATTGTAAATAATCCAAAGATTGTTCACCATGCGTTGAGCATTTTGCTTGATCACAAAGGAGAAAAAGAAGTTGCATTTGTTCAATTTCCCCAAAAATTTTATGCTACTTTGAAGGACGACCCTTTTGGAAATCAGATGACAATTTTGGCTAAGGTGATTGGAATAAAATATTAATCTTTATAAAAGAAAACTCTTCTTACTCTTGGAGTTAAACAATCCCATTGATAAATTTATACTGCCACAACGTACTAAACTTTTTTACTAGAATATGAGTTTTATAAGTCAATTAATTACTTTAAAAAAAATCCCTTTCTATATAATGTAGTACTTGGCGGCTGGAATAGGTGGACTCCAAGGACCTTTCTACGGGGGAACAAACTGCTTCCATAGAAGAAAAGTTATTTATGGTCTTTCTCCAGAAAACATTGAAAAGGGTATGTAATTGGACATAGATATATATTTATGTTTTTTATTTATTTCAATTTTCGAAAATACAATTTTAATTTAGTGGTACGTCAATTATATTGTTGATTGCTTTAATAACGTAAAAGTAAAATTTCAAATAATAACTCTTTACTTTTAAATACTAATTGCAACATTACTTTAATCTCTCAATTATAAAAAAAAAAGATAAATTTTATGGATAAGAAAAAAAAAGACTCATAGATATCTCAATAAAAAAAATCCAATAAAGAACATTGGTCTCATAAAAAAATAGCTAGCTGAATGGGAAAAAAATATGACATCAATTTAGTATCTCAGTAACAAAAAAATTATGTTAAATCATTCTATTATATAAAATCAAATTTCATTTAAGCTTCAACCTCCTGGTACTAATATATATATATATATATATATATATAAGAACTTTTTCATGTCATTTTTCTTGATCGCGCGATAAACTTAATTAAAGGCATGTTTGATTAGATTAATACTTAGGAAAAATATTGTTGTTTTACAAAGCAAAAAAAAAAATAAAACTCTCCTAATAAGCTTTTGACGATATAAGTTGATTTAAATATAAAATAACCTAATCTAAGCAATTAAATTAATATCAAAATTATTTGTAAAGATCAATATGCAAACAATTGTGTTTTTTTATTACTCTCCTGTGTGAACCATATATTAGTTTCAGCATATCCTTACTTTGTTAATTTAATTTTTATTGTCTATTTTACATATTCTAGACAAATTTTCAGGAAACAGCATATCAGAGGAGGAATTAAAACAAAAATTTGGAACTTCAAAGGAGATTATGAAATCAGTTGCTTGTACTTTGGAAGGGAGAACTTATTCGTATAATGATATTAATATTTCGAACGTTGTTGACGTAGCAAGCCAAGTTGCTGGTTGTGCATATGAATATGGCACTGGATGGGGCAAACAGGTCTTTAAAACAAACATTTTAGAGAGTTTTTAGAAAGATTATTAATCCTTTAAAATTAATCCAACCAAACTTGCACAAGTCTTTGACTACTGAAAGTTAAAATTTATCAAGAGTAACTTTAATTTGAAATTAGTTTTGACTAAATCTATATAACCATGTAATTAAAAAAAATATTTTTCCATAATATGGGTATAAAGGACATATCCAGTCATAAGAAAGTAAAAGATGAAAAAAAATCTAACTGATGAACTATATAAACTTGCATGGCTAAGATTGTTTTAGATATAATATTAGTCAATAATTTTAATTATAAGATTGATATTTACTTTTTTCACGCACTCATATCTTACCTAATTGCTTTCTATTTCAATATGTGTGCGGATTTTAATTATATGATGGTTATCTGCTCTTTTCATGCTCTCACCTCTTATCTGATATGTTTTCTATATCATTGTGTGTATGTGAATTTCAATTATATGATTGGCATTTGCTCTTATTCACTCTGTAATCTTTCACACCCATTATGTTTTTTATATCTCTTTGTGAAATATCAGGTAAGATCGTCATTTTTATATATGAATGAAAGGAGTAAACTAAAATCATGTATCTAGCGAGAAAATCAATTTTATTTAGGCTAAAATGTATTTTTTATTTTTTTTATTTTTTAAAATTTATGATTTTAATCTTTCTAATTTTTAATTAAGATATTTTGTCTTCTACTTTTTAAAAAATTATAATTTTAATCCCCCTATTTATTAATTGAGACATTTTATCTCTCAAATTTTAAAAAATCTAGAATTTTAGTCTCATTTTTAATTTTAGACTTGACTATATATTTTTTATTTTTTTAAAATAAATTAAACTTGTTAGTAATTAAATGATTAAAAAAGTATTCATATGGATAATAAATAAACACGTATCGGTCAAGATTTATAAAGTAGATAGATCAACACTTAAAATTTGTTACAATGACTAAAATTATTTTTTTAAAAAAAATAAGATACAAAATGTCTCAATTAAAAAACAAAGAACTAAAATTACAAATTTTTTAAAAATAAAAGATAAAATGTCTCAATTAAAAAAAATACAAAAGAATTAAAATCACAAATTTAAAAAAATAAGAGAGCAAAAAATATGTTTTTAACCTTTATTTAAGAGTCTAATTAGTAAATTTATGTCATAGAACTGATTAAAATTTAATTATATATATAACTTTTAAAAATCTAAAAAACTCCCACGACTTTATATCCATTCATGACAGGATTTATTAGTCAATATTCATTGATATATATACATCACTACACACAAGGGGTGAGAGAGAGAAAGAGAAATAAGATATTTTATTTATATTATTTTTAAATTGTACTGAATATGCAATAAAAAATAATTGTATTGAAAATTGAAGTTAACATGGGTTTCATGTGGAAATTTTAGATGGCTTGGATATATGGATCAGTCACAGAGGATGTGCTCACCGGGCTGACAATACATAAAAAAGGTTGGAGATCAGAATTCTGTATGCCAAGCCCAATTGGCTTCACAGGTTTTGCTCCAGGAGGTGGCCCAAATTCAATGGCCCAACAAAAGAGATGGGCCACAGGATTGCTTGAGATGTTCTTTTGCAAGCATTGCCCTATTATTAGCACACTTTTTCATAAGCTTACTTTAAGACAATGCTTAGCATATATGTGGATTATCAACCACTGGGGCCTAATGTCAGTCTTTGAAGTATGCTATGCATGTCTCCTTGCATATTGCATCATCACCAACTCCAATTTCTTGCCCCAGGTGAGCATATATATATATATATATATATATATATATATATATATATATATATATATATAACAAAACAAATTAACTAATCTTTTTTTTTAAATTGCAAAAAAAAATATAAGAGATTGCCTTCCTATCTCTTTAGAGTAATAATATATAAATTATTTTTTATTTTAAACACCTCATTAATATCTCTCATTTATTTTTATTTCTTTCTTTCTATTAAATCATAAATTTTATCATATTTAACTATAATTTTATTTTATTTTTACTCTTTCTCTAAGTGTTTGATAACACGGATGTCTATCAAATATTTTCCATCTCTTATAAATTTTGTGCAAGGATATCTGACACAAAGATTTCTTTAAAAATAACAAAGATAGTGAAACATTGTTAATGTAATGACTACTAACTTGGAGAGATAAATATATTTTTTCCTTATTTTTTAATGAATATGCAAGTAGCTAGAGCTATAAATTTATAAACACATAATGATAATTCAACCTTATATTTTGTTTAGATTCAATTCCGTAGATCAACAATATATTATGTTTATATTTATTGTTTCTAACATATATATATATATATATATATATATATATATATATATATATATATATATATATAATATATATATATATAACTGAAGATTAACTTGGTATATATTTTTTCAATCCAGGACCTAGGCATATGTATTCCCGCTGCTTTTCTAGTAATTTACAAGATATATACTGCATCAGAATATTTGGCAGAAGGGCTATCAATTCGAGCATGGTGGAACAATCAAAGAATGTCAAGAATAACACCTATGAATGCTGGTTTTTGTGCATTTCTTAGTGTCCTACTTAAGCTGTTTAGAATATCTGAAACAGTGTTTGACATAACAAAGAAAGATTTGCCCTCAGCTAAGGATGTTGGAGATGATAAGGATGCTGGAAGGTACACCTTCGATGAGTCCGTAGTTTTCTTACCAGGAACTACCATTTTGTTGGTGCAATTGACAGCAATGGTTATCAAGTTATTAGGGTTCCAACCACCAGTGGCAACTCAGAGTGGGAAACATGGGTGTGGACTAGGTGAGATTTTCTGTAGTGTTTATTTGATAATTTGCTATTGGCCATTTCTAAGAGGATTATTTGAGACAGGAAAGTATAGAATTCCTCTGTCTACAATATTGAAATCAGCTATCTTAACATGTCTCTTTGTACACCTATGTCAAAGGACTGTTCCTGGTTGATGAGGTTTAGAAACTTGGAAAAGTCATGATTAATGTAAGGAAATATGGTTTGTTAATATCAAAATGGCACAACAAAAAAGTTCACCCCCTTGGATTTTAATATGTATTTTTAAGACATGTTTTATGCCGAAAAATTGAAAAATAAAAGTTATGCCAAGTAGCAAGATTACAAAGGTATGTATATGCAGTACAAAAGTCTTGCTAATTTTGATCCAAATCCCCTTTTATAATTGTCTTATATAAAAGGATATAACCACATTGCCATTCTCAGAAGAAAACAAGCTAGCCTCCTTCAAGCACTTGAAGAACTTCTGTGTTTCTCATTTTGCTGAAGCTGTTCCTAAGTGTTCATTACTTGCATTATGATGAACATAAAAGAAAGATCAACATGTACCCAGTGTCCAGTGATATGCAAAACCAAATTAAACTTAACCAACCTATTACGTACCAAATTAAACAAGCACCCCATATTTAATAAATAAACGTGCTTATCTATAAACGGCGTGGGCCAAAATCAGACACTATACAAATCAATAATACCACTT
Organism: Glycine soja; assembly: GCF_004193775.1. NCBI lineage: Eukaryota > Viridiplantae > Streptophyta > Magnoliopsida > Fabales > Fabaceae > Glycine > Glycine soja. The sequence goes on from NC_041007.1 coordinate 47,045,807, forward strand.
TTGTGGCCTATTTAGTCACAAGTCTGCCCCACCCTGGTTTGGAGTTTATTTAAAGCTCTTCATTTTTCTTCAAGAATGTAGAACTTAAGTTCTTTTTACAAATTCAACATATATTATCAATTGACTTATACTCATTTGATTAAGGAAAGATTAATATACTTTTTTTTAATGAATATGTAAATTTTCTTGAATGATATTAAAGAAAAGAATATTTTAAAAAAAATCATAAAATTTGAAGAATTATTTTTCTTGGATGACATGTTAAAAGAATGTTCAGATAAAAATTATTTTTTTTGCTATCTTTTTTAGAAAATCCCCTAAAGTTCCACAAAAAAAGGTTAAATAATTTTTTATCATCTTAATTGAAGTAATGAGCCCCCAATATGAAGGGTATGTAGAGCTATAAATTTATATGCACATAATGATACAACCTTAAATGAATTAACTTGTATTTTGCTCAATCCAGGACCTAGGAATATGTATCCCTATTGCATTTTTTGCAATTTACAAGTTATATACTGTATGGGAATATTTGGCAGCAGGATTATCAGTTCGAGCATGGTGGAACAATCAAAGGATGTCAAGAATAACACCCATGAATGCTGGTTTTTGTGCATTTCTTAGTTTCCTACTCAAGTTTTTAAGAATATCTGAAACTGTGTTTGACATAACAAAGAAAGAATTACCCTCAGCTGGGGATGTTGTAGATGATAAGGATGTTGGCAGGTACACGTTTGATGAGTCCCTAGTTTTCTTGCCAGGCACTACCATTTTATTGTTGCAATTGACAATAATGGTTATCAAGTTATTAGGATTGCAACCACCATTGGCAACTCAAAGTGGGAATGGGAGAGAACTAGGTGAAATTTTCTAGTGTTTATTTGATGATTTGCTATTGGCCATTTCTGAGAGGATTATTTGAGACAGGAAAGTATAGGATTCCCATGTCCATAATATGCAAAGCAGCTATCTTAACATATCTCTTTGTACACCTATGTAGAAGGATATCATTTGCTAGTTGATGGGGTTTAGAGACAAGGATAAGTCATGATTAATATAAGGAAATATTTTTTTAATATCAAAATAGCACCACAAAAAGTTGCCCCTTTTGATTTTAAGATGTGTTTATGTCAAAAAATTGAAAAATAAATATAATTATATATTGTATTGCATACGATTATTTATTAATGTTAAGATAGTGTTACTATAATAATATAAAGATACTTTTAGGGGAAAAAACTAATAATGATATAATTTTATTTTTTTATAAATTATCAATTGAATAATAAAACAACAAAGATTTAATTATTCATTTGATTTCTATATCTTTATTAGCATAAATGTAAAACTAAATGAACAATATACATCACAAATTTTAATCACCTTAGTCTTTTTGTACATGGATTGCTTGATGTTAGTTGATGTTGGATAATAATTTTTTAATGTTAAACATCCCATCCTTTCTTATATAAGATGTGTATTTTAATATGAAATAACACATTTTGTTACTAGGTCATCTCTCTGATAAAAGATTTATTGAAAATATCATTTCTTTAAGTTAAGAAACTCATTAGAAAATTATCTTTGAAAATGGCTTAAATGCATTATCATGTGAAATGTTAGTGATGTTTAAGAACAAAAATGAGATGGGTTAGGGACAGGTTTGGTCCTTCTCGTCCTCATCCTTACAAAAGGCAAGACAAATATGAATACATGTATAAAAGAATCAGGTTTAGAATTTTAATACCCATCTCCATACCCATTAGGTTTTATTGGATTCGAGTATACTTGCAGATAACCTACTATATTTTTTTTATAATTTTAATCTACTTATACATTTTTAAATAAATTATATATTAAGTTTTTTATTATATTTTAATTCAAACAATATATAAATATAATGAATAAAAAATAAATTAAAGTTAAAAAATTTAAGAATTCAATTATATTTTTAGTTAAATGTATATTATTAAGTTTTTTTATTTAATTATTTACCTATTTGATTCATATTTTCAAAATTTCTAACAATAAAATCTTTAATATTATATATATATATATATATATATATATATATATATATATATATGTTGTGAGAAAAAATTATTAAAAAAATACATGACACATCGATGTAGGTATAATTTGATATTCATTTTTTCATATCCGATTAAATAATTTAAATAATATTTATATTCATACTCATAACAAATTATAGTTATATTTTTCATCAAAATTGAAGTGAATTCAAGCGATGTCCGTGGGTACAGATTCATTTGCCGTGCCTATGCCAAGTGGTGTCTCTACTTTTCCACTCAAATCATAAACCTCAGTTTTTTATCCATTGTGTCTGTGGTTGCATTAAGTTAGGAGAAAATTTTCTAAATCCAAACTTGCCCTAATAGTCGTTACATTTTTCTGCATTCATTTAATACGATTAAACCGCGATCAAACCCTTCCAATTACTCTCTTTTTCTCTTTGTTTATCGAGGTGCAGGTTGCATGATAAATTTTTTGCCAACCTTGACAATTAGATATAAAGCAATATAAGCCATACTTCATACATGATATCATACAATAAAAAACAAGAACTGATTGCTTCAAAATATTCCAAAAATCAATGTCACGATTATGGTGTAAGATATATTTCTTTGAAATTAAGTATTAATACCCTTTAATTTAAAGGAATAAATTTGATATAGGAAAAAATAACAAAAAAATAATGGTTATCATAGAAAAATATTCTAATTAGACAATTTAAATTAATATACAGATATATATAATGATTAGCTGTGCAATTTTTTTTGCATTGAACGCTTCTTAAACTCATTTTAAAAAAAATTAGTAATACAAAATTTAATTTAAAATATTAAATATTAATATCTCTTGTTAAAATTATGTATAAATCGAATCAAAATTATATACAAATGAGAATATATTGATAAAGGCAATATTTTTTAAAAACACGCATTTTATAAATTAAAATGATGAGAAATACATGTGAATATAAAATTAATTAAATTTGTATTAATATTCAGAATTATATATAGATATACATATTTACTAGCAAATATTTTTATAAAATTAAAATTATAGTAAAAAACTATAACAACAGAAAAATTATAAATTATAAATTCAACACATTTGTAGGAGTAGGACAGATGTTATATCACTAGTTACACCAATTATATTGAAATCAATTAAAACAATTCAATTTATTTCTGCAATAACCAAATCAATTTAGACTTCATCACCAACCAAACATGTGCATCAACACATAAATTTTGATACTAATCCTACCTTACTTCCTTACCTTAGCAAAATTATTTTTAGTAATAAAAAATATGTTTGGTCTCTTAAAAGAATCAATTTAAACTTAAAGATAGTAACTTTTATTAAAATAAAGGATAAATATTTATTTTAATCTTTAATTTCCAAAAATACAGAAAGTGCAACCAACTCGTCTTACAGTTAAATTTATACATTGAGGATTAAATTTAATTTTTTTCTTTCAATGATCAATCAATGCCACACTGCCTCCCACTCTTATGAGGCCAAAATGAAATCTGTCAATAAACAAAAGGGGAAAAAATATATTAAAAATAAAAATGGAGAAAAGGGGAAGACAGAATTGGAAGCAGTGAGAACTGAGAACTCTTATCATTCTTTTTTCCACTCGACATTGCCGACGCCACCAAATACACAACCTTAACTTTCCCACAACACTACCCATCCATCATTCGTTTTCTCTCTAGATTTTTTCAGTTAGTTATTGCTGTCTTCTTTTTGTGTGTGCCAACAACACAGAAAGAGAGAGAAAGACATGGCTCTGAACCAATCAAAGGCCGTGTTGTTGAGGGTGAGTTTGGTGGTGGTGGCGCTGTGTATAGCTGGATACATAGTGGGTCCCCCTCTCTACTGGCATTTCGTTGCAGTGAACAACCACTCTTCATCTTCTACTTGTGCACCCTGCATCTGCGATTGCTCTTCACAACCCATTCTTTCTATTCCACAAGGTCTTTCTTTCTCTCTTCTCTCTCAGATCTCATGATTTTGCTAATTACTCAATTACCCATCTCATGATCTTGCTAAAAAACTAATATTTTCTTAATTGGGTTGTCCAATCCGGGTTTTGGATGAGTTTTTGAGATCTGGGTTGTGTTGTTTTTTTTTTTTTTTAGTTATGTAAAGTGGGTGTTAGTTCAATTGTGGAAGTTGAATTATGACTCCTTCAACTTATATAACATTTAATCCCTCTAACCTTCTGATTCATGTGCTCTGGCATTAGTGATTTGATGAGAAGACACTGTTAATAGAACAAGTCAAAGGATGGTGCTGATTGGTTTGCTTCGTTGACATTATTATTATGCTAGGTTTTTGGTTTTTCCTACAAGATCTTATGAATAAAGTAACTGCCCATTGTCCATCTAACTAAAAGCAGTTAAAAATTCCAGCCATATTGATTTACACATTCACTGCCAAACTTATGAGCCCTAGTCATCCCCACATTGCCACATGACCTATTTATGCAATGAGTTTAAACAAATATGAAACTATGTACTATTGTACCAACAAGTGATGGGTCTGAGTGGTGCCGAGGTCTCAGGTTTTAGCCTTGTAGATAGAAAAAATGTGGTTGGAAAGGAAGAATCCGACTAAAGGTGGTCAGTTAGGTTTTCCAACTGAGATTAGTCATCGACAAAACTGGTGAATATTACATACCAATAACATGATAACCAAAAAAAATATACTGTTATTTCCTTTGGTTATCACTAATGAATTTGAAAAATCAATAATCACATAAATTATAGTTTCAAAACTTTGTACTATAACACCAATTCTATTTCCAATTGAGTGGCTTTGTGATTTTATCCTAAATCGTAATGTATTGCTCCCTTTCTCCTCATCTAACTTCAAATTGAGTATGTACTTATCTCAGTTTCTTTCTGTGTGTTTCTGCAGGACTTAGCAACACTTCCTTCGGAGGTTGGTTTGTCTCCTTGATGAACTACTGTGAATTATATAAATAGCCCATTTTATTCTTGTTATAATTTTTTTCTACGTACACATACTTGTATGATGGTAGGACTGTAGGTATTAAAGTAACATTGTTCTCACTTATAAGTAGTAAGATAGATACATATTTCTTCTCCTTATATGAGATCATCATTTAGGATCCTAATCCCATGCATCTTTTTTATGTTTTCCTTTTTATTTTAAAAACAATTGACTCCTGGGATATTTTCATGTTTAAAAAATCTATTTTTAGCTTTTTGTTTTATGTCAACGCAGTATTCATGTCAATTTGCTAAATAAATTTTTGGTACTGTGTAGCTAAATATTGCTTTGAGGCAACTTAAAATCTATTGTGTTTAAATTAAGGCATCAAACTAATGAGAATGCCTATATCCTTCTTGTCCTATACTAAACTCGCTTTGATTACATGTTGCTTCATGGTTCAGGTGTGCTGTTGCCCGCTTTAAATATGAACAACAAATTTTAATCTTGTACTGGATAAGCCTCTGCTAGAAGAAAAAAATGAAATCTCAATAACACAAATTTTATTTTGCCTGCATTGCATTGTCATAAAACATATTGTTTTTGACAATGCTTGTTTTGGATTCAACTAACATTAACAAGTGCCGTTTCTTTTTTCTTGATTGGAACTGCTATTCAGATTGTGCAAAGCCTGACCCAGAAGTGAGTGGAGACACTGAAAAGAATTTTGCTGAGCTATTGACAGAAGAACTCAAGCTTCAGGAGAGCCAAGCTGTGGAAAATCAGCAACGTGCTGACATGGCATTGCTTGAGGCAAAAAAGATTGCATCTCAGTATCAGAAGGAAGCAGACAAGTGTAATTCAGGAATGGAAACGTGCGAGGAGGCTAGGGAGAAGGCTGAGTTGACATTAGTCACGCAGAAGAAGCTAACTGCATTGTGGGAACTTAGAGCACGTCAGAAAGGGTGGAAGGAAGGGCTTGCCAAATCTCATGCACACTCTCAAGGGAAAGTACAGAGTTCTTAGATACGTTACACAGCCACCTCCATGGAGGTGAGTGGTTGCATAATACTACAATAGTTTTCAAATGTTGGTAATAGCAAAAGTGAGTCATCGAGGCTCATGTGTTCATGAAAGGTCAAGTGTAAAATGCAAATGTTGTATTTCTGTCATTCATTTTTGGGTCTTTATTCCATGTGTAACACGGTTTAAAGCTAGAAATCACCAAATGTTGGGTAAAACTTGCATAAAAAATAGACTGTCTTTTTTGTATTATTTTGGCTTCAGATTTGAACCAAGGCTCGGACTGTTGCTTCTTCGTTGTGTTTAATTAATTTTAGATTTGATTGACAAGGATAATAGGGGAATCTCCTGGGTCCATCAACTAAATTAATTTTGCTCAATCATTTTAAAGTATTTATTCAGTTATTGGAGCTTAGTTAATATACAAAAAAAAAATCATGATTTTTTTTTTTTTGGTTTTATCAATCAATCGTTTCTATTTGTGATAAATATCAGAATAGGCCGTATTGTATAAGTACTTGCCCATTTGACCCTGGCAAGTTGCAACAATGTCCTAACTCGTATTCAAGTGAGTGAAGAATGATATCCAAATTGACTGTCCATGAATAGATTTCGTAGTTAAACCAAGTGTACTATGTAATACAGGTTAAAGTTGGTTTAAAATGAAATGATATAAATAGTAAGTGTATGGTTTTTTTTTGTTACAATAGTGAGTGTATTATGGTTTGCTCTAAGACGTTGCTTGTTTTAGATTAATTCAAAACATGTATTATGGTTGCTCCAAGAATGTGATCAAGCAACCATGCATCCGAGACTAGCATTTGTCTAGACACCTGGTATGGACTCTTCTACTATTTTAGTTGAGTTATTATAAATCTTCTAATCATAATTCTGTCTTAGATTCCTATGAATAAAAAAAACAAACCCACTCCTTGTTACAAGGTCACACTTTCCACTAAAGTTCACTCATCACTGTCTAATAGGAGAGATCTTATAGCTTTGGACAGAAAGAGGAGCTTTTAAAAGAATCCAATCATCTTTCCAAAAGCAAGCTAATGGAAGTACCAATCCCCCAACCTGTGGATCCTGAAATGATTCCCACATTTTACACACACCTTTCCAAACATTACAAGAATTTCTCCATGTACTTCAATTGATAATTGTTACAGGAGAAAAACAATCGCAGTATTCAGCAATAAATTTGATTATTTCAGCTTGATAATTAATGGAAAATGGGGGGGGGGGGGGGGGGGGGGTGAGGAATAGGGAAGTGCGATTCAATAATCAGTGACTCATCCATCAATCTATGCTTTTATTTATACCAACACTAGCCATTCTCGTAAAAGCCTAAGCCTAAGCATTAGACACACATGAAACGGGCTGGAGTGGAAAACGAAATTAGAGCACTAATGCATGCTTTGAATACTTTCATGTACAGAATAACAAGACATCATGATTAGTCTGACATTTCCTTAACCGAGTGTTCAAACCACCATAAGCAAACTGATATTTGTAAACTCCAACCACAAAGACGGACTTGTTACTCACTTCAATGCTTTCTTGGACTTGTTACTCAACAGTGAAACAGTCCCCATCTGAAAATTACAAAATAAATATACATGTTACGTGTTTGAACTCTGAATGAATGAATCAAGCCAAAATTGATTATTGAATTATATTTGTTTCACCACTAGTAATAGGCATATTGAAGTCCAACCTTAGGAATAATTTTGATACCAAGTTTTTTATCAAGGTTTTACAGCCAAATCTGTTATCTACAATCCTTTAATAATATATTAACCATCCTAAAAAAGATTGAGAAAGCTCAATTAGCAGATGTTTATGAACAAGAAATAAGAAGGCGAAAAACCTCGAAGTGTGTTTAGATTTACTGAGTCAGGAAAGTTTCTAGTCAAAAGGTTTTTGGGGAAATTTCCATAGGTGGAAAAATAAAAAACATTTCTCCAAAAGCGTGCTAATCTTATCTTGAAAGGGGGAAAAAAACATCGGAACAAGCAAGGGGAACCAATGAAATGAACATCCATCAATCCAATTTTGACAAGAACAGTACCTAAAGCAATCGTAAAGTGCACATACCATTTTTTGATTCCTGAGCTGAAGAATAATTGAGTGAAGAGGAATCTAAACTGTTCCCCTTATAGAATCAGCAACTTGTGGAAGCCGTATGGCAAGATCATCCAAGTTGGAGGAGTTTTGAATGCTCAATCCTTTCTCATTTGCCAAATGCAATAGACATATGAAGCACAAATGAGGAGAGATGTCGCTAATTGTTGCAGCAGCATTGCATTCGCTAGGAAAGTTGGCTAATATATTCTTGAAAGATAAAGTATCTTTTTGACCCTTTAGAATAAAGAGAGGGTCAAAAAACAAATCAATGCAAGCATTAGTACTTACAATTCAACCACAAAAAGAAAAATAACTTAGATTGTTTATTTACTTAGACATAATATAACGGTAAGGTAAAAAACTAAAAATGTACAGTGTTAGCAATGGAACAGAATCCTGAAGAAAATTGAAATAACACAATGTCGTGAAGGGAAAGATTAATTTTAAAAGTTTAAAACTAGACAACACATATTTTGCACTCGCACTCCTAGGAAATGGAGAAATCTTGACATACCTCTAAAGGAAGTTTAACAGATTCTTGAACATGGTCCCAAAGAGTAATTTTCAGTGCATGAACATCAACTTGTTTGGAAGTCTTGTCATACTGGACTTCAATTTTATTGACCTGAGTTATTTGAAAATATGCATATGCGTGAGTTCTAACTGCAATATTTTCAACTGAAAAGTATTGATAACAATTATGTTTAACCGTTATTCTTTCATCACTTTATCTAAAACAACATATCAAGAGCAAGTGTGTAAATTATTCACTAAAACCCACCTGACGAGGCTGAGTAATTAGAGTGTTGGAGTCCTCCATGTCACTATGAAGATCACCTCCGTAGTCACCAGCGTCATCCCCACAAACACTTCCATTATCCCACGAAGGGAATGATTCATATTCGTTGGATTGTTCTCTAGATCCATCTGCAAAAAACACCAGAACTTGATACAGACAGAATCTAGTGACAGCTGAAAACATGCTAAAATGTTCTCTGAATTTTTTAATATTTATGTCTATAGAGCGAGAGATAAGTTCACATTACACCGAGTGTGATGTTGGTGTAATTTAATAGGATCAAAATACACCACATAAAACTAGGGAAAATGACACTTTTTAAGTTTTAAAGTTATAATTTTAGCAATTCAACTATTGTGTTGATAGTCTTATGAAATAGAATAATTTTACAAATTTTCATAGAATTTAAAAATCAATCCATACTTCACACACGCATGCACACATGCGCACACACATATTGAAATCACAAATTTAAAACTGCAAATTTTACCTGAGAACCTGTTTGCCTTCCTCCCGAGACACTAAAGAAAATAGAAATCATCAGAGATGTAAAATAAACACAGCTGCATGCCTTCACATATATAAAAGAAACTTGACAAGAAATCATCAGTGAGAACACTTTGAAACTCATATCTAAAAGAAACTACCTTCACATTAGACAGAAGAAATAACTTGACAAGATCCTCTGGCTGATAGTGGCAGTCCTCAGGAAGCTTTGTATTGCAAGGCAATCTGCTTTCGGGAAGCAGTAACAATTTGGGATTCTTGGGAGGAGAAAACGTATCTAGCACTTTTTTCTCAAGAGAATCTGTGAAATTTAAATCAACTTCTGTTTGTCTCTTACTCTTTGGCTGCCTACTTTTTAGGGTCGACCCATCTTCAGAAGTAGGATGAACCTCTGAGACTACAATAAAGATTCTAAAATAATTACCATACTGAATGCTAAAAAATATATAAGTATTAAAATCTTTATCTGGCATCCAAACCCCACCTTTGGATTTTCGATACTTCCAATGATCAGGCCCTGCCCATGCGTTTTGTTTTGAACTAAAACCCAGACTCAAAAATAAATACCCCTCAACATTTTCAAATCTGTCATCCATATCAGTTTCTGGGGAAGGAAATTGCTCAGCATTGTCCTACAAGTACAAGATTTGGAATATTTTAAAACAAGTGCATCATTCACATTAAAATATGTAAAGAAAAATTTTAAAAGCTCATTCAAGAAAGTCATATATGTTTCTATGGTTGAAAAATAGAAAAACCTGAGGGTAACTGGAAAAACTTGGATCTGCATCATTATAGTCAAGATCGGCAACAACTGTTTGGTCATCATGATCATCACTCCAGGCCGTGCAGTTCTCGTATTCTTCTCTATCAAAACCATTTTCATTATTATCAGCATTGTCAAGATCTTCAGCTGAACTCGGGCCTTGAAGTTGAATATCAGTGGGCCTTCTGTTACTTTCATCAAATTGGTTTACTATAGTCCTGAGACTTGGAGAAATTTCATCCTTTACACGCATGTCCAACACCATCTGATCAATACAATCTACAGATGAAAGTAAGTCATCATTGTCCACATTGAATGTGTTATTTTGCAGATGTAACAACAGTTTCACCATAGTATTCAGGACATCACAAACCTTTGAGAAAAGAAAGATCAATAGTATCTGAAATATCAGATTGATTTTGGCTTGCCATACACTTAGCAGGCACTTCTTGTGAATCAAAGAGCACCCTACAGCCACCATATACACCAAGATTATTCATTAAAAGACCCTTGGCTCCACCTTCATCGAATTTTGCTGTTGTTTGGCGATAGAGAGGATCCACGACAAATGCAGCTGAAACAAAAAAAAAACAATAATATAACCTATTTTTAGCACAACCTCAACACCACGCCTCATCAAACAAGTAACAGAAACAGAATAGGATTTGAGATCACCATCAAACTTCTTTACATTAAGTGCCTCAAAAGATGATTCCAATGTTGACAAAGGTGACAACTGCATGAAAAAACAACTCTTAAAACTAAGCAAAATGTTTAACCAGTCAAGTCCAGAGATCCAAAGACAACAGACCTTTTTGCTCGTTTCTTTCCTGCTTTCTTCTTGTCTACTTTCAATATTAACACCATCCAGGGTAGTGTCTGGCATCATAGCTTAGAATTAGGGCTAATTGAGAACAAAATATTATAAAACCAAAAGTAAATGTACTGCACTCTGAATTTTAAGTCATTCATTAATCATTAGTTACCAAGAATTATTTAGAATTAGAGCAATAGTCATATGATAAAGAAGCAAAACAATCCCACATAACCTCCACTCACAAAGCAATCACCGAGGGAGTTCACTACAAATGCAATTTTCATTTTTCAGAAAAAGAAAATGATAAGAGGGTATATAAATCACACTATGCTTGATCAAAGGCTATATAAATTGCATTGTGCTTGATAAAAGGGTATATAAATTGCAACCTTCCTCAGCTTCTTGGCCTGCTCTATTCATCCCACCAAGAACTTTATATGCCTCAGAATGCACTGAATCCACCCTTAATGAATAAATTTTGACTCCAGCCTCAAGAGTGCAGCTTGCCTGCCCAAAAAAATTTTCAATTTCAGTTAACATCTACATCTACATCTACATTCTACACAAACATAACTTCGCTTCTAGTGCCATTGCTGTGAGAATGGTAACAATTTCACTCTTGTTGATAAAAAAATCACTCGTGTAAGTTGATTTATGCAATCCATAAACAACGAAACAACCCTTCAGCATACCAATTTAAATATGCGTGCATTGCATATGCATTTGTTAGTATCGCAGGTGACACAAAACTATGCAATAAAAAAACCCTAAACAACAAAAATTATCAAACTGCAAATTAATCATAGGCTAAACTATTTATTTAATCTCTATACCTGTCCTCATTTTAAGTTTTAGTTCCTTGACAATTTTTTGTAGTGCTTTATCACCACCAGAAAGTTTACAATTTTCTCTCTTATTCAATGTTTGGGACTAAAGCTTAACTTCCACACATATGTAAGAACTAAAATTTACAATTTTCTCCAAACTGAAACTTAAAATGGATACAACAACCAAGGGGGCAGATGAACAATTTAATCTTAATTGTAACATACCTTTTGAAAATTAGTCTCCGCATCATGCTCTTCTTCGGCCTTGATGATATCAGTAAGATGGTCAATCAGGTTCAACTCCCACGTGTTTTTCTGATTAATTTTCTGCACAAACACACAAATCAAAAACAAAAAACAAAGAGAGAGTCTTTTTTATTTTTTATTTTGGGGGGGGGGGGGGGGGGGGGGGGGCTGTTTTACGTTTTCGCTGGCGAGTTTGATGCAGTTTTGGAACAAGTCGAGGATCTGCTGTTTGTTGAGGCCAGGATGGGAATTGGCCTGGAGGGGCTGGTTGAGGGCGAGGCTCTTGCGGCGGTTGGCGGCGGCGCGTGCGTCTCGTGCCCGGGCGCGTTCGAGCTGGTCGTTGTTGGAGCCCAAGACAAAGGGGCTGGTCGGAGACTGGATGCGGAGTCTCTGCTTCCGACCCATCGCGGGATTGGGGCTTAGGGTTTCCGCCATGGGAGGAATTTGCTTTGCAGAACGGTGATAGGGTTTGTGTTGGCTCGGAAGTGAGAACGTCAGAATCACAGAGACAGAGATTTGGGAGAAACGGAATTGAAGTGGTTTCCCTCCATTTCTGAGATTTGAATTGGTAGTTCGCTGAGAATTGAGAAAAACACGCACTTTACTTTTCAAAAAGAAGGGCACGTGTCTCAAATGGGAATCGTGATAAAAATCAATAAACCTAAAAAAAAATTTCCTTAGTGCAAGTGATTCGGATACTTCTTGGTTGAATTTTTATATTAGATAAAGTGGTTGTTCTCCACAAATAAAGTCACGATTCAATCTGGACAAAATATAATTAGAAAGAGATTGTATTAAAATGGATTATTTATCTTTTGAAATGGATGAATATTTCATATTAATATTATCAGTATTAAAAAAATTGATTGATATTTTAATTTTAATTTATGTAATGTAAATAGTAATGTATATAATAAAATAAATTTTAATGAAATTAAAATTCATAATGAAAAAATATTTGAATATCTATAAAATAAAAAATTGGAAGGTTTGAGTAGGTATAAATTAATAAGAATGTGTCTAACATGAATAAGTAAGGAACATGATCTATCATGTACCACAACTAAAAGTCTTTAGATTTATCAAGTTGTACAATGTTATCATTAATTCATCCTCATTAGTAAATTTTCTCCGAAACATCTCTCTCTCATGCATAGGGGTGTTAATTTGATCCGCAAACGGGAATTCCCACGAGATTGTCTTGTATGGGGCCCTACAGATTGGGATTTTTTTTCCTGCGAAGACAGAGACAAGGATTACACACCCCCCCCCCCCCTCAGCTCAAGGAAATTACATAATTATCCTTATATTAATCATCATCTTATATTTTTAATATTAAAATATTAAAGGTTGGTCTTATATTTTTACTACATTTAATCACTTAACACATACACAATTACACACACACACACACACTGATACAACACATCAAGTAACAAACACAACACCATTCTTTTTTAAATTTACTTGTATTAGAATTTAAATTTTTTAAAAAAATTAGGGACCTATAGGGGCTGTTGGGACTCACAGGAATGAGAACAAGGGGGGAAAAATTCCCCAAGGTGGGGATTGGGGACGAGGTGGGGGTTAGTTGGGGGGCGGGGGCAGGGAGCGAAGGAGTACTCCCTGCCCCACCTCGCCTTGTTGACATCCCTACTCGTGCATTCTAACATGGGCCTCTGGCGACAATACCTCTGACAATGTCTCTAATGACCAACGGTGCCTCCAATGACCAACAATGCCTTCACCTCTACTACAGTTTCGTCTCCATTGCACCTCCATTGTGTCATAGCTCTGCCTCTATTGCGACTTCACCTCCCTCAAAACTTCATCTTTGCCCTAGATCCATTGTCATTGCGACTTCATTTTTGTCCAAGATCCACCTTCATCAAAGATTAGTTGTTGTTTTCGCACCATCTTTGTCGCGACCTGTCTTTGTTGTGACTTGTTATGTTCTTCCCCAATCTCTTACTCAAGCTATTCTCTTATACTCCCATGTCTAACTTTATTTTTTTCCTATTTTTTCAATTTGCACTTGGATTTTTTTTGGCATAGATTAAAAGATGATTGATGTTCCATATTCATTTTCATTTTTGTTTTATTTTATATGATCTAAAACTATAATTTCTAAATTCATGTTTTGTAAAGGATTCATGAGGTAGTGATGGAGTAAGGTTAGGAGTTGTAGGACTAGTGCAAAAGATGATTTCGTGTTTTCATATATTGATGGCTATGGGATCCAATGTGCCGTAGGCGGGGCGGGTTTGCCTATCCTCATCTCGTCCCCATAAAAAGACGGGTGGGTTTAGGTTTATAAAAGGTGGGGGTGAAAAAATGAAACACAACTCATTTTCGACAGGTTTTATCGAGTTCAAGGAAACTCATAGGGAACTCATCTCACATTTTAAAGAAATAATATTTGTTTATATACTTTAAATAAATCATAGATTAAGGTATTAATTATATTTTAATTCAATCATTATATATAATCTAATAAAGAATAAATAATGTAAACATATTTAAGAATTAATTTATATTTTTAGCTAAATGTATAATTTTTAATCTTGTTATAATTAGGAATATGATTATAATATTATTTATTTAACTGTTAAAATGATTATTCCATATTTTAATAATTATAAATAATAAAACATGAAAATAATCATGTAATTAATAATTACATATAATAATAGTATTATATATAAATATATAACTATATTATTAATAATGATAAAAATATATGTAACATGATAGGTATGAGAGCGAAGGCTGGACGAGGGAGTGACATATCCAAATTCAACCTCAACTCAATTTCAATCAAAATTGGTTTTTCGTCAAAATCAGGGTGAAGTCGGATGGGGCACTCACAAGTTCGTTTTTATTGTCATGCCTAGGTGTTGCGAATATCAAAAAAGAAGTAGAAAAGAGGGGAATATTGCATCACCGTTGGAAATCGTCCTAACGACACACATGGTGGAGAGAGAGGTTTTTGAAGGTTGGGGAAAAAATTTGGTGTGCAAGATGTATGATAAAATATTACATTTTAGATCAATCTAAAGGCTATAAATAATGGTTCATGATAGACCACTTAAATCATTAGTCCACACTATACTTTGTCATAAAAGTACATTGTAGTAGTATTGTCTCAAATGAGAATCATTATTGTTGCTCTTTTTTTCCTTTTTTGTTTCAAAATAAATATCTTGTAAGGCTTAATTAAAGTCTTTATCCCTAAATTTGAGGGATGTGTTTTTTTTTAGTCCTAAGAATTTAAAACATGTTTTTCTAGTCCCTAAATTTTGACAAATTGAAATTTTAGTTCCTAGCATTATAAATTGACAACTTTATGATAATTTTTAACACTTTGTGACTGATTTTTAGCACTTTATGATAATTTTAAAAAACAAATTCAAATTGCTAAAAAATAAAAAAATATGACAATTAAAAATCATCACAAAGTATCTATTTATTATGACAGAGACTAAAATGAATAGTTTATAAAAAATCAGGGACAAAAAATAAGTTTAAATTTTAGGGACTAAAACAAACATATACATTAAATTTAAGGACTAAAACAACAATTATTTTTTTTAATGAACCTTACTCCTTAAGTCAACCTTCTTGCTTTTTCCAATAAGATGTACACCATGCTAGAATAATACAATTATGAATAGTTCAGTCCACAACTCCTATACACCAACTTTATTGCAAAATAAAAATGTGAAAAGCATTGTTTTTTTTTTTGTTATTTGTCATCAAACCAATGGATTCATTTAACTCCAGTAATTATCTCAATAAAATTTCAGATAAGACTAACATTCAAGTACGAAGGTAGAGGTGTTGTAAGAAATAATTCATTGTTGAAGTCAAATGACACCATTAAATCATGTGCTAGCCAATTACATATTCTATTTAGGTATACATGATTATTTACACCATCAATATCAGGCCAACCGACATCAAACTTATTCCAATATTACCTTTTAAATTATATATTTATCATAAAAAGAAACATGGGGTAGAAGCAATTTTTCCATGTCATGTTCATTATTAGTTACAGGATAAAAGTCCATATGTCAAATCTCCTTGTAATCATCTCTACCATGGCCATAACCAAACCCACAAAGATAAGGCATAAGGTTCCCATCAGATGATGGAAAGTTAGTGGGTTCTACAATACAAATACAATTGTTGTGTACCTTGGTGGAGACAAAATTTGTCATTAACAGCATAGTCCAAAATATAAAAACATTGGGTATTCTCTTGAACTGGAGGTGGTCAATCTAATTTGACTGTATGTTCAAACTTTTTTCCTGAAAGCAAATAAGAGATGGATGACCAAGGTCGTGATACAACGAAACATGTATCGTGGTCACAAGAATAATTATTATTAGATATGGAATTGTTGTTAAATAATAATACAAATTATGTAAAAATGATAATTAATTAACTATTAAGTTTAACTAGCAAAGTTAATGGGAGAGACAAAAATACAAACAAATATTTGAAGACTAAAACCGGCCAAACTTTTTTTAGGTATTAAAAACGTAAATCATGATAAAAAGAGTGATCATTTTCATGATTTATTTTTTTTTTCTAATGATTTTGAAACCACGAAAAAAAAAACATTAAAAATAATAGTTTGTCACGTGATTATCGCATTAGACTAATAGTCAACATGATTTGTGGCATGGATGCCAATCTGGATGTTACATGGTCACTTGATTGTTCAAGTTAACTACAAGGACTAAAGCTTAGGCAGAAAAATTATGTGAAGCTAATAGTGATAAATGTTTTTTAAGAGATGGAAGTAGAAGGAAAAAACATATAAGAAAGAAGATACATATATGATGTAATTTTCTTTGTTTGTGTCGGGGAGAAAGTGAAATAAAAATAAGAAAAATAGTTAATTTCTAATTTTTCTCTAATTTAAATTTCATATTTTTTTTCTCATTTTATTTTTTTCCTCCATGCTAAACAAAAGGTTAAAAGCATAAAAGATAAGGAGAAAAACATTTTTTTTAAAATTTTTCTTATATATAAAATAAGATGTTGAATATAAATCTTTTTACAAGTATATACAATATACTTACTTTTTAACTCAATTACTTTAAGAAATAAAAATTGCATTGACTCAACAAAATAAGATGAAAAATATAATAAGAGAAATGTTATGGTAACACTATATAATACACTATTCTAAATATATTCTTTCTCATTAGTTGAAATATATTAAAAATCATAAAATTCACTAAATCACATATCTTATTTAAATATTATTCTCTATTAATTTTATAATTTTTAATAACATTTTAATAAGTAACAGAAAATAGTACATGCAAGAGCGTTTTGCTACCCTCATCATAAATTAATTATACCGTATAGATATATCAAATACAAGTAGTAATTAATATTTAAAATAAAGTATAATAATTTATCTTATCTTATCTTTAAATAGGTTTCATGTTATATCATGCTCCAATTACAAGAAAACTAAGGACACAAAAAACATGTCAAGGGCAAGAGAGTAATTTTGCTGGTTTGGGTTTCTCTCACACTTTCCTGGTCTATTCCTATTTTATTTTTATTTTTCCTCTGGCGGCACCTCCATTCCAAATCGGACCCTTCTTTCTTCCTCTTTTATTTCTTTCCAACAATAATTCCCTGTTCCTCAGTTTACCCAACAAACACAACACCTTCGCTTCAAGTCTCCCAAAACACACATAACTAGGAACCCGCTCCTTCCTTAACCTCTGCAACTTTCTCCAATTCAAAAGAACAAAAACAACAAAAGCACCCCCATCATTGAGAATCGTCTCAAGCTTCGTTTTTTACGTGCTGGGGTTGCTTAGATTTCAATTGGGTATCGAGAATGTTCAACGGTATGATGGATCCCGATTTGATGAGAATCGCTCAGGAGCAGATGAGTCGCATGTCACCCGCTGAGTTGGCTCGGATCCAACAACAGGTGTGTCTTTTCTCGTCCTCTTATTGTCTCTGCGATTGTGTTTATCGAGACTTTGAGGTGCAATGTCAGGATCAAGGTTTTAAATCGCGGTCGCGCAGTTTTGTCGCGATCCTTGACATTGCGGGAAATTGCAATCACTATGAGTAAAAATACCATGATGTTGCGGCTGAAATTGCTGTTGTGGAACGTTTTTAAAACATTGGTATTCGGAAGGAACGGAATTTTTTTGTGAATTCAACCCTCTCTGATGCCGGAGGATAAAAAATGGAAAACAAAAAATCATGGCCCTTGTTTAATGGAATTATAAATCTCTGGGGAGATTTTTGTAGTTCAAACCCTTCTTTTAATGCCCATATTTTGTGGAATTATAATTTGAACGTTAGGGTATGGAGTGTTGGTACTTAGTATCTAGGATAGAAGTGTGGTGATTTTGGTTTTTGATGTGAGGGAACATGTTTTGGGTTTTAGGATCAAGGTTTAATTGTGGTGTTGTGCAATGTTTCTTTGGATTGCAGATGATGTCTAATCCAGAGCTGATGAGGATGGCCTCCGAGAGCATGAAGAACATGAGTTCTGAAGACTTTAAACTTGCTGCTGAGCAGTTAAAGCATACTCGTCCGGAAGAAATGGCTGAGATTGGTGAGAAGATGGCTAATGCGAGTCCTGAGGAAGTGGCAGCGATGCGATCCCGGGTTGATGCCCAGATCAAATATCAGTTGAGTGCGGCTGAGATGTTGAAGAAGCAGGTTAGTCGTATAGTGAGAACTTCAACTGATTGTGTCTTCGTGAAAACACGAATCATAAACAACCACAGGATTTTTTTTTTTATCTGATATTTGATGAATTATCTGTGACTTGGGATGAATCCAAGGTTTTACGCAAAAGAAAGCCGGAGTAAGTTCCACTATTCTTGCAGTACACCCTGGTTGTGGTTTGAAAGAGTAGTTAACAGGCACATTCTAATTGCTACTGATGAAAGCATACTATAATTATGTGTTATTCCTTAAACCTTAATAATCCACTGAAAAACCAAATCATGACACCCTGAGGAGAATGCTTTTCCAGAATTATTTAGGCTTTGAGAACGATACATAAAAAAAAACTTCGTACCCCATTGCCCAGAGGCTCTTCGCTATGCGAAGGTATGGGGGAGGGATGTTGTACGCAGCCTTACCCTTTCATATGCAAAGAGGCTGTTTCCGGATTCGAACCCATGACCAACAAGTCACCAAGGCACAACTTTACCGCTGCACCAGGGCTCATACATACATAAAATTACATTTTGGATAATACTTTAGTTCCATAGAATTGTCTGATTTGAAAATACACTTTTTGTCATTGTGTAACAAGACACAGATGTTATACTCTATCTACTACCCTGATAATTTTTTTTTTTATAATTTTTCAGTTTCTGTTCAAATCTATCATGTGCCTTGATGAACTAAAATTAAATCTTGCAGGGAAATGATCTTCATAATCAAGGAAGGTACAATGATGCTTTGAAGAAGTATATACTTGTAAGTAAATTTTTTGTGGCCGCTTAACATCCACTTCCACACCTCTTTCTCTTATTTATCCCTGTTTTGAAAATTGAGACTTAGGAGGAAATTATCTGTTTCTTTGTTCTATTACATTAATTTCTTTTTTTATATTCTAGGCTAAGGAAAACATTAAAGAGGTACCATCTTTCCAAAGTAGAAAGCTTCTTTTGGCATGCTCTCTGAACTTGATGTCCTGTTACTTGAAGACAAGGCAGTATAATGAATGTGTAAAAGAAGGTTCTGAGGTATCTGTAATTCCTTTTCTTTTATGATGTTAATTGTAATAGCCAACTGCAATATTTAAGTAGTTGTATTATGAGGAAATTTATCAGCCTAGAAGATTGGAAAGAAAAATTACATTGTAATTGTATTATGCAAGAAAATAATGCTCCCTTCTGCCTTGCTTTTGTAATAATGCAGATATGGTCTTAGATTGTAATTTGTTATTATTTTAATTTTCAGGTTCATTGTTTGAAAATTGGCTGTTTATCATAGCAGTGTATTAATGTGCTTTAACTATGGTAGGTTTTGGCATATGATGCAAAGAATCTTAAGGCTCTTTATCGAAGAGGTCAAGCATATAAGGAACTAGGTCTTCTAAAAGTGAGCTTTCTTGTTACTTAACTAACATTTTGACATTAAGGTTGACATTGTGTTTTGTTTATATTCAACGGAATTTGTAATTTTTTTAGGATGCCGTTTCTGATCTGAGCATGGCACTTGAAGTGTCCCCTGATGATGATACAATTGCAGAGCTTTTACGGTATGATCTTGCTCCCTTCTACATACCTGCATCTATTTTAGAAACAGAACTATTTATTGATCTACTTATTATATATGTATGACATATCTGCTGTTGTAATTGATGGGTCTCTAATTATTATTTAGGATTGATTTTTCATCAAATTAATGTAATAAATTGATTGTATGCTAAATTAAGTATATCTGTGAGGTGTTTACCATTCTGCTTTTTCTGATAGAATCTTGTGTAACCTATAATAAAGGAATTGATATATTGGAAGTAAGCTGATATGAAGTGCTTATTTCAGGGATGCCAAGGAAAAATTGGCAATGGATGGTGGTGAGCATGCACCTGGAAGTATGTGTTCCCCTCATTTATTTTCTACTTTACCTTTCACTTTGCCTAATCCTCATGAGCTTTATGCTTATAAATAGATGTCAGATTTAAGTTAACCTTGTTGGCGTCATGCATGTAGGACTAGTAATTGAAGAAATAACTGAAAATGTGCCTTCTGGAAGCTCTTCTTTGGAACAAACAGTGGTTCAACCAAAAAAATCTGGTGACTCCTCTAAGAGTTACAGAACAGCTAACAATGGAAATCCAAAAACAAATGCAGACAGTTTAGATGCATTGAAAAAAGATCCTGAAGCTGTCAGGTAGTTAGCATTTTTATAAAGTTTCTAAGCATTTTATGTTTATTTATAATTTAATGATTGGCCTACAAAAGATTTATGGTTCTTTTTTTTTCTTCTTTTTTTAGATCATTCCAAAACTTTATTTCAAATGCCGATCCTGACATGCTGGCTTCTTTGAATGCTGGACAATTCAAAGACGTGTCTCCAGATATGATTAAAACTACCTCTGATATGGTTAGTAAAATGTCACCTGAGGAACTTCAAAGAATGCTTGACATGGCTTCTTCATTTCAAGGGGACAACCCATTTTTTAGAGGAGGTTCCCCTGATTCTTCTTTCAACCCTGGATCAATGCCTCCAAACGTGACACCTGATATGTTTAAAGCAGCAAGTGATATGATGAGTAAAATGCCAGCAGACGAACTTAAGAGGATGTTTGAAATGGCATCCTCACTGAAAGGGAAAGAATCTACTCCATTAGCAGCAGCAGTAGATGAGAATGAAAGAAATGTTTCGCGGTCAAACTTACCATCATCAAGTACTAATGGAACTACCGCTTTTGGAGAATCAAGTTCTCATAACGTGTTTTCAAATATGAGAAATGCTTCTCAGTCAAACTTCCCTTCCTCGAGTACCGATCTACAAGAACAGATGAGAAACCAGATGAAAGATCCAGCCATGCGGAAGGTATGCTTGTATTTCTTGTTAAGGAGATAAAATAGCCTCTAGCTTTCTTCCACATACCTGGCTGGAATAAATGCAATCAAGTTTACTCTTTTACTTGTCATGTTATACTAAGTAGTAATTTCTGATTTAAGTATTTCCTTTAATTATGTAAATGTGTTGCTCTTTAGATGTCACTTCCGTTGTCTAAGATTGACTTTTCATATGCTCAATGTATTTTCTTTTGGCAAGTAGTACAGGTACTCTATCTTGAAACATTCTTGTCTTTGGTATTTATATGTATATTCCCTTAATTTTTTAATGTTGTTTTGGCAGATGTTCTCATCCATGGTTAAAAATATGAGCCCGGAAATGATGGCTAACATGGGTGAACAATTTGGTGTTAAGCTTTCACCAGGAGAAGCTGCAAAAGCTCATCAAGCCATGTCATCCTTATCACCGGAGAGCTTGGATAAAATGGTACCTTCTCCAAACTTTACAATATATTCTTAGTTTGTATTCATGAACAAAATTTTGTACCTTACATGAGGATGGTAAAATGGAGGTGTGGCAATTCCAGGAAATGTAAGATAAAATGCAAGAGAAAGTGAGACTTAGCTTGTAAAACATTTGACTGCAAGATAATTCCATTGGTTAATTGAAATAGCATATAGGGTAAGATAAATTTAGGTTGGATGGTTATAGACTTGTACAGTAGTACTAAGATGAATCTTTTCACTTTGTCTTTATAGATGCTTTGGGCGGACAGGATTCAAAGAGGAGTTGAATCCGCGAGAAAGACGAAGAACTGGCTGCTAGGGAAACCTGGCATGATCTTTGCAATATTCATGCTCATTTTGGCTGTCATTCTTCACCGGTTAGGCTTCATTGGTGGCTAGAGTAAGAGGCAAACATTGTATTATGAGATTCCTTAGGCATTCAAACTCAGGCATAACCTTCTTGTGTGATGAGAATATGAGAAAATGATTGATTGTATTGTCTCAGCCTAGAGACAATGGAGAGAGGAGGAAGGGGACATATTGGTTATCTGGAAAGCAATGCCAAAATGGCATCTCATCAGATATGTCCAAATTGTGGATGTGATTGGCACTTATTTTTTTTGTAATATATTAGCTTTTGAGTTGTTTGCCATTTAGCACTTGTAGGGACCCTACCATTCAATAAATTTGTAACTTATTTTGTCATTCTTATACCCCTAGTCCCAATGTAGCATTGGTATGGTGCGTTATTATTTATAAAATTTACATGATTCCCTTTTATATGCTTTCCTCACTCACATATGGAACCACTAATTTGAGGATATAGTTTTATCCGAGTCTGAATATGATATTATGCTTTATCTAGTGAGTTGTGACTAAGGTGGACTTGTTAGTGAGTTGTGACTATGTCATTTTCCTACCAAGTCTTCAGTTCAAGTGTGGTGGCTGTGGTCTCAACTCTCACGTTTGCTTATCAATTATCAAGCTGAAGACCAAACAACCAAAAATAAAAAATTGCAATCAACCAAACAACCCACTGTATAGCCATAGTCAGATAATAACAATTTGGTTAAATACATAATTTAATCTTTACGTGTCGCGGATTTTCAATTTGGTTTCTATAAGTAAAATTTAAATTAGTTTTGATATGTGTAAGTGTTACTAGTTTGGTCTCAGTTGTCGTGATGTCGTCTCTAACTGATCTACTTTGACCGTTAAGTCCCTTACAACATTTGTAATTTTGTCTAATGCATTATTAATTTAATCTTTATATGTATAGCACATTTTTAATTTGATCTCTATAATATAACATAGTTTAGCCTATTTAAATGTAGCACATCCTTAATTCTTATAGAAATCAAATTAAGAATGTATTACATGTGCAGATACCAACTTAAGAATGTGCAATAATATAGGGATTAATTTAATAATTTTTATGTATAATGCCTAATTTGAGAATTTATGACATGTGTTGGGATTAAAAATCACTAATTTTTGGTGGTGTTACTTTTTATTTAATAACTTTTTTTCCCCTGATTTAGAAGATCCATCAAAATGGACAATTTCTAATTAATTTTAATAAATCATAAAGAAAGTTTTAAAGAAGAGTATTATAGAAAATATCTTTAACATTTCTCTTCAATTTTACTTTCTTTCTGCCTTGACACGTGGTCATTTTGTTAATTCAACTGCGAGAGTAAAATTATGCGAAATTCACTTTAGCAATAAAATTACGGTGTTTATATAAATTTTATAGTAAAACCACATTTTAGTACTCCATAAAACCTTTTTTTTGGTAATTTAATCCCTTAAAAATAAATGTTATCAATTGGAACCTTTAGACATGAAATCCTCCCTTTTTCAGTCCCTATGTCGATTCACACATACGTTAGACAAACCATCATCACATTTTAGCATGTCTTTGTCTTGTTGCTTCATCAAACCATCATCAGATTCTTTTTTCCAAACCAAAGCCACGCCACGTGCTCCTTTACTGCAAGTGCCACGGAGACATTCGTGGGTGGGGATAAGGATGACACAGGATACCTCCTGGACGGTGTCGTTTAGGAGCTCTATAATTTTAGAGTATAATCTTATTTTAATGTCAATTTACTTTATAAAAATAATTGTTATCGATAAAACCTTTTAAATTTAAAATTATTTTTTTTTCTTAATTTCTTAGGTTTAAATGAACTTTTGGTGTTGAAAGTATATTTTTTTATGAGGTTTAATTACTCATTTAATTGTTATAGTTTTACGATTCGTATTTTTTTAGTTTTTATAGTTTAAAAATGATTTTTTTAGTCTCTATATTTTACATTTTAATTTTTTTTAGTTCCTATAATTTATATTTTAATTCTCTTATAGTCTATGTAGTTTTAAAATGATTTTTTAGTCCTTATAATTTGTATTTTAATTTCCTTTTATCCCTATAGTTTGAAAGTGTATTTTTAATTCTCTTTTAATCTTTACCATCAAAATATGAGTAATATTATCAATTACAATTATTTACAAAAATATTAACAAGTAATTTGTAACTAATTTATCGCAAGATAATTTTTAATACAAAATAGTTGATAATTTATAATTAATTATTTTTATATATTTTTTTGTAATAAGGATTAAAAAGTAATTAAAATATAAATTATAAGGACTAAAAATATTACTTTTAAACTATAAAAACTAAAAAAAATTAAAATATAAACTATAAGGACTAAAAATATCATTTTCAAACTATAAGGATTAAAAATATATAAATAATGAAATTATAGAGATCAAATAAGTAATTTAACATTTGAATGACTTTTGTTCCTTAAATTTTAATGAAATTAAATGAATCCTAATTATTATAATTGTGGGATTTTTGTTCCTTAAAATTTAATAAATTTTGTTGATATATGTAAGACTAACAAATAATATTGACATAATGACATGATGTTGATGTAACAATCAACACAATGTTAATGTGCTATTAAAATGTAGAAGAGAAATGATGAATTATCATAATCTTTAAAATATAGTATTGTTAGAAATGGACTAGAGATTGACAAAACATGATGTCTAATCAAAATTTCTCTCCTCTTTTTCTCTCGTTTAAAGCAAACAATCCCTAAACCATATGGTGTAGTTAAATTATCAACGACAAGGAATCTACCTGCAAGCTGAATAACAAATGTTTGTATATGCATATCCTTTTTTGACTAACAAACGACATGTGCTGTCTATGCATTAGAAAATTACCTTCTGGACATAAGTTGGCAATTTAGGCATAATAATATTATAATAACGTAATTGCGAAAGTGAATTATAAATTAAAAATACTCAATTATCAGATGACCAGCCAGAAAAATTAAACGGAAAACCACTAACCCATTAAAGCACTTTATTGTGAAACCAAAACAATAGACATAAGATGATAATCATAAACAAAAACAACCACAAGGGAGCAAGGCAAAAGGGACACGCGACCATGTGTGTTATTATCATATTTTGAAAATGTTACTCTTTTTTGTTAGAAATGCTGCTTCATTTTAATTGTACTAGTAAATATCAAATAAGTAATGTAAATGAATATATGTTACATGTGAATACGAGTATTTTAACAACATGTTGGTGAATGGGTGGAGACGGATACACCCGCATATATAACATAAGTTAAAATTTGAACTTAAGATCTAAATCATTCTAATGAAAATAATGTAATTTGAATTTATACTTCAGAGTTATGGACATGTTTTAAAGAGTTTAGTACGTTCTCATGGAATTGTTCAGTATTATATATATATATATATATATATATATATATATATATATATATATATTTGTTGCTAAGCAAAAAAAATATTTTTCATTGTTTTTTTTAGTTTTTTAATATTCATGAATAGCCATGGATATATGTGATTTTACAAAAATCTACGGATAGTTGCATACGCGGGCACCAACACATACTTCCTGGTAGGATTCTAAGATAATTTTTATAGACTTCGATTTCCCTTTAAGCAAATTATGAAACTAATCTCTAGTTTTAAATTCAATCACATTTAAATTTTTTCATCTCTCTCCAAAAATGCATCATATGAGAATCAAGTTCTTCCCGCAAACTAGCCTAATTACAACTAAAACAATTTAACTTATATATAAATGATTTAATTGTTCACAACTTTTAATTTATGATTTTAATAAACATAAATCGTTAGTGTAACATTCTTTTTTGGACTGAGAAGAGTGTAACAATTTTTATACTGTTAAACTATAAAAAATCATTTTTAATATACTTTTAAATAAATTTTATAAAAAATAACAAAATTATCATACACATTACACATACAATAATTAACATGTGCTTGAATAATGATAATATAAAAAAGTAATTCAGTATCACAAAAATCCATATAAAATCTACCTAATTGAGTGCGATATTTTCTCTAATCATAATTAATTGACCATCCACATGTTAATAAAGGAAACTAATTTATCAATTATATTTTTTTCCCACCTTAGGTGATAGTGTTGAAAGATGCATATACAGAAGCTAATCATTATGCGAAACAATTAACATATCTGGCTCGAAATAGCTCTTCTGCAGTTATGTGAGCCAACTGACGAGTATTTTGGTGTCTCATTTTTCAGATTATTTTTGTTGATGAGATTATTTAGTGTGTTTTTTCTGATAGCACAAATTTACAGACATATAAACGAAAAGGTAATAACTAAATTTAGAGTACGTTTGGATAGAGAATTTTAACTGAGGAAAATAATTTATCAGAGAATTTGAATTTCTGTAATATAGAATTCATTGTTTGAATGCTTTTTTATGAAGAATTTAAAATTATGAAATTTTAAAACAAAATTTTAAATAACTAAAAATTTGGAATTTCAATTTCCTGAGAAATTGAAATTCTCTTCTTACAGTCTTCTTCTTTAAGAAACACCGTCTTAGCTCCTAAAATATCGATCGGGTGTGAGCATAGAGGAACACGTATAACTAGCATACCAATCATATTTTCTCTTTTTTTCATTCATTTTTCTTATCCTCATAATTTTAATTTTTTTTATTCAAACACAAAATTTTGAAAATAAAAGAATTTCAATTGAAATATTTGAAATTCTTAGAATTTTAAATTTTTGAAAATTTTAAATTTCTCCATCCAAACACACTCTAAATGTATTTTGTTTAAAGGCATATGTATGCTTGTTATTCACAAAAAAGAGTTAACATATGCTTGGTTACGAACTATTTTTTTTTTTTCAGTTCTTATTGGACTTGAATTTCTTTGATAAATTAATTAAATTAATGATAGGATATCCAGGTGTTAAATGTACATTTATTTTTAGAGGAAATGTACATGTTATGTAATGATGAAAAAATGTACATGTTATGTGGAACCAACAATTCTGATGAAAATAGTAAATAGATCATCATGTATATGTGTATATATAACTCATACCAGCCAGGTTAGGTAGACTAAAAATATTAATCACGTAACTATGTCTTAGCCTTGCTTGGTTAAAACCTAAAGCTTCTAATATAATTCTAACAATTCCAAACATAGATTTTAACTACTTATTAAAAAAAGAATTTAAACCGTCACAATTAAAAACTAATTTGAAATCACATGCTAATGCTAATTTCCTTAAAGCACCACCTAACCTTATATCATGTTTGACACACGATTTTACAATCAGTCTATAATTGACATAGACGAACAGATCGTAACCAAAATCTGCTCTACTTCCGCGTATGATTAATTAAATAATTAAGCTAGTGGCCACGTGACGTATGAATTTCCAAAAAGAAAAAGAAAAAACGCAGTTTCAGATTTCAGTTATTCTAGAATGGTCATGAGCAGCTTAGATATGATTAGGAGCTATTGTGTTTTAGGAACTATATAGTATACGTACAATACAATAGTGCAACACAATTGCTGAGGACAAAAAAAATAAAGAAAACTAGCAAATACACGTTTATTTTACGAAATCTGGATCGATTTTTGGAAACATGAAACATGAAGATCGAAATATATGTTTTCATATTTATTATAAATTTTTATAAAAGTATTTTTGGGTAAAAGGTAATAATTTCCTTTTTATCGTGTTTTTCTAAGTAATATTTTTATGGGAATGTGACAATTTATTGTGCAATATACATATGTAATTTTTTGTTTATTTAAATTACTTAATTGAATATGAGAATTGAGTGTAAGAAAATGTGGTGAAATTAATATTTTGTTAATTTTTTATTCAACTTTACATTAATGTTTCTTAATTACATAGTAACTTTCCATAGGAAAATAGGGTAAAAAAGTAAGTAATGGAAAAAAATCTCAATAATTATACATCCTAATATTTATCTATAATAAATCCTAAAAACATAATAGGATCCCAACACTTATGTCTACCTCTTATTCTTGCTTTGTTAGAACATCTTCCATCATGATTTTTTATATAGGTTTTTTAATCATTTTTTTTTTGGTTTCTACAACACTTTTTGTCATTCTCCCACAATGTCATGTCACGCTTAGCACAAAAAAAACATGATTTAGCGACCGACTGATTCGGTCTCTAAATCCTAAAATTTGGTCACTAAAATTCTTAGCCATCGAAATAGCGACCGAATGGTGTATGTCGCAAAAATCCTAATCGTTAAACCCTTCGCGACCAAATTTCTATTCGGTTGCTATTTCGCCACCGAACTACTCAGTTGCAAGCACACAAAATTCGGTCCCTTGATATTTGGTTGTTATTTTGCTTGGGATCAAATCAACAACCGAAGTGTAGGGTCGCTAATTCGGTCGCTAACAAGTAATTTAATTTTAAATATAAAATAAATTAAAATATGATATGGTTACTAATTTGGTTGCTAATAAAAATTTAAATTTTAATCGTAAAGTAAATTAAAATAAAGCACGATCGCTAATTCGGTGGCTAAAAAATAATTAAGTTTTAAAAAATAATAATAATTTTGGTTGCTAATTTGGTCGCTAATTTTAAATTCTAAAATGCATTTTAAAAGTCTTTGGTCTAGTTTAATAATTAATTTTTAAATTTAAAATAAATTAAAAAAACAACTCGATTGTTTAAAGAAAATGAGCCATAATTTTTATTTTTTCATTTATTAGATTTTAACTTGTTTAATAATTATTAGCTGTAAATATAATTTTTAGTTAAACTATATAATCAAACTTGTATATAAAAGTGAGCATTCATAATCTTAAATACATCTAATAATAAAGTTTTAATTAAATATTGATAAAGTGTAAATTCAAAGTTTAATAAAATGCATTATGAAAGTTTAAATTCATAACTAACATGACATAATCAAACTAAAATAATAGCCAAAATGATCAACTTGAGCATCGTCAACATGGTGTTCGGTTCCATCCACATCTCCTGACTTTGTCGATCATGATTCTCTATCAGCCACAACATATTTTCCTTAAGTGTCCTCTTCTTATCTATCTTTGCCAAAAGCTTAACATTCAATTTAGTAATTGTCTCACACATTTCTTCTATTTGGTCTTCCATGGGAGCAATAGAAGTAGATAAAGTTGATAATGAGCAACAAAACCTTTGGTTCAAAAACCTAGCGTGTACATGTTTCCCTTGTAATGTGGACGTCTAACAACATTTAAATATTTTTTTAATAAATTATAAAATTTGATTGCTTATTATTTATCTAATTCAATAAATTTAATAAAAATAATTAATATATAAAACAATTTGAACTTTGAAGGGAGTCTTTAAAAAATTTAAAATAAAAAGAAACTTCTTTACTAGTATTTATCGTCCCATTCAATTTAACTCGAGAAAATGATATTCAAAACTTAGAGATAAAATCAAACAAAACTTCTCTCAAAATTCAGACCAATTAAAAAACCAACACATAGCAAATAATGATTGATACATAATGCATGAATCTAAAATTTACACAAGTCAAACAAATAATGTCCTTACTTACCTCCAAATCCTGCCCTGTATGAATTCCTTTTCCCCAAAAATTGATCAATTTTATAATCTGCCCTGTATATGTGATAAAGTACATACATATAATGAAATTATGAATTTGCTAGAACAAGATAAGAACATATTGAACAATGGATGCAATTAGAGTTACGTGTTAATTTACCAGCAATAACATTAGACAACAAGTTCAATTGGAATTTAAACTATTAAGTGAAAGGATAAATAACTGTTAAAATAAAAATAATTGAAAAAATAAGCAACATAGCATATAAAATAAAGGGAAGAAAAATAGTAGAGAGCATATAAACAAGATACCCACTAGCCATAATTATGGGAATCACTTGATTCACGTTAACCCCTCATAACTTCATGGCTGTAAATTTTAATTCTTGTTCCACATTTTGCCCAACATAATCATTCATAAAGTGTTATTAAATAATAATTAATTTAATTACTATTGATACTATAATTTATTTACCTATTGTTAAAGTAGAGTTGATTACCTACGTGTGTAGTTTGGAGGTTGATACCTTGATGTTAGAGTAACAATTATCTTTCCTAAGCTAGTTGCTACTTAGTGATGCTATTCTTCTTAGGCCTTTGGCCCCCTCTATTATATATATAAAAAAATCATCACTACAAAAAAATAGCGTTTTACGTCCGTGGAAAAAGCCTTTCAAAGATGGTGGAAGTCTATCTTTGAAAGCAATGTCGTTGTAGATGCCAGATCTTTCTACATCGGTCGTAAAAGGACAATCTTAGAAACACGTCGTAAGTAATTAAAATGAAAGTTAATTACATTAATATTTAACAATAAAGATAATTATATAATATTAAATTAATAAAACCATAATATATAACCTGAAAATTTAAACATTATTTGACTATATAATTTTTTACTAATTATCATAAGTACAAATAATTTTTTACTATATATCATGGTTTTAGTTAATTTAATATTATATAATTAACCAACATAATGATAAAAAATATTATCAATAAAGATAATTATTAATAATTATTTTATATGTAAGTTAATTAGAAAATTAATTCAATATAAACATAATTATATAATATGAAATTAACTAAAACCTTAATGATAGCTGAAAAATTTAAAAATATTATTGTCAACTAATTATGATAAATACATATAATTTTTTTACTATATATTATGGTTTTAGTTAATTTAATAATATATAATTAAGCATGATATAAATAAATTAATATTTTAAACCCATGAACCCCGTCATTCAAACCCACACAGCTTGCAGATTATGCAAGACGCACCCAAAATCTTGCATAGCCATAAATTTAAAAAAAAATGGTATGTGGCCTACGCGAACCACAGACCCTGCTATCCGATCAATGGACTCGAGCCTGTTTACCCACCCTTAGTTAAAATCAATGACTCAAATAGTGAATTAAAAAAATAGGAGGACTAATTTGGTGAAATACGTAAAATAGGGGGACATATTTTGCAATTAAGCCTTAAATTAAAGTAAATTTGGGATTTTAGTGAATGCTTATGTTATGCATTGCATCTTATTGGGCTTTGCTCAATGCACATGTTGTACTAAAGTCAAATTGGATCTTCATCAATATATAAATTTTACTTATGTCATATTTAAACTTAATGAATAATTGATGTTACACTTATACCTTATATTTTGAATTACTTAATTTTATAAATTTTGATTATCATATATTTTTAGAATATAAAGGGTATTTATTATCATTTTTAAATATTTATTTTGTAAAAAATACAAATTAAAAGACTAATGATAAGCATGGCTTATTTATCTTAATCAAATAATGTAAATACTATTTTCTTAATTGAAAAATATTACTAATATACTAATTTTAATATTTTTCTAGTATATTATATATTTATTACAATTCATAATAAATAAAAATTTTGTTACTTTACTTATATAGAAAAAGGAGATTTCAGTCGCTAATTCGATCACTAATCTCAAAATAGAAATATGCATAGCGACTGTATTATGCTCAATCACTATAATCTTGATATAGCGACTGAAACCTCTTCGGTTGCTATCTTCAACTACATATCGATCACTACTTCGATGGCTAAAGTACTTTTTTATTTTACATATACAGCAACCGAAATAGCCACTGAAGTTTTCAGCGACCTTTAGTTTCGGTCGCTAATTCTGTCGCTGACACAAGTTAGCCATCATGATCAAATTCGGTCGCAAATTCAGTCGTGAGTTTTCACCATTAACTATGTGGTCGCTACTGCGGTTGCTAACAGAGACCGAAGTTTTTCGATCGCTAATTTTGGTTGCTAAATTGCATTTTTCTAGTAATGCAAATTTTTACTTTAATGTTAAGAAATCATAAGATTAAAAAAATTCACACATTTATATTTTTTTATTATAACTTAATTATTATTCAAATAAAATAATTAATTCATTTTTTCAAGTTCCCTAAAGTTATTGTGTGCAAAACATTTGAGATCCTTCCTTCCCCACTACCTTGTCTCACTGCGTCGTTCTCTTTTTTCTCTTCAAAATAGGATAAAAAAGTAAGTAATGAAAAAAAATCTTAATAATTATAAATCCTAATATAATAAATCCTAAAAACATAATAGGATCCCAGGACTTATGTCTACCTCTTATTCTTGCTTTGTTAGAACATCTTCAATCATGATTTCTTATATAGGTTTTTTAATCATTTTTTTTTGTTTTCACAACACTTTTTGTCATTCTCCCACAATGTTATGTCACTCTTAAAAAATTCATACAAAATTTTATTTTAATGTTAAGAAATCATAAACTTAAAAAAATTCACACATTTATATTTTTTTTATTATAACTTAATTATTATTCAAATAAAATAATTAATTCATTTTTTCCAGTTTCCTAAAATTATTGTGTGCAAAACATTTGAGATCCTTCCTTCCCCACTACCTTGTCTCACTACCTCGTTCTCTTTTCTCTCTTCAAAATCCTTTTTCTCTGAAACCTTCCCCACTAACATTTCTTTCTTTTCTCTCTTCACATGTCCAAACCTTTCTCTCTCTCCAAAACCTTTTCTCTTTTCAGGCATCACCAACCCTTTTCTCTTTTTTCTCTTCACACGTCCAAACCTTTCTCTCTCTCTCCAAAACCTTTTATCTCTTCAAGCATCACCAGCACCACTCCTTGCCACTGGTGCTGCTCTGAGTGACTGCAACCACGGTCTCCATCTCCCAGCGTCCACCATTAACTAGCAACGATCCTCTCCACCAGCCACCAGCGTCGATTCTCTCCACTACAGCTCATAGAGTCACCGACACTGGTCATCGTGCGTCTTGCATCGACGACTCCAGCCATCATTGCGTCTCCATCGCACCTCCTTCACTGGACTTGGAAGTCTATGAGGTCATCAATGTTGTTAGAGATTTGATTTTCCCCTTTCCCCCCTTTTTCCCTTTCATCTCTTCAATTTGGTTCATGGAGATCCTTTCTTCCTTAACCTCCTTTATTGTGTTGTTTTGAATTTGGATGTGAATTAGATTTTTTTGTTCAACTTTTATGAATTTTGAAATTTATTGTGGTTGTTCATTTGAGTTTCTGTTCATTATTATTTCTCTTGTGACAGTTATTGTTCCTCTAATTCGTATATGTAATATACTTGTTAGCTGTGAATAAATTATTTTTTTAATATTAAAAAATTGTTTCTTATAAAGGAATGACTCTGAAGAGTGAAAAAATGCATCCTGCCACATGGGTTTGCTCTAGTAACAATAAAATTTAAAGAACGAATTCTTCAATCTAAACACCTAAGAAAAAATTATATAGTTGGAGATGCTCTTAGAGTTGTTTCTTAATGGCTTTGTCCTTCTCACATTAATAAAAATGTGAATCTTTCTTTATTTTAGGTCTTCAACAGTTAAGAATCACAATAAATCAACTATATAGCAAAAATGTAAAATTAACTGTAATAATAACCGTTAAATTCCGTGCGTATATTGGTATATACTACTATAACGTATAAGGAACGGCTGCATCACTCGTGTGTCAGTCTTCTGTCTATTTTTCAGTGTAAAGTGCCAACACGGCTTCCGTCACAACCGCTCCCATTTCCAATCCAATTTCTTCAAATTCGCTCAATTCAATTCTCTCTCTCATCCCTTTTTTCAAGCTCCACCATCCCTTCTCTCTCTTTCTCTCTCAAACAGAAAAAAAAAAAACCGTTTAAAACAATCTCTCTCTCTCTCTCTCTTCAATCAATGCCTCACCAAGTCATGGTCCGTTCGCAGCCAGCGAACGGCCACCGGAGGCGCGGCGTCGGCGAAGTGGCCGGCAGCGCCGCGGCAGACTGCACTGCCGTGTGCTGCTGCTGCCCCTGCACGGTCGTCAACCTCGTCGTCCTCGCCGTGTACAAGCTCCCGAAGGGGCTCGTGGAAAAAGCTGCGCACAAGAGACGACGCCGTATGCCGAAGAAGAACAACACCGGCGACGTAAAAAACGGCGTCGTTTTGTTGCAGGCGCAGCGTTCGAGCAGCGTGGAAACGCTCGATATTGCGGTGGGGCCCACGCGCTTGGAGGAGTTTATGAAGAAGGAGTGGGAGGACGAGGAGAAGGGGAAGTGCGAGAAGGAAGAGGAAGAGGGGTTGGAGAAGGAGATGTGGGCCCGGTTTGCAGGAACTGGATTCTGGCGGAGCGAGTCTCAGCGTCAACCATAACCGGAGTGGACTGAAATGGATTATCCGCATTCACGCATTCCTGAATTTTGAACCTTCAAACAATTGAATATTGATATTCAACGGTTATTGCGATCAACTGAATGCTTGAATCAGAGGGCGTTGAAACGCCGTCGTATTCTGAAGCGCTTCGGCGAGGTTGTTTTGTGGGGCACGTGTGTGTGTGGTTCCTGGAGATCATGAATTCGGCAGAAGCTATGTTCCTGTGAGTGGAAAAAGCCACATGCGATGGTTATGGTTATGGGTTTTATTTTGCTTTCTTTCCAGATATTTCTTATTTAGAATCATCTGGTACAATTTTTTTTGAAAATGTTTATATTTTTTTTCTGAAATTGTTAGGATCCAAACATGATGATTAGAATTGCTGTTTTGGATTCGGGTGATGTTGATATGGAGGAACATCCTCTCTTGTATATAACTTTTATGTCCCCTCCGTTTCTGCCATTTATAAATATAATAAATTAAGAACCTTTTGGTTGTGGGTGGTTTTTGATACCTCCCTCCTATTCTGCAATTTGATGGTAGCTAGATACGCTTCTCTTAATTTTAAGATGGATTAATTGTTTTCTGTTTGTCTTACATACATGGAGCTAAACGATGCTGTCTTAGATTATTGTTTTTAATCAAGTAGGGATTACAGACAAATAAATGGTGAGGGATTGAAAAATTAATTAATTTTGATTAATTGATTTTTAATTGAAATTGTTTATGTTTAAATGTTTTTTTATAAGTTAGAAGTAAAATTATTTTGAATCCAACCTAAAAGTTATTTGAAGTTATTTTTACTATAATCAATTATAAATTTAGAATCAATTTTGAACTCTTATCCAACATGATACTAAACATATAAAAATATATCAAAAATCAATTCAACAACTTCAAACCAAACATGTTGTACATCCGTTGAGAAGTAAAAAATTATGTTTGTGGTATACAAATTGCAACAATAAATATGGAAACAACATATATATCAGTTTCTGCTCATTTCTTTCTTTTAGGGCACAGTTTTGAGGTCAAAACGTGAGTGCTAGCTACATGCTGATATCAAACACCTAACTACTAGGTTCTTAATAAACGGAAAAAATCATATCCAACGACTAACGTATGAGATAGGGAACCTGCAGACACTGTAATGTTAAACGCCAATATATGCCACTTGGTGAAAGTAATAGGTATGTATGACATTTGAGTGTATGTAGTTGTGGTTGACCATGTCTTGGCATTAGAGCAGTAGAATTAAAATCCATGCTGGAAATTTGGAGGCTGAATGAGTGTGATGGTTTACTAAACCATCCAGAACTTAGTCCCCACTCTAGACAAATTTCCTGTTCAAATTTATGGTGAGACAATAGCCTATGTGTTGAGTTTGAAATTATAGTTGCAAAACTTGACTGTTATTTTATTTGTATAAGAAAATCTCCTTCAATTAATTAAATTATGCTTTTTTTTAATCAGCAAATGAATATATTAATCAAGGTACCATAATCCATAAACAAAAATTCTGATCGCACCCCCAAGGTCAGCATGCACGGTTAGGTTGTATATATACCCAAATGATGAATATAGATACTAAATAACCATGAAGCAAGCACCAAAGAGACCAATGATAAATTACATCAAAGAAACCTAGCTTCTACCCACAACAAAAATACATTAATCCTTCCCGATCGATCACCAAGCATAGCCATCACACAATAATATGGCTTATATTCCCCTTTCCATCCACCTTATCCCAGCTATGCATTGAGAGAATGAGTATAGTTGAAGCTTTTTGATTTTCCTTTTAGCCAAGACCACGAGGTGAAACTGATTTCCTGCATTGGAATTTGTGGATCACAGTGGCTTCCATTGAATATGCAATCATTTCTCAAGTTCCAAATGTTCCAAATCGTTGAGGCCCAAATAACCATCCAAGCTTCTTTGGCTTGTGAAGAACGTACTTGATGAAACTTGCTGCCAAAAATGAGTCTCAGGGGACGCTGGTAGAACCGTATCCACTTATAACATTGTTTCCAAATTCCCATCACCTTGTCACGTGTAAAGAAGCAGTGACTTAAAGTTTCTGGATTATTTGCATAAAAGGGACAAACAATATCTTGAGGATCTTCTAAAATATTTCTAATTTAAGATTATCCTTGGTTGATAATCTATTCAACATCAATCTCCAAATTAGGAAAATTGCCTTTGGTTGAACTAATTGAGCTTCCAAATGCTTTGCATCAACTCCACATTTTGGCTTCCCACCATCTCTTCATGCAATGCTTTGTAAGCACTTTTCACCGAGTAGGCTCCCGAGGCATCCTCCTCCCACCACCACATATCATTTATATCTCTCCTTCAGTTTTACATTTTCCAAAATACTTTCTAGTTCCTCAAATTGATATTTTTCCCACTCGGAACATGGGCCTTCTCCACTCCCAAACCATATATATATAGCCTTGGAAACTTCCACAAAGCTCTCCTCCCCCGCCCAATTATCCAACCAAAACCTTGCTTTGTCACCCTCACCTACTTTCCACCTAAACCTTGTATCAAACCATTTAGACATGCTACTCCCTCCACACACCCCACACAAATCCCTCTACTAAATAGATGTTTTGTTATCACACTCACCTCTCAAAAGACCTTTCCATCCCAACATATTTAGAATTTAAAACTTCCGCCCACAACTCGTCATTTTTATTAAAAAGAGCCCATCTCCACTTGGCAAGTAGAGCTTCATTAAACAAAGATATTTTTTATGCCTAGCCCACCATGCTCCTTTGGACAACAAATTCTATCTCAACTAATCCAACACACCTTTCTTTTTTCTCCCTCACCCCTCTAAAGAAATTTTCTTTGAATGACTTTAATTTCCCTAGCTACTTGAGAAGGCATTTTGAAAAAAGAGATATAAAAAATGGGTAAAGAAGATAGTATCGAGTTTATCAAGCAAATTCTTCCCGCATATGAAAGAGACTTGTATTTCCATGGGGCAAGCTTCTTCTTGAATTTTCCAATGATTGACTTCCATGCTGCCGCTCTTCTTGGATTAGCTCCAATAGGCATTCCCAAGTATGTGAAAGGCAATGTAAGTAGGCTACAATTTAACAATCTTGCAAACTTCACCACTTCACTACTCTCCACTCCCACCGCCCCAAAAGAGATTTTGGAGAAATTAACTTTCAAGCTGGATACTAGTTCAAAACATCTCATGATACACTTAATGGTAATCACATTCTCCAATGTTACTTCTCCCAAATTAATAGTATCATCTGCGAATTGAAGCAAATTAACTTCCACTTCATCTCTTCCCACACGGTAACTAGAGAATAAATTCTTTGATATAACTTCTTTCATTAAACTCCTAAGGCCCTCCGCAACTATAACAAAGCGAAAGGGTGCCAAAAGATTTTCTTGTCTTAGTCCCCTTTGCAATTTGAACTCATTAGATGGACTCCCATCGACAAGAATCGAGACCATACTAGTATATCTAAACAATTCTCTATCCATCTAATTCACTTCTCATTAAATCCAAGCCTTCTCATCATGTAAAACAAGAAATCCCTACAAATAGAGTCATATGCTTTCTCATAATCCGTCTTAAAGATGAGACACTTTTTTTTTCTTCTTCTAGCTTCATCAATAACTTCCATTGCCAACCACTACACTATACACAAGATTTCTTCCTCCAATAAATTCACTTTGTCTCTTGTCAATGACACCATCAAGTACTCTTTTCAACCTATTAGCCAAAATCTTTGCAAGAATTTTATACATGCATCCCACAAGAGAGACTGGTCTAAAGTCACCCAAACTTTGTGGCTCATTAACTTTTGGGATTAAAGTGATAAAAGAAGAATCACTACCTCTTGGAAGCACTCCATGCTGATGAAATTCCACCAAGAACTGCATAGCATCATCCTTCAACAAATGCCAAAATAGCTTGATGAATTTGAAGTTGATCCCATATGGCCCTGGGCATTTCATGTTACCACAATCTCAAACCACTTCTTTAACTCTCCCCTCATCAAAATTAGCCACTAACATTATTATGTTGCTGCAA
Organism: Glycine soja; assembly: GCF_004193775.1. Taxonomy (NCBI): domain Eukaryota; kingdom Viridiplantae; phylum Streptophyta; class Magnoliopsida; order Fabales; family Fabaceae; genus Glycine; species Glycine soja. The sequence continues at coordinate 47,084,675 of NC_041007.1, forward strand.
AATATTCTTGAATTGGATATGGTCAAGTTTAGGCCTTTCCCACCTTTCTCCATGAAATCTCTTTTAAAAAAAATCTTCTTGTTGTTTCTTCCTTCACTCTCAAAGGTTCTTTAACCCAACACCCGTCCACATTGATCCCTCTAAGCACAGTCTTCCATTTCCTCTAATTCACCACACTATGAAAGTACCTTGTGTTACAATCCCCTTCCATATTCCACTCCAATCTTGCCTTTTGTCTTAAAAGAGATTCTTTGTAATTGTTCACCCTCTAAAACTTTTGCAACTCCTTTTTCCTCATTATTTTCAAATCACTAAGGCTTGTGATTTCCCCTTTCAATTCAATTTCATTAATCTCTTTTTGACCTTCTTCAAATCTGCTTTCCAAGTTGCCAAAATGCTCCTTATTCCACTTCTTCAATTCCCTTTTCAACCATTTAAGTTTCTCCTTCAATACAAACACTCCCCAACCTTGCACTTCTAATTTCCTTCATGCATCCTCAACAAATTTTTGGAATCTCCCATCATCAAATCAACAATTCAACACTCTAAAAGGTTTGGGACCTCAATCCACTATGACATTCTTCGGAACAAGCGGGCAACGATCGAATATGTTTCTCTCCAAGATGTATTGTGAAGCTTCCAGCTACCTACCAAGCCATTCTCTATTCACCATAATTCTATCAAGCCTACTCATAGCCTTTTCATTTGGTCTAAACCAAGTAAATCTTCTTCCATATGTCTTCTACTCCCATATCGGCAATGAATTGGTTGAATTCCCTTCTCTCACCCCCTCCACCACTAGTTTCAGCTGCCCCTTTCCTTTTGTTTTCCCTCCTGATGCAATTAAAATCATCAACAACGCACCAAAATTAGAGTTGCTGTTGGACTTCATTTGCACTAACTGCTCCCAAACCCTTCTCTTTTGTAGCAAGTCACATGGAGAATATATGTTAGCAATGGAAATACAACAGCCCTCTTCCCTCCAATTTCCTTCCACCAAAATAAATCCATTCCCTTCATGCAGATTTGACACTTCCAAACAATCTTTATTCCACACATATAACAGCCCCCAGCCGAATTAACTTCAGGACTAAAAAAGAAATCCACCTCCTTGTCTCCCTTACAAAGTCATAAACTTGTCTGTATGTTATTTTATTTGTGATTGAATAATAATTAAACTAATTTTTTACATTGTTAATGCATAGTTATTAAACTCTTTATTTTTATAGACTTTTAGTGATTTTTTATAAGTTTAATATACATGCACTTTTTATATAAGAAAATAGGATATGATATGACATGCTGGAACTTCACAAGACTTCCTCGGTGCACCAATTGATTTCGGCCATACCAGATATTGAACACATCAGACACTGCTCCATCATCAGCATTTGTAATGAAACCTCTTAACCATTCCAGAAATGAAAAAAAATCTGGTTTGGTACAATACGAATAGAGAGATCTTCAAAGATTCTGGACATGTTAAGATAGCATGCTCATCAGTCTCTAATTATAAATGAAACTTTTAGTGATTTTGTTTTTGAGAAGAAAAAAAAAGGGTCATTGACTGTTATATCTAAAAAATTTCTCCAACTCAGGAGGATATCATACCATAAATAAGGCTATAATCAAATTTGGCTAAAACCAGACAATCCTCAAAACATATTTAAATTCATCATACAGGAACATAGCATGTGAGGATGGGAGAGAAGAACATAATAATTCCTAAAATAATCAAAGATAATTGCAATATGGAATATATATAATTTATAACTAACAGCCGAAAGGATAGAATAGAATAATAGAACAATAAGTTTATCACATATTTAGTTTATGGTGTTATTTTAACAGTTCAAGCTCAACTAAAATCACTAGAGTACATATTGCTTATTGGAGTTCAAAACAAAATTAATGGTTATCCTCGATGCGTTTCGCAGCAAAAATAACAAAGAATGCATCAATATCATGTAACATTTTCAAAAGAAAAAAAAAAACAGATGCATAAATCGAACCAAACTGAGACATTCTTTCCCAACCAAAACAGATAGTTTTTCCAAATAAAGTTTTGAAATACTCAAAATATCCAACGTGTACTACAATTGAAAATTTCTCCCTTTGTAAATTAAACTTAAAGACCACATTTGTTACTTTTTATTTACTTGTCTTACATATAGGAAGAGTCCAAGAGCACAAGAGGGTGGAAGTAGAGATGGTTTTTTCACAACACCGATGCTTAGAAGTTATAATGTTGCCTTCGAAGTAGGCTCAGATAAATTACAGCATATATTAGTTTCAAAGGGGAAAAATTTATTACAATTGCAGTTTAGCACAAAGGTTTTAAATATCGGTTGCGATTGCGCTGCAATTTTGTCATGTTTGTTGATATCGTGAAAAAATGCAGCTGATGCGATCCCAATTGCGAGCGTAACATGATCGCAGACAACTAAATTTTTTTGATGTTACAGCCCAAATAATGGTAGTGGACCGTTTTTTGAAACCTTTGCACAACTTTTGGGTAATGCATAGATGCTTAGAATGTTGTTTTTTGGTCATTATCATCACTCGTACCTAAAACCAAGTAGAAGTTAAAATGCAATAGTAAAAGCTACTACAATAAACAAAACATGCATGTTGTAGCAGACTAGTAGTGTTTGAAGCGCTTCAAACTCTAATTCCCCAGATGTTTCTCTATGAAATGTTTGACAACCAGCATCAACTTGTTTGATGGTTCAGAGTTGGAATCATTAGTGAAGAACCCATGTTGTTGTCCTTCAAATTCTACACACTCAACATCTTTACCCCACTCCTTGAGCCTCCTTGCATAATCCTCTGTCCTGTCTCTTAAGCAAATCACTTCCTGGAGCCACCACTAAAATTGGGTCTAGTTTAGTTGCTTCAAGGCTCTTGCTATTTGGCCCAAACGGATTCACAAGAGGGTGATAACTAGTTTCCCCAACGGGTAAACAAAGCCTCCAATACCTGTTCATTAAGAAACAAACACATAAACCTTTCTTGTTCTATGCACACCAAAATGGCAAAATTGACATTTTCTTTTTTAGAGATTACAGTTATTTTTTTCTTAAATTTTTTTTATTTAAGTTGGATAGAATTACAGTAAAATACAAAATCTTTTTTAATTATTTAATGTCTAAAACTCATATTCAAGACAACTTACTAGAACGCTAGTTGATGCACATGTTCATTCGGTGGTAATTCTGACACTATTTACATTCATTGACTTGCATACCTTATCAATTAAGGTTTGAAATTTTGAATCATTTTTTTGAAAATAAACACAATATATTTAAATTACCAACCTATCAATAAGTTCTAAATTGAGAAAAGTATCATTTAGTCCTTTAGTTTCTCACTTGGTTCGGATAGTCCCACTAAAGAAAGGGGTCCAATAAAAGATAAACCCTTACCCGAACCGGTGCCAGCTCGGGAGACCCAAATCCAAGCCGAGCCGAGCCGCCAAATGGTGAACTATGTTCCCTCCAGCCGAGTCACCCAAAACAAACACGCCGCTAAAATCAGCCACGTGGCTCAACCACGGATCCAGCTCATTACTCACGGCTTGATCTTGAAGCCACTTAATAGGTTTAAACATATTTTTTTTATTCCTATAAAATAAGCGAGTTTTGATTTTAATCATAGCTATTTTTTTTCATCTTAAAAAATATGAAATTATTATTTTGGATCCTTGATGTCAACTACTCATGTGTTTAATGAAAAATCAAATGAACATCCACGTCCACTAGTATTTGCGGTATCATATCAACATGCAAAACCTCCAAAAAGTTATGTAGAATTCTAAAATGAATGTTATTTATCAACCTTAACAAGAAAATTAGGGACAAAAAATAATGATTTCGGCTTTTTGAGTGATGAAAATCAAAGAAAAATATTTTATAACGATCAAAACCTATTCAATAATTTTACATACATTAAAAATAGTAATTTCAAATTTTAGAAGATGAAAAAGAAGAAAACATCTTAGAGGAACTAAAAGCACAACTCAATCATTTTATAAGACTAAATATATTTTAGAAAAATTCAGTAAATTTTAACCAAGAATAGATAATGTGATGTGATAGATGGGATACGATAAGAAGGGTGTTTGCTGTATCACTCCTCTTTGATGATTTGTGTTTGCTAATCTGATTTTGGGTACTGCTTACTTGAAAGTTTGGAATTTTAGCTCTGTAGCAGGTTCAGAGAAATTGCAAGAAATATTATCAGCATCGAAGGGGAAAGATTTATTACAATTGCAATTTAACACAGCTTTTGGGCAATGCATACTTGATGCTTGCTTAGAAATGTTACTTTGTTCCCTTGTCATCACTCGTACCTAAAACATAGTTAAAAATGCAAGAGCAAAAGTTACTACATTAAACATGCATGTTGTAGCTAGACAAGTAGTGTTTGAAGCCCTTCAAACTTTCCCCAAATGCTTCTCTATGAATTGTTTGATGATCAGCATCAACTTGTTTGATGGTTCTGAGTTGGGATCAATAGTGAAGAAACCATGTTGTTGTCCTTCAAATTCTACATAATCTATATCTTTATTACCCCACTCCTTAAGCCATTTTGCATAATCCTCTGCCCTGTCTTTAAGCAAGTCACTCCCTCCAGCCACCACTAGAATTGGGTCGAAATTAATTGCTTCAAGGCTCTGGCTATAAGGCCCAAAAGGATTCACAAGAGGGTGATCAGTAGTCTCCCCAATGGGTATAGAAAGCCTCCAAAACCTATTCAACCATTAACAACACATACATACACCTTTCACTAGTTTGGCAACAAGACAATAACAAAAGAAAATTGTTCTATGCATGCAAAAATTTTGGCACTATATATTTGTACTTTCATTGACTAATTTACTTACCCTATTAATTAATACTTGAATCATTGGAAAGCTGGTGTAAACATGATACAAAAAAAATGATTCACATACACACAAAAATATGGTGCAAAATTCCATTTTACTAACCTATCAATAAGTTCTAAATTGAGAAAAGCATCTTTTGGTCCTTCAGCTTCTGACTTGGTTCGGATAGTTCCACCAAAGAAAGGGGCCAATAGAACATAACCCCTAACCCGAACCGGATCCAACTCGGGAGACCCAAACCCAAGCCGAGCCGCTAAGTGATGAGCTATGTTCCCTCCAGCTGAGTCACCCGAAATGTACACATGGCTAAAATCAGCCACGTGGCTGAGCCACGGGTCTGGCTCATCACTCACGGCTTGAGTTTGAAGCCACTTAAGAGCCTCAAAGCCATCCTCGATCGCATCGGGGAGTCGATTCTCGGGAGCAAGCCGATAATCTGGGGCAACAACCACGGCTCGAAGCCGAGAAGTAAGCTGGAAACAATAGTTTTGACAGTTAGGCCAAGTGCGCGAGCCGATGCAAAAGCCGCCACCGTGGATATAAATGAAAATGGGAAGCTTGGATCCGGCTGAGTCGTCGGCTGGCTTATAGAGCCGAAGCTGAAGATCAAGTGCAGTGTCAAAAACGACATCTTTCCACAAAACGGTGCCATCGTCGTTTATAGGTACGTTGAAGCTTGGACGTGAAGAACGTACAATGGAACCGTCGTTATAGACATGAAGAACGCCACGACAATCTTCCACCACGGTGGCTTTGGAGTTCGATATCTCAGACATGTTTTTCTTATCCCTTGTCCACTATTTAATTTTTTTTGTGTGAGGAAAAGTTGTGAATATAAAGAGGTTATTGAATGAGTCAATGACAATGGATATGCATTGTTATGTGAATGGCGTTTTCTCGTTGTGCTTGTTTAATTTGTTTGCCATACAAAACAAACACAAAAGGCTCAAATGCTTGTGTGGAGTGTGTCATCGTCGATAACTTCTTCTGTGTACGTTGTTTTGTGCGGCTCTTTAGTCTTTAGTTTTGACATTGTCTTAATCCGCAATTTTAATCTATTAATTTTAGAAAATCCATAATTTTTATCTTAGAGATATTTAATAATATTTTTATAAAAAAAAGTTACAATTATAATAAAATGTAAAACTTTGGACATAAATTATGAGACTCCAAGATGAAGTTAGGGTTACATATTACACCGGAGGCGTACTAACTAGAATTATATATACTTTAATTTCATTATTACAGTAATTCTGGTCGTGACATAACAATAATTTAGTCTTCTCTTTTCTTATACCGTGCTTAATTACACAAGTAATAATATGTCTAAAATTAATCATACATCTCAAAGTGCCTATGTTATGAAACACGATGTCTATGAGTGCTTCTGCTAGCCACGCAGCATTGGCAATGTCATTGTTCAGAGTCTTTTCTAGTGCAATGGATTTGATCCATCAACATCCATGGCACAAAAAAAAGAATTTTAGAGATTTTTTTTTTCCAGCAGACAAAAATACACCTAAACAAAACCAGTGTAAAATACAAGTGAGACGTCCATTATTCTAACAAAACTATAAAATACATATTAAAGAAAACAACATGTTGAATTTGTGTAATCATTAAAGGACAAAAATAAAAGCAAGCACACTTGCTTTGACGAGAGATTTTGTTTGATAGCAAAGTCAAGTTGATATAGTCCACAATACCCTTTTATCATCTATAAGGACTTTTAAGTTTTGAACATACTTTTAGAAGGGTATTTTGGTGAACTCAAACTTCTCGTATCTATATTCCTTGCCAACTACTGAAAGATATGCCAAAGTCACAAATTATAAATACCATAGCTTAACATAATTGTAATGAAATGATTATATATAGTGCCACCGACAGATTTCTATGAGGAACGTACAAGGAGATATATGCACCGGGGGCACACAGAACTAGCAAGGAAAAGGAAGCAAAATAGGGCTTATAAGGTCATAGTTTTAATACTTTTTTCCCTAAAAGTGCCTTAAGCTTCTCTCCTACCATACTGTTGAGGGATACACGAAACCAAACTCATTTAATGATGTGACCAAAATCATTGATAATTATACAATAATGGATTCTTCTACGCCCCCACCAAATACTGATTATAGAATTACTTAATAATAATCACTTCCACTTGTCCTTTTATGAGCGAAATCTATGGTCAATTCACTTTTTATATGACTTTATGAGAGCAAAGTAACCGTGGCATAGCCACTTCTCATACTCTTTTTTTTTTTCATGGCACAGGCATACTATTATCTTCATTATGTCTTGTTCTTCAAAATTAATTGTCGTTGATGTTCTTCAGCAAAAAAAAAAATGTGATTATATATTATGAGTTTAACTTGAAATGAAATGTAAATATTAGAATGAGATTTTTTAAATAGATACTGCAAATATCTTTTATGATGTATTTGGTAGAGTGGAATGGAAAAAAAAGAAACAAAATTTAAAAAAATTGAGTTAAAGTAAATTGATAAATGTGTGACATTCACACTAATTTTTTAAAATTTTCCTTTTTCTCCACTCCATTTCACTTGTCTCAAAACACACCAACAGGATAAAATCCTTATCAACATTAAATATTTCTCTACAGATATTTAATGTAGTTATATAATTAGTATTTGAAGTTGATATACTAATTAATCTGAAATAATTTTATGTCATTTGATCGATGAACTTGATGCTGTTAGTTGAAAATTTTAAATGAAAATAAATTTAATCGATCCGTTGGGTGACATTATCATCCATATCATTGTTCTAATTAAGTCAGATAATAGCTAGAGAGAAACTTGACAAGTGAATCCATTATTCAAATTATGTATGCAATGAGGTTAACATTCACAATATTTATTTAATAAATAAACCGATGAATTCTTTCCCCATCAATCAAAGATTATTACCACTTTTGAATCTTCACATTGATGAGAAGATAAAAGTGAAGACGAAGTAAAGAAAGCTCAAGAGATAGACTGATAGCCCGTCGGTGGGGGATAGGTCATAGGTCACCCTCCATACATAAAAGACTTGTCCTTAATTGCTATGTCATTATAGGGAAAAAGTAAGAAAAAGGGTATGAACCCCCTATTTTATTTTCAAACGTCTTCACCCAATTGTTTAATTAACTTTCCTTCTAAACCTATTAATCTACATACCCCAACAAATAGTCTTCACCAATTGTCTAATTGGAGTATATATTATCCAATCCCTTATTAATGTTAATTTGTTTTTTTCTTCTTTTTTGTCCCTTTCAATTTATCTCTACCAAAAACAGGATGAACTCCCACATGTACAAAGAGTTCTGTGGTTCCTTCTTGCAATCCCATAAGCTTTGGCAAAAAAATATTTTGCATTCTTAATGCCAAATGTCTTTTTTTTCTTTCTAGAGTTTTGCAAGCATTTTTATTCCATGGTTTGTATGGTACGTACACATGAGTTTCTAGAGGACAGGAACAGCTCAGCTAATACATGAACACAAATAGCATATGAGGGAACCCAAGGCCAAGTGGGGGGGCCAATCACCACTCTTAATTAATTCACAAGTCGTAATATCTTTTTTATAATTGCTTCGATGCATCTATTCCACGGTGTAGACAATCCATACATTAAACGCACACAATATACTCATAACCTAATAAACAACATATTCTTAATGAATAAACAACTTATTCTCTGCGTGCTAATTGCAAAGTATAACTTTTTTTAATCCGTCAGGTCGAAGATCCACTAATCAGACCATAATATTTACATTACACACTAATCTTAAAAAAATGTCAATATTATATTATGTAATGTATACTTTTAAACTCATTTTCTCTTAATATTAATGAAAATTTATTAAAGTTACAAGTTTTGTGAGTTTTTATGAGTTTTTTTTTAAAAAAATTATGTATCATAAAAAAATGTATTAAAAAGTACTACAATACTGTATTATTATTAACCCTCCTCTTCCATCAAATGCACACCAACACTAGCTACTTATAAATACAGAGAAAAAAAAGTGTGTTCACCTTCACCACGGTCTTCATTCTACAACTCATACAGAAGGTGAAAAAGTCAAAACACACCATTAAGATGGTAAGAAAAGAAAATTATTGACAATAATGAAAGTGGGTTTATCTATCTATCCATCCTTCATTTATTCACGAGCCAGGTAGCAGTTAGGGTTTCTGGACCCCACACCAATAGAACCCTGTTTCTCACTTCCCCCTCCCAATCAAATCCCGCCACATAAGCCATTGATTTTCACAAAGCAACCGACACCCCTTTATTCATTTACCCACATCCATTAATTGGCACCAATTAACAACCTCAACAACACTATTAATCCCAACATTTTTACCCCACCCTTAACCAAAACAAAAACCTACCTTGTCTCCAACATACATAGGCACTGTCTCTGTTTCTATTTCTCACTCTCTGAACTCTGAACACCGAAAATCCGCCATGGATTTTCGCATCTATGGCGTCACGATCCTTCTCTTCCTCTTCCCAACCCTCACATTCTCAATCTCACAGGGTCAGATAAACTCAAACTCAATCCTTGTCGCTCTGTTGGACTCCCATTACACCGAACTCGCTGAGCTTGTGGAAAAAGCCATGCTTTTGCAGACTCTGGAGAACACTGTCATGAACAACAGCAACAACATCACAATCTTCGCTCCCAGAAACGAAGCCCTCGAACGCGATCTCGACCCCGATTTCAAGCGTTTCCTCCTCGAACCCCGCAATCTCCATTCCCTCCAAACCCTCCTCTTGTCCCACATCGTCCCCAAAAGAATCACCAAACCCGAATTCAAAACCGGGTCGACCCGACACAGAACTTTAGCGTCTCACCACCACCTCACTCTCCAAGCCCTGAATTTGACTCACTGGAATGTTGAGTCTTCCCGGGTTATTAACCCGAATTCGGTAACCCGACCCGACGGAGTGATCCACGGCATCGACACTCTCCTCATCCCTCGCTCAGTCCAAGACGAATTCAACCGTCGCCGGAATCTGATCTCCATCGCCGCGGTAAAACCCGAACCATCCCCGGAGGTCGACCCGCGAACCCACCGGTTAAAGAAACCGGCGCCGGCAGCGCCGGCGGGGGCCCCGCCGGCGCTCCCGATCTACGACGCGATGGCGCCGGGGCCATCGCTTGCACCGGCGCCAGCGCCGGGTCCGGGTGGGTCCCACAAGCACTTCAATGGGGAAAAGCAAGTAAAAGATTTCATCGAGACGTTACTCCACTACGGCGGCTACAACGAGATGGCGGATATTCTGGTAAACCTAACGTCCCTGGCGATGGAGATGGGAAGGTTGGTTTCGGAGGGTTACGTTTTGACGGTGTTAGCACCTAACGACGAGGCCATGGCGAAGTTAGCGACGGAGCAATTAAGTGAACCGGGTTCGCCCGAACAGATTATGTACTATCACTTGATACCCGAGTATCAGACCGAGGAGAGCATGTACAATGCCGTCAGAAGGTTCGGGAAGGTCCGTTACGACACGTTACGGTTGCCGCACAAGGTCACGGCGCAGGAGGCTGACGGCTCCGTTAAGTTCGGCCACGGGGACACGTCTGCTTACTTGTTCGACCCCGATATTTACACGGATGGACGGATCTCCGTTCAGGGAATTGACGGCGTTCTGTTTCCGCCTCAGGAGGAAGAAGCCGCCGGGCCCGTTACCCGAGCCCAGCCCGCTAAGGTCGTCGTCAAGCAAAGAAGAGGTGAGCTTTTTTTTTTTCTTTCACTTTTGCCTTTTTTTTTTGTTGGTGGTGTTTGTTTTGGGGGTTTTTTAAGTCAAGATGAGGATGACGTGTGTTTAATTTGGTTGGCTAAATTTATTTTTGTTTTTTTTTTCTTTTCGTTTACTTCTTTTCTTTTTTTTAATTATGTGGCTAGACTGGTTCTGGTTTTGGGTTAAGGTTGTCAATTATTGAGGTTTCATTTTTGTTTCTGGGCTAGTATTGGTTTGGACAAGGGAGTGCATATTTTTATGTAAGGTAGTTTCTTGAATAGGGTAATAATGTTTGAATTTTAGGTGGGAGAGTCTAAGATTATGTTTAGGGTCATGTTTGGTTACCCTTCAAAATTACGTTTGACAATACAATTTGGCTTGCAAATTAATCTTGGAGAAACAAGACTTGGAATACTTTTGAAAACTTAAGTTTGGCCCCTGGAATCTGTGGGAATTTCATGCAAGGTGGAAGAAGGAATATATTGTTTGTCTTGCTTGCTCTGGTTTGTGTAAGTTACTAGTTAGGATTGATTATTTGGAAATACTACTGAGAATATTATTGATGTGGAAAATGGGATTCTTAAGATTTAAGAAACTAGTAAGAAAAAAGTTTATAAAGTGGCAGTGGTACCACTCAACGTATCGAATTGTTTGTTAGGTCAAGCTTCTGCAAGGTGGAAAAGAAACTTTTGAGGAAAATGTTATGCCCAGAGGGTTCTTATAGCTAAACAAGAAAATTGGAGTTGAATCCCTTTGAATTGAATGGTGGTGAGGGGAGATGAATGCTAATGGAACTTCATGAATCTTTTAGCTTGTGATACCAATAATTTTGTTGTCGTATGTCTACACCTGTAAATAATTAAAGTTGTTGAGAAAAAAAAAAATCAATGATTGGTGTTTAAATATATGCATGATTTGTTTTATCATAAAAAGTAAATTGCTTACTTTAGAAAAGCCAGGTCCACGTTTTTCCCCACTAATGATAACTAGCAATCATATTTGATGATAATCTTCAAGTTACAACCTTTTGCTTCTTAGATGGTCCATCATCATTTCTCACAAAATTGGTGAGTATTTTAGTAAGTTCCTACTTTGTGCAATGCTTGAATATGAGAACTAGATGGAAAGTAATCATATGTGGGGAAAAGAAAAGAAAAATTGGAAATGGAGGAGAGAGACCAGAAGAGGAAAGTGATGAATGACGTAAAAGACAATTATCCAGCTAGAATGAATTTTATGTTCGTTTCGATGTTTGTGAGCTCAATCTTGTAATATCAAAGTCTATGATTGACTTGATAAATGAATTTTTCTTGTTTTCTTTGATATCTCTTTTCACATGCTAATCTATATAAAGAATTTGTTTTATCTATGGTCTGCTTGGTTTTTGTTTTTTTACCTCATTTCAGTGATACTCCACAACTGATTATATAAATATCATTTCACATAGTTTCTGTTTAAGCTAAAGTTTGAATGGGGAATGAATGGCAGGAAAATTGTTGGAAACAGCATGTTGGATGCTTGGAAGCTTTGGACAGAACTCTAGATTCATCTCTTGTCAATGAAGAGCTCTTATCTGGATGCTAGCAAGACTAGTTAAGAACGAAAACCGTGAGATTCTAATTTGATATCTGAATGATGTTACGTGATAACTAGCTTAAGCCCATTAATCAGATCTTGTTAACTTGAATAAAGGATTAATTATAATAAAGAGTGTTTATGTTTTCCTTGCTCCTGCCAAATCACTAGTTTTTCTTGTTGTTCTCACATAGTTCATAGTTCCATTGATGTTTACTGTTACTGATAATGTAACAGTACAAAATCCAATTGGTGAAATTGGACGTTCAAAGCAGAATTTCATCTCAGTACAAAATCTGTTTAAAGTTCAAACACAATGAATGCATGCATGCATGCCATCAGGCCTTTGACCCGGTTATGGTCAGTCACTTGGTCTTAAATGGGTGTTCTCTCTCTACCATGTGAGATTAAATATCAAATGCCAAAAAATAAAATATAAAAAGAAAAAAAGTAAACCTCAATTTTTTAGGAATATGAAGCTTCATGTTACCCTCCCAATATTCATTAGAAAAAAACTTATATACAGTAGTAGTTCTTTTAGTGCTGTTCGTTCTGTTTTTCAATCAAAATTTATAGTTTAGCCTCAATAATATGCATACTCCTCTAATACAAACCTTTGTTACTTAGATTACTTATATGAAACTCCAATTCTGATGGAAGAACAACACAAATTGTATTTTAACCTTTGTCCACCTCATTTTGATTACTTAACCATGTGATTTTCCTAATTGTCATTAAGTTGACCTTCAACTTTATTATTTTCCTTTAACATTTTCTGTTTACTTACACTGATTGCACATGCCTTGATGCAGCTGCACAGGAAATTCCAAAGATGTAAAAAGTCAACGGAATATGAAGGCCAGGTTACTTGAAATGGGTTAATAGCAGCAGCTGCTATGGATTTGGTTTTCCCACGTTTTTGTGATGGTCTTTTTTTCTTTCTCCTTCTCGATTTTTCTTCTTGTGGATTTGGGTCTTGGACTTGAGAACAAAAGTTTCTCAAGTCTAGTGAAAACAATATATAGTGCAATTTAGATTCAGTTAGGAGGTTGTGTTGGTGGGATGAGAAGGTTTTATGTAATAAGATGGCAGTGAAATCTGTGCCCGATTCAGTAAGTAATTTTACAAAAATGGAAATACAGTAATAATCAATAAAATGATTCTTTTCTGTAATTACATTTTGTACATTTCCTCTTCATCCCCCTTTGTATTACCTATAATATAATTATCACCCATCCATTTGGAAAAATTATATTTTAGTTTTTTTTAGTCAGAAATTAAAAGAGGGATTATTGTGTTGGTAAAACTATTTCATTTTCTATGTCTTGGTCTTTGATTGGGAGTAATGGACATGTTCAAAGCAAAGTATTTATGGTTTAAGTATCCAATAACTACCACTTGTTATTACTCAATTGCTGATATCAAATTCTGGCTCAATTTTAATTTATTTCTTGCTCTCGTCATTATGGTCAATAAGTTATTATTGTTATAATTAATAAGGTCCCGTCAATGACGTGGAGAACTTTGAAAATGCCGTGCTTATTGTCTCTAATTCTCTATGACTATATCAACTCTTTGGCATGATGCTAGGAAATGGCAAGTCAGGACTTGTTCTTACATCATGGCAAAGTACTTAAGTAATTGATTCTTAATCACATTTGAGAATTTTCTTGATTTTGAAGAACTGCTAGAAAATGTTGCATTACTCCTAGAAGTAGCCAACTGATCTTAACTTTCATTATTCTTTTTCCATTGTATTAACTTAGCCTGGAAAAGAAAAAAACAATGTAATTAAACTGAAAAGGTTTATATATATTTTTAGTTTTTATAAAATGAGTGTTTTAATTTTGGTACCTATAATTATTTTCTTCATTCCACTAAAATTTAAAATTATTGTGAATTTTAGTTTTGGTCCCATAGGGGCTAAATTGATATACTCGTCAGTTTTTATCACAATTTCTCCCCATTTTTTTATTTATAATTTTCACATACAAAAATAATGTCCAATCATTAAAACTCAACATCATAGCTATAAAGTCTGTTAGTCAATGATTGCGATCCTAACAATACAAATAAAAACAAAAAATGGCCAAGTTTTAAAGTATTTTAAAAATATATATTTCATTTAATATCATCCATGTGCTTTTATATGTTTCTAATTTATTAGATGAACATTAAAAATAATAAATATGTTTACCTAAAAAAAATTATTTATCATTTATTATTACTATTATAATTATTATCATCTCTAGATTGGTCACTCGTGTGGAGGAGTTTCTAAGATGAGTCGACAAGTCACTTTCCTAATTTTTGACCTCACAACAACCACATATAGCCCACGCAGATTTGGATCTTCTAACACAATGCAATTCATAAAGTGATGAAGAAGATGCAGAATTATAATGGTTGGTGAGTGATATCACAAGGCATTTAATGAATAAATGATAATTCACTCAGTTTTCTCATCAACTATTTGCAGTTATATATTTTAGTCGATAGTGTACCCTCAATTTAGAACATCCGAATCTTGGGGGAAGGTGTTTGGAAGGCTTCCCCTTAGTTAGGGAGAGTAATTATATATAAAAATAAAAACAAAAAAAAAATCATGTACTAATAATATAAAATAGTATGATAAATTTACATTTTTTTATAATAATTAGCTTAAAAGTTAGAAATAATAATTTGCAAGTTTATGATTAGATGACACTCAATGAGGATCTGGCTCATTGGGTGTGGAGGTAATTATTTTCCACAAGATTTCTTTTTTTTACATGATATATATAACATTTATTTTTTGCCCCCATAAAACATTTTTCTTTAAATGAATATAGAGTTATAAGAGATAAAAAAAAAAGAATAGATTGATATTAATTTTATTACTTTATCTTTCCGATTTTTTATAGTATTCACAATGAAAAAAAATCATATAATATTTTTAAAATATAAAAATGTGTAAAGAAAAATTATAATTTATACAAATATAGGTATTTTAGTTTTTTTCCTACATATTGTGCATTTTGTAGAAGCTTGTAATTATTTTTTCTTTGAAAATATTATAATTTTATTTTCTCCCCACTAGAAAAAATTTTAGGATCAGACAGTCTGTAAAATTGTATAAAAAATGTATGCTGATATAAAATATAAATAAATTTTAATTAATTTTATCTCTTTTATTTAATTGAAACTGTATTTTCAATAAATTTCTATTGATATCAAGTTTAAATGAGAGTCAAATTAAAAAAAAATATTTTCTAAATAAGATTAATAAAATTAAATAATACTCCACTAATAGATACTTTTAATTGGCATGAATTTGTTTTCTTGTATTCGAATCAGACGGAATACTTTTTTTCTAAAAAATAACCGGATTTTGCTGATAAATTTCATGAGTTTCAAGTCTAAAAATAAACTTGTATACATTTGATATCACTTTTAAGATAATTATGATAAAAATCAACAAAATTACGAATGATTTGTGATTAGATAATATTATAAAATTACATTTGTTATCAATAGACTATTTTTTAAATTTCATTTTTGCTACAATTAAACATTTCCTCAAAAAAGAAAAAATTGTAAAATCTTTCACTTATTTACAATCAATTCATTCAATTTCCCCCCTTTTGAGTATGCAACATTACTCATCCAGGCAGCATCATATCCTTGCAGAATATCAGGGAATAAAGGAGTAACAACTCAATCCAGGAATTCTTCAAAACATAGCATGCAAAGTTCTAATTCCTAACGTAGACACATCATCTAAATTCAAAAAACAGAGGGCCACCATAAGTAATCATCCATGTCCTCCTTGGAAAATTTACTAAAGTCAACCCTAAAATTTGTGAAGGCACAATTACGTAAAGAGCGGGGTTCTATACAATTCCTCCAAATAGTGGTTCCGGAGAAAGGCACATTGTTTAATATTTCTTCACCATTTTCTTTTTGCAGTAGTCTTTGGAGCTTGAGCAACCTTCTTCCCAGATGCAGAAGCACCTTTACCTCTACCACCCGATGTCTTCTTGGAACTTGAATTTCCCGTTCCCTTCAGTTCCAACTGAATTTGCGTGGCTACATGCACGAATATAGATCAAAAATCAATGATGCTCATCTATTTAAAAGGATAAATCACCAGAAAGCCCAATCAATCAACATGCTAATGGCATATGATGACCACCTACCCTTTGAATTATAGCTTTGAAGTTCTGATTGCAGCTTCTCACCCTTGGTGCCCTCTAAAGCATCATAAAAAGAAAATTGTAAAAGCAATCAATTAATATAAAAGAATAATAATTAAAACCACATAACTTACCCAACTCTTCATTATCAGAGCTGTTCTCTTCTTCGCTCTCGTCTAAGGTGTCACCTTCACCTTTTTCCACTTCTTCACCAGCTGGTTCCAGAATAGCAGCAATACGCTTCTTAGGGACCTTTTTTACCCCTGGAAGAGTGATTAGATCTGCAACTCGAACAACCCGAGATGAGCTTTGCTCTTTGTATGCTTTTGTCAAGGCTGACTTAACGGCAGGCTGTATGCCATCTAGTGGATTAGGATGACCCTGATTCATATAATATCAAAAAATTAACCACACTTTGAGAACAGTTTGTAGTAAACACAACATAAAAATAATATAGTCAAGGAACCTTGAATTTTGATAACTCTACTATAGTATCAAAATCTTCTTGACTGATAGAGTATGTATTCATCAATTCCACAACTTGCTGAACTGCTTCAGCCTGATCATTTCAAAAAGGGCAATGAGATTCAATCAAGTTCAGCATTTCAGCTTTAAACATTTGGTATGTTTAAAACTAAAGAACACGTGTACTTCAACCAACCTTAGGCAGGGTTCGCAGGGGCTCTGTCATTTCTTTAAGAAGAAGAGTAAGGTATTCCATGCGAATGGTATCCCTGCAACCATTTAATGAAACATGATTATAATGAGTCTACTAGACATCGTTGTAATGGAGATCTAGGCTACCAAAAGTCTACTGGACATGTAATTTCCAAAACATAATACATAAGCACATCATACCATTCTCAAATTATCCCATATTTGTAGTACATAAAACAGAAGAGCCTAAGCTAAGATTGACAATTTAACACATGAAAATCAATAACATATTGACAGACAAATTCAAAGGGTTGGAGCTGCACTTGATTTCTATCCAAAATCTAACCAAAATCATCAAGGTTTACAAATAATTTGCAAGTATTGACAGAAGCATTCAGCAAGTAGCCAGATGAAATTAAACTCCCTGAATTAGATGCATGAGAGAAGATGCAAACTGAAGGTAAAATATTGAATTCATATTTACCTTCCCGAACTAGATTCACGAGAAGCAAGAATGTGAACATGAAGATCATCCAAAAGCCTTAGGTTTTTTCCCATTGTTGAGTTCTTTCCCAGCCACCCACCAAACCGGTTGAAATTTCGTTCTCCCTGCAGATATAATGCAAGTTGTGATACAAAACTAAAAACAGAATCAGATGAGTTCAATGAAAAAGACAGTAGAAAAAAAATAGGAAAACCCACAAAAGCCCACCATGCTGCACACATATGACAACTACAATTTGTGATGTAAAATCATCCATGACTCTACCTAAATGTTTTAGGTGAAGATATTCCAAACAGTTTTAACGGTTTTATATCTCTAACTAGTATCTAAATCGGGGGGGGGGGGGGGGGGGGATGCAATGAAACCAAGTCAGAAGTCCAGCCCATAATGAGATTAATACAAGGGCATATAGTACATGTAAATTTAAGAATCACTGATGCAAGATTTTCCTGTACCCTTAGTTGTCAATCTTGTATAGTGGTGAGCATTGTGTAGTGACCAACTCTGAACACTATAATAGATAGCAGGATAGCCACTACTGTGATATTTCTTTTATACAATTCATATGATTTATTAATTAATAGCATATACATATAAATGCTCAATGAGAGTCTTAGAATGTGGGTTTGGGCCTAACTCAACCCAAAAAGTTAGCTCATAGGATGAGGGTTGCCTCTCACTTAAAACCTCTCAAAACAACGTGGTGTTAAGGGCAAACATGAGATTTGATATTTCCTCTTTGTAGCAGTGCTATAGCACTGCAAACCCAGTTTTATGGGCTATAAATATTAAAAACAGATGACACCCGTGAATGAAAATGCACCCCTATCCATGTCACAGCTGATGGCTGCTCTGCCACACACCGCTGCAAAAATGTGCCATTGATAACTATGCTCGCTCCTAAAGCCCAAAATAAAGTGGCAGAGAGAAGGGGGCAGGGTGGGAAGGACATATTGCAATAGCCTGAACAAGACAAACTATTTTTACCTGTTCAAGTATTTCCCTTTGCCCATGTAACAATGATGCACTGAAACAAAGATGAGAAAGAGAGGATGAACAACTAGGTGGAACAAAATCTAAAAATGAAATATTTTATTTTCCAGAGCACTAACAAGGCTACATACGGAATTATGCTTGTAGCAAGGGAACTAGTTTGAGAGAGCTGCCACTGTCTATATCTGCGAATCTGTACATTCACTATATCCCCATCAGCAATAGACTCAGCAGCACGGGCAATCAGGTTCATGCGTTTTATGCCACTATCATCCTTACCAGCCAAGCTTGGTCTATAATTAATATAATTTTCCTGCCATGCATAATGCCATAAAGAATAGTTATATGAAGAATATTTGAAATAAATCGTATAATTCAAGTTTGCAGCATTCTAGAATAAGATTGTGCAAGGATCAATTTTACCTTGGGCAGTTTTCAGATATATTTTCAATATAGTCAATTCTAACATCTAATTGGTATATCAAATGATATTGATATCTAATACCCATTTCATTTTTAACCAAAATCAACTTTAATCAATCATTCTTTATTTTTTGCTAACAAAATGTGGTTAGTACAAATATATATGGCTAACTTAATAAAAACATGTGAAGTCAAATTTGATTAATCAAAGTTGAATTAGGTTAATGCAAGTGGTATCCACACCATTAAGTACCAATTTCATCATGGAATGGCCTTCAAAGATAATAATTCCAAACAACCTAAATTGAAAAAAAAAATGGAATGAATCTAAGAACCTGGATAATAAGAGGAACAAGATCAGGATCACTCATGCTGAGATTTATCCTCTCATCCATTTTCAACTTCCCAGCATTAAAACCAAAAAGCCTACAAGATAAGAGAAGTTATCATGAAATTAAATTCAGCCACAACCTTCTGGACTGATAATGCTTCAGATTGCAAAGGATAAAATCATAGCCATGCACAGCCCCACTGAATCACTGATGAAATGCCAACAAATCCACAGATCTACAACTTATAAAGTATAAGCCTTATAAATGTCATCACATTCACACTTGGATCAGAGCAAACTAGAGAAAAAGAACATAATAAATAGCAGTTACAAATCAACAGTTGAAATGAGAAGTTGGGATCCTTAAACTGGCTACTTGAAAATATAATCATTCCAAGGTGGACATAGTTGATAATAACAAGTGTTAACTGGAACAAAAAAGATAGTTAAGAAAACCACATTTTATAAAGAACGATGTTTATAGAATAAAATCCAACTGTTTGCCAGAGACCATATCAATTCGGTTCTCATTCCAAACAAATTTTTTCTTAACCCCTCAGTACCAATTGAAAGTCCATACTGTCTCCAATTGAGTCCCGAATTTCCTTTGAAAGTCACAGTGGCAGATCCAGAAAATTTTCTAAGTGGGGGCAAGAAATAGTTTATACAAACGAAAAAAATGCTTAAATGATTTGGTCTCTATTTTAAAATAGAGACATTTAGCCTCCAATTTTGCAAAATCTTCGATTTTGGTCATTTAGTCAAACTAAAAGTGTCGACTATTAAGAGATTAACATTGATTATGATATGGATCACACAAATAATCTTGTGTCACATCACTAAATTTCGGTCTCATCTGATTAATCTCTTACCAATCAATATTTTGGAAGGACCAAAATCGCAAATTTTACAAAAGTGAAAACTAAATGTCTCTATTTAAAATAGAGGGATTAAAACTGTAATTTTTCAAAAATATGAGGACTAAATGTCTCTATTTTAAAATAAAGAGACCAAATTTATGGATTTTAAAAAATAGGGGGACCAAAAATTGCATTTAAGCCAAAGAAAAATATCACAAGCTTTTATAAAATACATAATGTCATGACAAATAAAATCCAAAATACTTAAGTTTCTACAAATTATAATTGTCATGTATGTATTTTTATACTTTGAAAATGTTCTACGATTTTTTTTCATTTTCAATACTATATAAAATGAAAAGAATAAAGTAATAAAAGTAGTATCAATTTATTCACTTTATTTTATTTCTTATATTTTTTTATTATGCATATACATTTGGAAAAAAATCTTATGGGCGCAATTGCCCCCACAACCCAATACGTGCATCCGCCATTGCATGGTCACGTACAGAATTTTTCAGTACCACTTGTACTACTTTGATCAGATTATTAATAATATATATATTTTGTGCCTTCCAAAAAAAGAACGTACAGAATTTTTCAGAAAAATCTAGCTAAGAATTTGTTGATATTTGATACCGAGCATGTTTCTGGGGGAATAAAATACTATTATTTTAGTCCTTTACAAAAGCTCATTAGAATTGCAATGCCATGAATGAAGGCATGCAATATTCAATTATAGCCACATCATTGATTTTTACTTCTAAATATCAGAATAATCTGATAACACTAAACAGATCACCGAGGGTCCAATGCCAATAAATAAATTCAACAGTTTGAAAGGGGGAGAAAAATTGAATGGAAAGTAAGCAACCACAATATTAAGAATAAAGATACAACTCACAACAATGTAAGCCAAACAAGCAATTAGAAATTTAGAATTAACATATATGACAAGTTTAAAGATTAGTTCAGAGATATAATATAAATATTATACTTATCAACAGCTGTGAATGGTGAAATGTCTTCATCTTTTGCATTGGTAAGAAAGCGCTGCCTAATATCATCATAGTTGATAACTGACATAGAGAGGCTCATATACTGTAACTGGTTTAGTGCCATTCGCATATCTCCATTAACTCTTTCTGCTAGTTCCTCAAGTGCAATCTGAAACAACCATAGTGAACAATTCAAGAAAATAGGTTAGTCAATATGAAGAAAATATTTTATAATTTGTAAGAAATGGATATAAAGGATTCAAGTAATTTTGTACCCTCAAAGTCCACACAATTAATTAAAGTTAAAAATCTGCACAAAATAAGATGGAACTTCATAAGTTATAAAGAAATCACCTCGTTAACTTGAAGTCTTTCAGCCTTTGAAACATCCATCAACCTCTTTGCCATCTTGCATAAATAAAATATTAAGTTCAAAACTCTCGATCCTTAGCATATTTGTTTTAACATGCAAAGGAAATTATGAGAAACTAAAGCTAAATGTTGTCAGATAGACTTGGCTGACTTGAAGGGTATGCAGACTACATAAAAAACTAAGTCAATCAGATCCTCATATATGATGGATCACATGTCAGTGATGTCACTGAACAGTAATAAAAATCACTTTCGGGATCTAAAGAATTTGTTATTCAGATTATACACCCCATCTGTCAGAGGGGAAGGGGAATAAAATGGGATAACCTGCAACATATCATTACATTAAAAAATTAACAACCAGCAATCCTTGCTTCCCTCCCCAAATCAATTAAATGATTTCTACAGTAGAAGCAACATACGACACTTAATAGAGTTTTATTTGGCCGGAGGTACTTCATTTACTATCCAAATTACCATAAGAATTCCCTAATTTTACTTCCCTTTTATAAAGGTTAGATTCCCTTTCCCTTCTCTCTTTTTTTCTCCTTTACCATGAAAATAAATCTTCACTTTTTGTATTGTCTTCTACCTATTCTTTATCCATCTGGCTACACATAATCTTTGTTGGAATATGAAGTCAAATATTTATATTCAACCAAGGAGCTAGATTAAAACATGGGAGTTTAGAAAATATATATACTTTCTCCGATAATAAGTTATAAGACAAAAAAAAACAATGGAGGTTCATATTTGGAATTATAAATTAAAAGTTATAGCATTCAAGAACATGGTAAATCCAATAAAAGAAAGCACATATTTAAAAAATGTGTGAGCTTATGTATAAAGCTTGTTCCCGTTCCATAGTAATGTAAAATAATGTGGTCTTGAAAGAGACAAGGATTATTGCATGGTTAGAAGTCCAGTATTAATTAGCCTTGATGAAAAGGGTATTTCCAATTTTCCATCTCCCAGAAGTCCAAGCAATATAAGATGCATTTGTTCAAGTAAATGGCAAAGTCAACTCTAATATTACGAACATAAATAACCAAAAATCAGTGAAAAGACGGTATGCCTAATGTTTTCACAAGCTAAATAAACAACACTGGAACAAATGCATATGGTTCAGTTCAAAAGAGAGCAACAAAAGGACCTAATCAAAATAAAGATTTTAAATTAAAGTAAAAGAGAAACAATAACTTTTTTTAATAATAAACAAAGAAAGACCTGTTGCTTTGTAGGCTTCCGAAAACTTAGAAGCAAACAGTAGTTCACAAGGCTTTTCAGTTTCTGGCTGTAACGGTCATTGCAAATGCAGATAATAGGAATTTTTGATATCTTGATGCTAGCAATAAGATCAGCAACACCACCCCTGTCACCAGCTGACATCCCATCAACCTCATCCATAATAAGCACAGATTTGTAATGCTTTGACCTGAAATTTTTACAATTATAGAGATTTAACAAGGTGCATTATGGACACACAAATTACATATTATGATGAAAGACCAACCGTTCCATATTAACACCAATGGCCTCGTTGGTTACAAGTTCCTTAACGGAATTTGTTTTGCTTCCACTAATTCCTTTTTCAATTTTGCTATCAGCTTTTCCACGGCTGTCACTAGCATTTACCTTCAATGCATGTATGGATGCAGGTGAGAGAAATTAGATGGCAAAATACCTTTTCCAAACATATAAATTTAACAAGAAATATTTCCACCTCTATGGCTTGGAAACCAAGCTCCTGGCAGACCAACTTTGCTGAAGTTGTTTTTCCTATACCAGGAGTTCCACTTAACAAGACAGCTTTTTTCAAACCAGAGTCATTTTGCTTTTTTCCCTGCTTTTTGTTACCAGTGTCCAAAAAATGCTCATTCCAAGCTTTCAACCAATTACGAAGCTGTAAAACCTGTACACCATTACATTTAAGAAAGTGAAAACTGATTATTCTAATTCAGGTATATATAAAAACAAAATATAACCATCAAAATATGATAATGAAGACTAGTGATTATACAAGTGACTGATTCCCTATGATATCCTTTGGATCTTTAGGTCGATATTTTTCTGTCCACATCGAAGAAGACTGAACAGTAGTAGCAGTTTTCGGCTTGGCTTGTTTAGAAGGTGAGCGTGAAGACAGAGGGACTGCATTTGTCGATAAAGGAATGCAACTCAGAACATAAACAAACAAATAACCTTTGATTGTAATAAATAATTTTAAGAGCTGTTGCTAATTCATGAATATCGAAAAACAAGGATAATTAAAAGCACAACCAAGCAATGCAGAAGAAAATAGAAGGCACCAAGCATACACTTATTAGGGCTTACCCTTAACTTGTGATTTCGGAGAAACTTTTGACTGGGATGCTACTGCAACAGCCTTGTTCACAAGTTTCTTGTCTTCTTGTGAAGAAGCTTTTGCAGGTTTTGAGGCACGAATCATATCAAACAATCCATCCTCTGTGAGGAAGGAAGTTCTATATAAAGAAAGAGAAATATGCAACATAAGTGGTAGTACAATGTAGAAACTCTTAAAATACTTTGTAAATATAACAACGCTGACCCTAGCTCTTTGGCTTTTTCAGACTTCCGTCCCCCAATATCTTCGTCACATAACAGATAATTCTGCAAACAAAGGATGTTAATCACAAACTGATCCAGTGACACGGCCACCATGGCTTTTATGTAAATTCAATTACAATTGAATAAAAAGCCTTATCTAACCGTTTTCTTGCTGACTGATCCAGTGACACGGCCACCATGGCGTTTAATCAAATCTTCTGCTTCTTCTCGTTCCAAACTGTAAAATATGCAAAATAAAAATATATAAAGACTCAAATTAGTGAAATGTGATATATAGGGCTAAACATTCAAAAATAAAAAGAGAACCAAAACAATAACAAAAAAAATGGGGTAGGGGCCAGGAGGGATAAAAGATGAGGAATGAATAAACTGCAAGCCAAGTTCTGAATCATGTCAAGAAAAATATGTGAAATCTATATCAAATATAGAATTAAATACCTGTCCAGTGTTCCACTGATCACAAAAGTCAAGCCAGCTAAACAGTCAGGAGCACCTTCAGGGACTTCCTGACACACAAAAGAAGTTTCAATGCATTGGCCAAAAAAAAAATCTATAGATCCATAGGCTTCATAAATTTGAACCTTTTCTCCTTTGTGTGGAGGATCTTTTCTTTCTCCAAAATTCATGAATCCACCCCTACCACCCCCTCTACCTCTCCCACCAGTTGATCGCCCCGGTGCTCCTCTTCCACCACCACCACCACCCCTTCCAGCAGATTTAGCAGCAGACACAGCATCTTTGTCATCATCTTCATCACTTTCTTCCAAAACTGCAGATTTCTTTGGAATCCCCCTACCTGATCCACTCTTCAATTTTTTTGTTGGAGTGGTGTCAGCTAACTTCTTTTTATTAGTGGGCAAGACAGAGTCATCTCCATCGTCTTCATGAATTTCCTCACTGTCCTTCGCATTCTTTCTTTTAGCAGGGAGCTCCTGCTTTTCTTTCTCATCTTTCCCCTTTTGCTTGTTCGAATTAAAATATTTGCTAGTTATCCTCCTCCCTGAACTTTCCTGACCTCCAGCCACCTGAAAGAGGAGAAAAAAAATCAATTTTTCTCCTTTCCACTTAAAAAATTTTCATACATTCAATTACCCTACTATCCCTAAGCCCTAACAATTAGTTCCTTGAATTGCAAATCACTTGATGAAAAAACCATTTAACTAGAACCTATCTAGTTATGACTCAGCCAAATTACTAAAAATTCACAATATTTAGTTGAAAAACAAAAACCACACCAAAATGGCAAGCAACAACTGAAGGAGTTTCCTTTAATCCATTAGTTGTACAAGCAAACAAACCCTCAACAGAAATTATCCCAAAACGACATATTTTTTTTAGAGTGATAAAAGTTCAGGTGAGCTGGATCCTGGGGACTCACCAAGGTCAGGGCAAGCCTCAAGGCCCAAGGAGCACTTACAGAGGTACTTATACATTACCCACCAACAAGATCCACAGTGGGAATCAAACGATATGAACTCGTTCCTTACCAACTGGACCAACCTTTGTTGGTCCCAAAACGACATATTGTTTCAGAGGGCAATGTAAAAAACAAATTCTCACATTCTTCAAATTTCAATCTTTTTACCACCCATGCCCAAACCGTTAAACCATTGAATACAGAAACTAAACCTACACTCTAACTACACAGGAACAATGCATTTAAAAAAATTGGATAAATAAATAAACAAATCATCATCGTGAACTACTTAAAAATAAAATAAAATAGAATAAAATAAATAACAGCAAAAGCCACCGTTTTCTCGGACTGGGGTTTATCGGAAGAAGGCTTGGAAGAAGCGGCATTGTTGCCCTTGTCATGTGTTTTCATGAACCACTTCCTTATATCACTCTATAATTCGAAAAAAGAAAAAAGAAAATTAGGTAACGAATTTGAAAGCATGAAGGAAGATAGATAATCGAAATGAGCGAAATAACGGTATTTAAGAAAAAGCGAAGAGAAGAGAGAAGAAGAAAGAAGAAAGAAGAACCCTAACTTACCATTTTTGCGTTGAGGCGGGAGAACAGAGAAACTCTGCTCCAACAAGCTGAACGAGTGTGTGTTGTGTTGTGACCGAAAACCTCTATTATTAATTAATTAATTACTAAATTCAGTTTGCTTTGAAAGGAACACTGGAAAATCGTATATGATCGACTTGCTTAGTGAGTAACTTTTTTATTTTCAATTTTTAAATATTTAGTCAAATATTATAGTAAGTTGATACCTCCTTAAATGAAAAAATTATTCGTTTTGATATAAAGTCAAATATTAAAAAAATATAGTATTGAAATAATTGCTTTTCAATATTAAAAAATATTAAAGTTTCTTTCATAGAATAAAGACTAAAAACACATTATTATCGTTTGTTCAAATTTTTTTTATATAGTGAACATCAAATACAAATTTTCTCATTTAAAAATTATTTTCAAATGTTTATTTTTAAAACATATATAAAATAAAGATTTATTTTAGAAAAATAATAATTATTCAAATATGTGTTATGGTTGATGTTTATTTATTTCTATACTAGCATATTTTTAGAAACTAAAAGTAAATAACATTTATTTTTCTTGAAAAATAATAATTGAAAGATAGATTAATTTAAAAATCATATTTTAAAAGATTAAAATATATTTGAATTAATTTTTAAAAAAAATGAAATTTAACTTAAAAATAAAATTTCATTATACTATTTTTTTAACATAATAACTTTTTATGTTGTAAGAATATTTAAATTTTAAAAGGAAACTCCTCCCTATTGAGATTAGTGGGGATGTTTTTTCATTTATATTTTTCGTTTCATATTTATTAAAGTTTACACAAAGAAGAGTGAAAACAAAATAAAATAAAATAAAAGTAATAGTAAATTATCTTTAATGATGTCTGCATAATTTTCTTAAAACAATAAATAAATAAATAAAATATTTCACAAACTAATCTATCTTTCTTAATTTCTTTTCAAATAAATTGTAAAAAAATTGTAAATTTTATTCTATCTCCTCCACCTATTTTCACAAATACAATCACCATTACCCAAAATGTATTGATAAACTATTCATTTTCAGTTTTTCACGGTGGAGCAGTAAAAAAATTGCTACTTTTATTATTTCAATTAGATAATCATTCAACACAAATTTTGACCCATTTGATATCCATTGTGTACAAAATTTTCTTAAGTCAGTGATAACCAAATACCATGAACAAAATTAATTTCTAATTCAATTTTTAATCCACGAATTAGAAAACACTCATGCTATTTAACCTAAGGAAAAAAATATATCAATCATCCTCTCCTATTTCCACCTATATAATACAAGTTTGATTTCCCGTTTAATTTGTTGCCACGTGAATTTCAAGACAAATCTAACCGTCCAACACAAATTGAACAAAATAAAAAGGGATGTAAATGCTTTTGTAAATGTCATTTTGCTACCAACTTGCGTTTGAAACAAATTACACAAGCATGCATACTCACAATCATTACACAGAATGTATTCCATAAAACTTTTCATTTTCACGGTGGGATTAGCTTTACTCTCGGGTAAAATAAATTTGTTGATCTCAAATCAAACTATAATGTTTTTAGTAGAGCAATTTACTAAACTAACTAATAAGATAAAAGCAATTAAATATATAATTATTATGAGGTCAAGTTAAAACTTTGATCCGTATACATTATGTTTATTTTCCCCATACGAAAAATGTTATTGACTTGGTACTTACACCGGAAAATATTTTCAAATGAATCCGTATTGCTTTCATCTTCTTAACACTTCACCATTTTTCATTCCACGTGACTAACAAATTATGATGTAATTCTAGTTTGTAATTATATTTAAATAGTTGTGTCGGATCAGTTTTTGGTCACTACATATAATATTAATTTTCAATTTCATCCCTAACAAAACAAATAAATCAAATCAACCCCTAATCACTCTCACAATACCAAATAAAATGGATTAATTTCGGTTATCTTATTCCTTAGCAGTTCTTCTATTTTATAGTACTTTCAAGTTTCTAACAAGTTCACTCTTTTTGAAGACCAACATGTATAAACAAACACTTTCGAAGATCAAACCAAGCCAAAGTAATAGTATTCTTTCATGTAACATATTGCATATTTACTCTTCATTTGTTTAATTTCAACCAGAAACAAAAAATGCTGATCTATGATGAAGAATTTAGTAACCACTAATGGCAATGTGGAAGCGAAAACCCATCTCAGGATTTTCAACCAGGAAGTTAAGGTCCATTATTGATAATGTTGAATCAAAATTCAACTTCTTCAACTGGCCAATTCAAGATAGAAAAGAAAAAAATAGATCCTTGGTGGGGGAGAATCATCTAATCATCGGCATCATTTCAAGTTGTATACTGCAACAAAAGGCATGAGAACACTTCCCATCCAAAGTTTACCATCCTTCTCCTCCACTTCACTCACTGCTTTAACAACTTTCCCCTCACTGTCCTCCAAAATCTGCAAAAGTTTACCTTCAGGGCTATACCTGATAACCGCTGCGTGTTGGCGACCCCCGATTTGAAGCAGGTAATGAATCTTTATTGGTATAGGAAGCTTGAGTATTATTTTCCTCATCTTTGGGTAGATACCATTGTAGTATGCATACATATACCTTCTAGAATGAAGAGCTACCCAAAAATCACCATCTTCATTGACTCTCACATTGTCAGGATATCCAGGTAGGATGGCTAAAATCTCTGAAGTTCCAGCTTTTTCTCCTTTCAGCCAGTATTTACGTAACCTACATAATAATAAATGATATGAGAAAGTGACTCTTGCATTAACTTGAATTTGCATCATTTGCAAAAACCTAGAAAGATCTTTTAGTATCAGTCTTAGTAAATAAGAACTGGGGACATGGTAAGTTTATGCAGAATTAAGCATAGAGCATGCACATATAAAGGTAAATAGAGACGACGGGGAGAAACTCTAAGGTTCCCCTAAGAAAGAGAAGTCTTTTGCAATGTATCATTAAATGTGTAGCATGTGAATTTTGCATTAAGCTATAGTAAAGTGGGAAACACATTCAGTAGTACAACAACAACAACAACAAAAGCCAATATCCCACTATATGAGGTTAGCTACATGGATCTCATGAGTCATGATATCATTTGCTTCATTTTAAAGACCATATCTTCAAATATGCTATTTACTATGAAATCCCTCTTATGTGAAGCAAAAAAAAAAGACGAGAAGAAATTTTTCTTACTCTAAAGAGAACCTAAGAATTTCTCCATGAAAGGTTAGCATATAGAAAACGCTGAAAGCTGTTATGTGATTATTAGATTCACCTGCCAACAACCCCTTCACAAAAGACAAAGAAGGAACCATCCTTGCTCAAGGAAATGCCATTTGGGAATTGAATGTTCCTCACAAGAACAGTGGTTTCCTTAGTGGCAAGGTTGTATTTCAAAACCCTGCCACTATCATCCCCAGAAAATACCAGCTGAAGGAAATTCCTGTACAAAAATTATGTCAGAATCAACAGAACAAAACAGATGAAACAATACAATATCGGCATTTTAGAATTTAAGCTTCGAATCGTCAAGGCAATGACTTTTCATAAATTTAACAGCTGAGTATCTCTACATCACATTGGGATGCTCAAAACTCAAAACAATATCCTACCTCCTTGGATAAAGAGCACTGCTTTCCGTAAAATAAACATTCCCTTCCGTATCAACATCAACATCATTCGTAAATCTCAATGGAATCCCTTCAGCCTCAGTTACAAGAGATGTTGCTAAACCACCCTCGGGTCCTACCTTCAGGAGCCCAAAATATGCATCTGCAATATACAAATCACCTGTTTTCTTGTCAAATCTGAGTCCCAAAGGCCTTCCACAGATATGCTCATTCTTCACATAACTAAATGGTGTTGCAGATGCAATAGGATTACATATCTCTGATCTGTGTTTAAAATGGAGATATAAAAGATAAAAAAAAAAATAAAAAATCATTACCATTTAGTCATACTATATTGTAAACATAAATAGCCATAATATAGATGAGGGGAACAGTTACCATTTTGTCATCAGTCCAATGATCTAAAAAAATAAATTCAGTACCCACTTGTCTTCAAAGATTTGTGCTTAAACTTTAAAAAAAAAAATGAGACTATGACTTGTAAGATTCATCGATTATGTCACAAGCAGGTAGCATCTCCCAACAGTATGATGGAATATGAAATTTGGGGAGGAAAATGAAGCAAGGAAAAAGAAAGGCTTGAAGAATATTGTTGGTATACATTGGTCTGTTAGCATCTTCAAGTAAAGAACGCACACATAGGCATTACATACACTAATCTATTAATTTAGCTATGATGGATTTGAAATAGGCTGTTTAATTATGTACTTTTCATCCTTAATAATCTGATTTTCCAAGTAGCTCTACAGGTGCCGTGGTCACCCTGAAATATTCTAACCCTTTTAATTTACTATATAAAAAAAATTGTGGCACCCCATATTACTAGCTGAGTAGCTTCTCATTAAATTTATAAATTTACTATTAGTAATTTCATTCAGATAACTAGCTCAGAAGAGACAAAATTATTTATGAACCATAATTTTATAGCGTTATTAAATTTATATATTAAGAACTTTAATTATAATACAATTTATATATTTGATTATAAAATTTAATGATATAAAGACAAGCCTTTATACTATAAAACATTGGTAGTACATACTACACAGTACTCAGTATCCTAAAAGCACAAAAAAATTGAGAGAAAGAGAGAAATGAAGTACCTGTTGGGGGAGGTATAAGCGAAGTGAAGCCAGGAGTGACCATTCCAGAAGACGATTGTTCCATCGGCGAGACCAGTATAAGGGCCACGACCAAGAGGGTCGAAGGCAATGCTTTCTGGTCCCTGCACCTGATTCGCGAACTTAATCTCTGACTTCTGCAACAAATTGTGCTTGTCTTGGTCGGTGGGAACCTCGGACCATGCGGGCATGTCGACCCTCTTGACCTCGAAGTCCGGGAAGTGGGCTATTGGGCTGTGCTGGAACGGGTCCAGCCCACAGTACACGGCCAACAACACCAGCACAACACCCAGCCCTCGCCCCATAGCAGCACACAACAACACAGGAAAGAGGAAGGAGGAAGGTTGTTGTGTTCTGTGACTAGAAAATAGAAAATGGTTGTCGTTGAAATTAACGATTATATTAATAATAATGAAGAAGGTGGGGTAGCTGTTTGGTTTGGTTTGGTTAAACATAAAAATGGAGAAGGGTGGGTAGGTGACGACGCATTTGCCTCGTGACGGGTATGGATGGATACCACCTAAAGTCTTCACAGTCTTTCCATCTATGTTACATTTCTTTTTCTTTTTTAGGTCAATTAAGGCATGAGTGAACTCTAGATTACTTACTTAATTAAGAGATACATAATATAAAATTATTTTAAACTATAAATGTATAATTATTAATTTGAAAAGCATTATACTTACACCTCTTATGTATTACACCAATTCTTAATTATTGAAAAAATATTACACAGAATTTCTCTTCCATGAGAGGTTGTTGAAAATGTTAAACAAAATGTTTAATTTCACAAAACCTTCAAAATAATTAGTGTAATTTACCCTTTGATTATCTTTGATGGACCTTGTACTATTGAATTATTATTAGGATAGGACTCTTGTATAAAGTGATTAGGAAAATATTAATATTTTAATATATGTATAATTTATTGTACATATATAATGTTCATTGTTTATTTTTAATAAAATAATTAATCTTATTTATTTTATTTTTTTAAAGTGAATTATTTAATTCAAAGAAACTTTGTCACAAGAACACATATTTTGACTAAGGGGGATTTGGGTTTGTAGCACATGACTTGTATAGTGTTGACTGACTGTCAACTAACTGACTAAGAATAGAGGGTCAATAAGATTGTATCTATTGGGCCAACAATCTGAGGTGGATTGGGCGATCGATAGAATTAGAGCAACTAAAAAGGAAATTGCTACTTCCACCCCTTTTATTATAATGCATTACCCTTTCTCACTTTTTATCCCCAATCTACCCCGCACTAAGCACACTCCCCTCCTCTCTCTCTCTCCTATTGTAATTTTCTTCCGGAAAAGGTAAGAAAAGCACCCCAATCCGTTGATGCCGTTTATTTATTTTAAAGAATTCAATTTTGGGCGGTGATTATTATTTGGGTAACCTAATTTGAAAGAGATGTTATTTAGTTCAATCTGATTTTAGAGTTTGAATTTTATTTCACCAAAAAGAAAAGAGTTTGAATTTTATCACAAGTACAAGAGTTAGAATGGAGTGTTTAGAAAAACATCTCAAATGATGGAAAATGTGTTTTTTTTTTAAAAGAGTTATGTGGGAGGTGGAGGGTTTTTTTCCCCAGAAAAGTAGTTAAATAGGGGGACAAAGAGACGACAAAGAAAAGTGTGTTTTGCAGGATAATTTAGGTAAAAAAGATAAAAGAGAAGTGTATTAGTATAAAGAAAGAGTGTATATAACAACTCCCACTAAAAATATATACATTAGTAAAAGGAAAAAAGAAGAGGGAAAAAAAAACTTAATTTCATTTGACTATATTCGACTTAGCTGCCTCTAATAGTAGGTAAGTCCTAAAAGTGAGATTATCACGACGATTGCTATAACTACAGTTTCTTTCAATTTATTTAAAATAAATATTTATCTAATTAAAAAAACTAATATTTTAACTTGTGCAGTTAAATATTCTGATAAAATATGAAATAAAATGTTTATTTTCATATAATTAAAATTCAGAATAAATAAAAAATATTTTAATATTTAAATTATATTATATTTAAAATATATAACAAATATATTTAAGTTTCTAAATATTTTAAATTTATAATAAACAGTTTAAATATAAAGTTATTTTTAATTATTGAAAATTAATTTTTTTCTATTGAAATTAGGAATAGAATAAAAAATGCAGATTAAAAGAGATATATAGCTAAAAATAAAAGACTTGGTTCAAAATAAATCATCATTAACAATGTAAGATGATATAAATTGAAAAATTAGATCCTTTGGTCTTATGATATGTGCAATATTTTTTATGTTCCTTTATTTATCCTATTGTTGATCGCTTCCAAAATTTCATGAAATATTTTACTTATGATTTCGTCAGAACACTGAAAACACGTACTCTCCAACATTCCTATTATAGACACCTATGATAATTATATATACATATTCTAATTAGGTACTTGGGATGCCACTCTGATATTGGTTATGTACTTGGGTGCCACCATGACCTTAACAAAAGTATTTGGTATTACTAAACTCACGGGTGAAAATATTAATAGTTAATAAAAAAAGTATGCTTTCAATTTAACAAATCATTTAATTTATGACCATATTGATTATATTCTTTATAAACAACATCTCAATCACTCTCCCGAATCACAATAACGAGTATCTTTCTGATCACTTTTCTTATCTCCCTCACCACCCACATTCACAAATTTCACAGGTTGATCAACATTAAATCCATAGAGGACCCAACGACATTTACACCAATTACATAGTTTTCTTTAAACAATTGATTTCATAATTTAAATGTATCAAAATTTATGTTGTTTTATAATTTTGATAGATTGTATTATTTAAATATCCTTTCTTTAATATACAATGTTAATAAAAAAAATTAAGCATTTTTTATACTGTACGGTATTACAAAATTAAAAATAAATATCAAATGTAATTTTTATATTAATCATATGCAATGCACTTTATTCAAATATAAAGTGTGTGCGTGTGTGAACACATCATGCAAGGTGAAGAAATGGTAAATTACATGTTGTTAAGGTTTAGAAATGAAAGGAAGTTGTAAGTCGTAACCACATATTCATTATACTTCGTCTTAAAAAAATTATTTGTTTGAAATTTTAGCATATCCTCAGTTATATATATATATAAAATGCAAATTGTATAAACTAACCATTACATATTTAACTATAATATAATTTATATATTTTAAAATATTTATTTGTTTATTATAAATTATAAACTTTGATTATATAAAACAAACGTGTATTCTATGCAATGCACAAAATAAAAATACTAGTTTCATCTTTAAAAGTATTATCTAAAAAAATTCCAGCACTTTACAATTATATAGGTAATGCTATTCTATCTCAATTATTTAGGGGGAAATTATTATTATTATTATTATTTGGAGTGGGGGCTAGTTGTAGGTAGTACGATTCGTATGCCTACTTTGTGCTACTTCACATTTTGTAGTTTCGACAAGTGCATGTTGTCTTTGCTTTGTTCCTTTTCCTAAATCATATTTTATAATAAGATTTATTTAATAAATCGAAACATATAGGTGATGGATACCTCTCAGTTTTACCAAACAAAGAGTCAATGACATGCTACAGAGATCAGTAAATGTCAAAAAGAGTTTTCTTACAAAAATCTTAGTTGTACACTTTGCTTTAGATTTAATTTGTTACTTGAAATCAACACACATATATAGGATAATACTCATAAAATATGGTTGAGATATATGTTCAAATTATTTTGCGGAACATAGATTTCATAATTAAAAATAAGTAAAAGTATAAGTCATAAGTTTCATAATAACCTTCTAACATATGTAAAAATAAATATTTTCATCTTATTTTCAGGAATAAAAGAAGATTACGTAACAAATATCATTATTATTATATATACTTTCATCTTTTCCCACTATTCTTGCTTGGTTCCTTCAGACAACCCTCAAGAAACAACTAAATTAATAAACACTTGTATGCTACAATTAAAATTATGCAGATATATATATATATATATACATTAGTCTTCTTCAAGTTTAACCTTTTTTTCCTACTATGTCTGCTTGAGCCCTTGAGTACAACCCTCAACAACTAAATGAGCACTTGTATGCTACCATTAATCAATCATGCAAAAAACTATTTCTAGACGTCTTTTATTGAGAAGCATGCAGCTGGCACGCATTATAATTCGTTAATTATTTATCTCTCTTTCACAATGAATGATGTTCAAAGACAATGTGAAAGAATATGATGTTGTACAAACGTGACCAGGGTGCTGATGGACATGCATCGTGTCTTGGCACACACACATCGCAGGCATCAACTTTTAAGTCGCTACAAGTTATAACTAAATATAGAAAAACCCCAAAAATTCTTCCAACCTATGTTTTTGTCCACTGTTAACTGTTGTCACACAGCCACCACACTAGTCATATTAAATTTCAAACATGTTTTTATTTTTCTTCTTCTTCTTCAACTCTTTTTTGGTCTGATTATTTCACATTTATTAAAAAAATAGTTAAATTGTATCATTCTTAATTAAAAAACAAATACTTTTTTTAAAATTATTTTTCATTGAAGCTTGATATCAAATATAAAAGAAATCTTTAGTCATGTTAAATGAAAAATATTTTTTAAAAAATCTCGTTTACTTATGTTTGAGACAACAAAATAAAAGACTTTTATTATTTATATTTGAGACCAAAAATAATTATTAATTGTGCATTAAAACTTTACACGCATTCTCTTTTCAAAAGAAAGAATATGTTTCTCCAATTTTGTTCTTCACTTTTATTTTCTCAAAAAGGAAAGTAATATAGTCTAAAAATTAAACAGAAAATATAATTAGTTAAGTTTATAGAGTACTACTATTTTTAATAAATTATTATTTATAACAATTTTATATAAAGAATAAATGAAGATATAAAATTATAAAATAAGGTTGATAAGATGAAAAAATAGTAAAATCATGTAATCTTTTAGTAAAAAAATAATATAATATCATGCCAGACAAGTGCACATGCTTTTTTATAAAAAAATTATTTATAAAATTGATTTTTAAGTAAAGTAATTTATGTTTGAATTCTTATATCCTGAAAGCAAGTTTGCTATAAAAGTTAGTATAAATTTTTAATTCAACACAAAACTTTTTTTTATCACTTGGTAAAAGTGAAGCTTTGAGGAAAATCAGTTTTATCGCTAGTAATAACCAAGTATCTATATTTTTATAAAATTAAATTTGACTGCAGTCAAAACCAATTTTTATTACTAACACTATAAAATCAAACACACTCTTAATGCGTATTTGATTTTAAGTTGAATTATAAAAATCATGTTAAAATATTAGTTAACACAATTTTAACTAGATTTTCATTTGTTTCATTTCATGTTGAGGAACTGAGAACATGTTTGGGTTGTAGTCTAAATTATTGTGCATGAATTCCAATATCACATTCAATGACTCAACACAAACGGAATGCAAAAGGGAGAATTATGATGCTTTGCAAAGTTTTGGTTCCAATGTTAGCGGTGGTTATTCAATCATGTACTAATTTTCAGTTTGGAATTGATTTTGAGTTAAAATAATTTTAAATAATTTTTGTGTTTGATAAAAAAAATTGGTATTATTTTAATATAAAATTCAAACATAAATCATATTATTTCAAAATCAATTTTATTTTAAAATATTTTTTTAAACACTATTCAATCCAATCACACGCTAATTAAAGGAACTTATACGGCCAACGATGCAAAGTTATTTTACATTACTAATAACCACCTTGAAAAAAAAAATACTTCACTCTCAATTAATAAACACTTTACTTAACAGATATTCATCCATGCAAATACATCCAGAAATCAAAATCTTCATCGATATTTAAGGGGCATGATTAATATGAATCCTGCCACACTAAATTTGTGACACATGCACGTGCTGCTGTTGGATTATATGCCCGTCTAGGGGTTCTTCACTTTGTTTACTTTTGGATCTGAGTATAATTAGGGTTTTAATTAATTTTATTAACTCAATAAAAAAAACGCATACTAATTATAGTGACAAATTCCACGTGGAAAGTTTCACGGGGAAATACATGACATGAATGTGTACAAGAACATGTCTAATCACTTTACACGCAGTACACCGCCATAGATAAGCAGAAACAAAAATGGACAAAAGTTAATTTCCAGCTCTTGCTATTTCCATAGTCTTTTCAACGTCATGATTAATCCGTGTGAAAGCTTTGTTGACTTATTATGCAATTAACTATATTATAATGCATTAACATTCAGATTGAACTTCTTAATCCTGATATAAGGGAATGTTTGTTCTAGATTTTGGAAGCGTCCAAAAGTGCAGTTAATTCGTTGTCTTAATTAATTCATTTTGTACATAATTCGTTGTCTTAATTCATTTTTGTACAATAAGTGTACCTGTTCAGCTTTAATTTGTTTGAGAATAGATTTGCAGTGCTTGTTTGAAATAGTTTAAATTAAAGAAATAGTGATTTTTTTAAATCTTCCTAAAAAGTTTATAAACAGAAATTATTATTTTTTAAATATTAAGTTGAATTAATCATGCACTTATTCTACTAAGATTTACCGTAGTAACAGTTCCCTTTTACTATATAAAGCTGGCTAATATTTTATGCTTTCTTTTACTAGTTTTACATTCAAAAATATTTTATAATATTACTTCAATAAAAACTTCAGTAACTTTTAAAACATGATTTGTAAATAGAATCCAAGTTTTAATAGTGGCCATAAATTAAGTTATTTCTATAAAAAAATGTTAATTATAGCTTAAAATTTAATACTTCTCTTTCATCCAAAATATCAATCTTTCAGATATTTTTTTTCAACCATCATAATTAGAATCTTTGATTTCTCAAAGAATCCCCACAAGTTTGATTATTTGAACCAACTATGAAATTAATCATCTGAATTTTAGTCACATTTAAAAATCATCATCTCTCCCCATGAGTATATTATATATGCATAAGTTGAACCTAAATCCTTTTCTACAAACTTAAGATGACATTGAATCTTCAACATTTTTGTTTAGAAGAAATTAGTCTCTTTATCACTCAGATCAACCAACAACTATATGCATATAGTAAAATTAATTTAATTAACAACTTACGTATGTTAATTGTTTTAGCATGTTATAAGTTCAAAATATCCACCAAAATTATAATATCTATCACTAATTTCAAAAATTATTCACAATACTTAAACACAAAATCTTATTTAAAGAATTTAATTAAGTCCAGTCATGCGCTCAAACTAACATAATGTAAGTCTTCCATATCTTAATTTAGTACTTAAAAAAACATATCTTAATATAGTAATGCATGTTATTTTATTTGTTGTAACTAATAAATACATCTTAAGAAAATGATTAATTATATGATATTTTATAAAATTATTATTTAATTAAAATATCCTTATTCCATAAGCATTTAATTAATTACATTATACAATTAAAACTATACATATTTATTTCTTGAGAGTATTATTGAAAAAATAATAATACTTTCTTTATATTCTAAAATAATAAATAGTAGAGGTATAATTCAAAAGTGACAATTAAAATTAGGCAAAAAAGAGAGTTAAATATTAACTTTTGAAAAAAAAATCTTTAAAGTACAAAAAATTATTATCTGAAAAATGAACTAATTAAAGACATTTATTAGGTATCTACTTATGGTCAAAAAACGTAGAAAAAAGGTGTTCCATTCTTTGAAAAGAAAGAAAATGAAACGAAATCTTTAGTCAATTGTTTGTCAT
This sequence comes from Glycine soja, assembly GCF_004193775.1. NCBI lineage: Eukaryota > Viridiplantae > Streptophyta > Magnoliopsida > Fabales > Fabaceae > Glycine > Glycine soja. The sequence goes on from NC_041007.1 coordinate 47,123,384, forward strand.
CCTAAACTACTTACTTTCACTAGCATGCACACATATTTGATGGACATAAATTCTAACCATATCTCTAATCCTTATACTATGCACTTTTTCTCTCACTCTTGCACATAATCTCAATTCTTATACACGTAGTATTTTTTTTTTCTCTCACAATTTTTTTAATGACAATTATGTTCAAGTTATAACTAAACACTAAATTAAATATGAATTTTTAAAAAAAAAAATTTAAATCTTAATCAATTATATTATAAAAGACTTTTGTCTCCAACCTTACACATAATCTCAATTCCTATATATCTTTTCTCAACTCCTAGTTGATCATGTTATTTATTTTAGATATAATTCTGTGCGAAATACTATTTAACACTAAATATAAACATCTTAAAAAAAAAACTACTTAAGCCTTAATTTGTCACCTTATAAAAAGATTAAATTAATTCTGAATCCCTATACAAAATATTATTTAACACTAAATATAAACATCTTTAAAAAAAAAAACTTAAGCCTTAATTTGTCACCTTATAAAAAGATTAAATTAATTCTGAATCCCTAGTATAGTATAGTATAGTCTCACATATCCCTAAACATTCATTCCAAATTTCTAAGCATTAATATCTCGCCCCCCTCGTCCGCTACAGAAAGCCAGTATGGTTAGAGATCGATGGGTCACTCCCACCCACTCATTCTCTCAATCATAACACATCTTCACACCCCTTTCCTTTCCCCCACTCTCCTCTCTTACACGTTTCACTCACACGCGCACACTATCCCATTCCCAACCAAGATTTCCCATAATCCATCTTTTCTTCCTAAATCAAATACCACTAAACCCCACCCTACCAGATTAGTTTCATCTTAATCTTTAGATTTTGTACACTTCCTTTTTCTCTTTCTCTCTCTTTCTTTTTCTTTTAATTTTTTTTTATTATAGTATTGACATAGACTAATCTTTAATAAAAATAAGATATTTTTTTCAACATAATTTATTTTATATTTAAAATAAACCATTTGTTTAAGAAACATAAATTATTATTTGTCTATCACTTGTGGGTTGGTATCTTTAATTTTCTAACTAACAAAACAGATAGATTATATATTTCATATAAAAAAATCTCTCTTTATATTTACTTATTTCTCTTCCGTCTTCTGTAAATGGTTGATGATCATGTTCACTTTTCTTTCAGCCAAGTGATTCTCTTCCCCCCCTTGATCTGCCTATAAATCCACTAAGCACACACTCAAAGGACACAGTCACATTTAGATATAAACAAAAGAAGAAAAGAAAGAAAATAATGTCAATGGAAATGATGGCAACCGAACGTGTTTGTTATGTTCACTGCAACTTCTGCAACACCATTTTGGCGGTACAACACACACTCTCTCTCAATTCTATCTTTCCCTTTCTTCTTACATTTTTATCTTTTTTTTTTCTCCTTATTCTTCTAAGCTTTCTGTTTCCATCAGCTAATTTGGCAATTCGGGTTTTCTCTGATTTCTTTAATCGAGATCGTGAGATAGGATAGAAGAGCCAAAGAATAATAAAGGATAAAAAAGCGCTTCTGGGTACCCATGAAAAAGCGAAATTCAGCTCAGACCTAATCAGAATGCATGTCTGTGTGTGTATATATAAATGGATGAAAACTTAACTGTTGGAAAGCATGCAACAGATACCCCAATTTGTGTATATATATATATATATATATATAAGGGTAGCTTAATTAATTCCCTTGGAAATTAATCATGAAATCCATCACTGAAGTTTAACTGGGTTTTAATTTGCTCCCTAACTTCTACCATGATATGTGTGATGCTAGTTTGGTTAGAGGCAAAAGATAGACATATATGCAGCCAAATTAAAGTAGTTGCAGAAAACTATAAATGTAAACTAAATAATTGAAATCCTTAATCACCCGTACCTAACTACACAATTGTGAGAAATAGATGAATTTTATGAAACTGAAGGAAGCAATTTAATTTGAGATTTTTTTTAATAAAATTCATAGACTGACACAGCCATGAGAGATCTATATACTACTAGTACTAGGGCTATCCCCAAGTATTAGGGTTCCCCCTTTTGTTTTTAACATTGAAATAAAATTGCAGAAGAATAGATAGCATCATGTATGTATATATGATTTCATTTCATTTTCTATGTATGTTGTATTTTTTTTTCCTTTTGTTTTTTCTTGCTTGCTTGCTTGGAATGTACTTGTGTGCTAAATGAACGCACCTTCAGAAAAATTAAATTTGAACACAACAAATCCATGTGATGGTACGCAGAAGTGCAGTGCAGTTTTCTCTCTCCTCCTCAGTGTCTTTGATTTGATCCCTTTCTGTGGCGATGAGGCTGAAGCATCATATCATATCATATGGTCTTTTATGATATCGTATATATCATCAAGTTTTTTCACGGTTTCAGCCTTGTGGCCTTCCCTTAGTACAGAGCCAGTGTCCTCTCTTTTCTTTCTTTCTACCAAGAACTTGAACTTGTTTGGGTGGGGGTTCTCGTCAAAATTCATTTCATTTTACCACCATAACAAATTATTATGATAAACTTGAGTCTTAAAATTTTGAAAAAGTATGATTTATTCATAGTTCATTGGTATAGATCTTATTGGTATTTAATACCCCTTAGTTTCACAACACATATCATAATTCATATCATATCATATAGTCTCTCTCCTTATATGTTATTATGTTTCTCTTCTTTCATCATAACATGGTTGTTGGTTGAAATTATAATTACCCCTTCTGAGAAAGCACTCTCTTTTCTTTCTTTCTGAAATGAGAGATCTTTCACTCTCCTATGGTGGCAAGCACTAGTGGCCGGTTAACGATGGTGTGGTTCAATTCAAGGCCCTTGATGGTTTCCGTTCCAGTCAAGTCATTTTCACCCTTCTCTCTTCTCTCTCTCTCTCTCTTTCCTCCACGCTAGCTATGAGCAACAATTTCTATCTTTTATCATCTTGCCTTGCAGTGTCAGCAAAAAAGTGATGCGCACCCACAACAAGGGGACATTGTGAGAGTACCACTGAAATTTTATAAAAATCGCCCCATGTCAGGCTTCTGAGCGTAATTGCTGCTGTTATATTATATTATATGGTTGTATTGAATGTGCCACACCACACTACACTACCCATAAAAGTAGACCTCTCAGAATGAATCAGAAAAGATTGCTGCACTCACTTCCCTCTCTAGCTTATTTATCATGCATCCACCCCTTAACCTCTTTTTTCTTCTGCCTGCAGCTATGCGTTTTGTCTTTTTCTCTGCTCATTTTTCATTGCAATGCTAGCTGCATGGTGTGCTTTGGAAGCACCTTTCTTGGGAATGTCAAAGCTTCTCACTTCTCCTATATATATATATATACACACACATATGCATATATGTTAACCTTTTCTTTTGACAAATGTGAAGCTCCACATGTATATATAGAATACATATCTTTCAGCTCTTGTTGGTCATCAAAATTTATGCAGCTTTCAGTTCTTGGTTTTTTTTCATGGTCTAATGTATGTTTTACTGTGCCAGTGTGTCTATATAAGTGAATCTGTTCTTGTGCTGGCTTTCTACTTTCTAGTGTATATATTGGTAAATGAGTTTAATGCCTATATATGCAGCTTTCAGTTATTGGTTTCTATAACTTTTTTTTTTCTCTTTGTAAATAATTATAATATTTTGTTATTTATTTGAAAATGGCAGGTTAGTGTTCCATACAGCAGTTTGCTAACCATAGTGACGGTTAGATGTGGACATTGTGCCAATTTGCTATCAGTTAACATGGGAGCGTCACTTCAAGCATTTCCCCCTCAAGACCCTCAGGTGTGTATGTATATATTATTTCACACTCTAGCTTTTTGGTCAATGCCCTCTTTCTGACACTATGGGCAACTATGAATGATATAATATAATTTCTTTATACTATATATTTTTTTTAAAAAGAAAAAAAGCTTTAAGTTCCTTGAATGAATAACTACTGTGTGCTCCTTTTGTTAATTAATTCTTCTGTTTAATTAATTTGTTGCTGATTAAGTCACAGAAACAGCTTCTAAGCTTTGAAGAACCAAGCAGCTGCAAGGAACTGGGATCATCATCTTCAAAATGTAACAAAATAGCGCCATTTCACGAGGCAGTAGAGCATGAACAACCTAGGATTCCTCCCATTCGTCGTGAGCCCTCACACTCTATTAATTGATTAATTAATTAATTTCTGGATCTTTTATGTATTTGCTTTTGGTATCATAAATCTGAATGAACAAACAGGCAACTATACATAGAACTTTTTAACACCATTCACAAATTATAATTAAGGTTGAAAGAGACTCAAACTACCTGCTCCACAACAACCTATTAGCAGAAGCTAAATTTAATACTAAGTAATAGAGCAGAGCAGAACAAGCTCATCATTAAGTTGAGGCCACTTGTTATATTAACGAGTTTTTTTTCCAGAGTCGGCGTCCATCTTGTTTTCCTCCATCCATCAATTTTAATGGCCCCCTCTAAGATGGTGACCTTACGTGACAAAAATTGACCCATCCTTAATTCATTGCTGTCATTGCCATGCCCTAGAACTAGAACTTCTATATAAATATTATGTCTTATAGTTATCCAGGTGTAATTTCATTTTACAGTTACATATTCCACTTACCATTATATAACAGCTCATCAAGGTAATTATAAGAAAATGTTTGATAAACATATCTAATGTATTATTCAATACTTAAAAAGAGAATAAAAAAATAAATAAGATATTTAAAATAAAAAATAATTTGTATGTCATCTGCAATAAATATATTGACACTGACAAATGTAGTAATAGTCTAGTGGTAGTAGTAGTGTAGTACTTGAGTTATTTAAGTGGGCGATTTTCTGGCTGTAATTGATCTGTACAAAGCAATGACGACAAAAATTGATTCAGAAATAACAAAGGAAAACCCAATGGATGGACTCTTAGATAAACAAGTGAAATTCCAGTGCTATTTTGAATGCTAGGAGCAATATTTGTATGGTCCTCAACTACCCATTTCTACAGTTTTAGTCTGTCCAAGAATGTGGCCTTTTCTTGTGAAAAATAATTTCATCTCAACCTGATTTCTGTTGGTGACTTAATCTTTGAAGTAAATTTTTTAGGCTACAAATGTACTCTAAATTTTACTTGATGATTGATATTATATTGTATTATTTATTTAATATTCCAAATTAAATGATCTCTTGATTATTCTTCAACAGCTACAGAGAAGAGACATCGTGTTCCTTCTGCTTATAATCGCTTCATTAAGTAAGTATTCTTGCGAGTTTACTACTATTTTAAATCAAGCTCCTTGCTTCTCCCTATCTTCTTTGTTATGCAGGATTTGTCTAATTCCTACATTATTTATTATTATTATAACAATTTCCCATAAAATTAACGTTAATTACAGTTATACTTTTCTTGATTAAAAATTGGCACTTTAATTCCTTCCTTTTTCACCTTTTATAAGAACTATATATATATATATATATATATATATATATATATATATATATATATATATATATATATATATATATATATTTCGTACATAAAAATAATAGAGACAAGTCTAACGTTTTTATAATTAATTTTTGTATATATATAATTTATAATTAAATGACGGTAAATTTTCAGAATGTATTATTTATTTTAAGAATGATATATATAATAATATTAAAGGTTTTTTTAGTGGAGAAAGATGCCAGCATTATTAACATTAGTCTCAAACAACATCAAAGTAGGTCTTGTTTTTAACGGAAATCATTTTATATATTTTAAGAATATAAATAAAAAGGATTATACTTTATTATTACTTGATTTTTTTTAATTTCTATTCAAACAAAAAGATGATAAAAATTAGTCCAGTAAATATAATCTCTTACTTCTTAAATAAAGTTTCTGGGAATATTAAAATAAATATTAGAATATATTAATGTGTGTGTGATTTCATTACAAAAGAAAACATGAGAATAGACTAGAGATGATTCCATTCAGCAAAAACAAATAGCAAGTCTTTTCAACTGCTGGTTTTGCAGGGAGGAAATTCAAAGGATTAAGGCTAGTAATCCAGATATCAGCCACAGGGAGGCTTTCAGCTCAGCAGCCAAAAACGTGAGTTTAAGCTTAGTTAATAATTACTACATTTATCAATTATCATTGTGTGATCAACACAAGTGCATGCTAGTTTTCTATCTTTTTCATGTCTTTTGGAGCCACTTGTGTCGGTTTACGGACACTATGCCTTGTCTCTTCTATAAACTTCTTGCTGAAGGTGACAATCCAATATTCCTACTATTATTGTAATTAAGAAATTTACCAATGGAATCATCCAGCACCTATATATATTGATGCTAATCTTGAGGGTATAAGGGGAAATCACATCCTTCAATTGGTTTCCCTCCCCCGGGAAGTTCTAGTTTAAGTAACACGTCCATAAATAAAATAAAAAACATGAATGTAGAATTGGGAAATTACATCATGCCACATATGTATGGTTTGCACATATATATAGAAGATGAGATGACAAAATAAAACATAGCATATTTGGATTATAATAATTTGCAACTCAGGTTTAACATAAAGAAAAATTTAACTCTTTTCATTTCCACTTAATTTTTTTAAATAAGCTGCATTTCCACTTAAATGGTGATTTGAGAGATCCAAAATCATGTTCAAACATGACACAATCAGGTTTTTGTTACATATACTTTTTTTTAAGGGGGGAAACTCCGTAAATAGCACAAACTATGATTTTGTGGTGCGTATACATAATTATTATATATATACGACCATGCTTTTTTTTTGGTATATTATCCGACCATGCTTTTGGAAATCAATCCCTGAAGTTGGCAAAATGAACTAGTGTTTCTATATACTAGATTGCATTAAGATTGTCATGAGGGATCTCTTTAGAGACATTAACAACTCTTAAAAAAAAAGCTGACGGTATCCAAATTCGAAACTTCCCCATCCTTAAATGATATATAGTATTCGATTTAACAAATACTTAAATTAGGAAATTATATATATGGTATTATATAGAATGTTGATATTTAACATTACTTTTTCTTCATTATTTAAAGATTGGTGACTGTGAGTTTTGCATTAAGTAGCTTCTGTGTGCATATGCGCACACGCACATTTGAGAGTGAATCTTGTATAAAGAAAGTCTCCAAAAACTTATGTACTGTATTAGAAAAGGAATGTGAAGCGACAATTTTTGTATAGGGCATATATTTAGGACATTTGATTGGGTAATTAAGTCCACCTTCAACACAAAAGCATATCTAATTTCCCTTTTACAATATCTACAACCAGTCAAGTATACGTATGAGGTCAAGTTTGATAGGCCATAGCCAATTTTATGATCAGTTTATTAGCCCTAAAAACATGATCTAATATTGGGAGTGTTTTTTATTAGTTAATGCTTTACATGTATGCTGCCCTCGTTCATTATAGCATTAGGCCATAATTTCCAATCACATATGCTATAACACCAGTGGCGATTGTCTAGTCCGTGTACATGTGATTCCATGATCTTATGTACTATAGTATGCTCCTTTGGTCTATCTTATTGTTCCTATGTACTATAGGATGCTCTTCACCACATATTATTATTTGGGATATATAAAATTCCTATGACTGTTTGAGTCTGTATTGGCCAAATTTATGGATGCATGTTAATTTGTATAAGAAGAGTATTATTCTTCACATATATTAGATTTTTTTAGAAAAGACCCTCCCTTTAAATAACCTCTATGGTTTTGTAAAATGTTATTCATTTTAGTTCTTAATGTCATTAAAATTAAGATATAGAAAAAATAACCAGAATGAACTTGAAAGTTCTCTAAAGTAAGTTACTAAAATAAATAATATGAATGCTTACAGTTATAAAGATTAAAGTGAGAATTTGCTCCAGTTTTTAAAGTTAATTTGAAGTTTATTTTATTGATTCTCCTGCAAGAGTCTTGAGTATGTATATTTATATGTCATAAAGAGCTACTTTGTATTAGTACATGAAGATATAAAATTGATTTGATACTAAGGGGTGAAAGAAAGAAGGAATAGATAGTAAATTTGAATTTTTTCACTAACAAAAACTAATAATACTGTATTAGTACATACATCTTTTGTCACCCCAAGAAATTTCACTTTCTGAATGCCTCATTTATATGTGTATGTGCATGCAGTGGGCACATTTCCCTCACATTCACTTTGGGTTAAAGAACTTAAAGCTGGATGGCAACAAGCAAGAAAAGTTGGACCAGGGGGAAGGAGCTGAAAAGTCTAATGGATTCTACTGATGATATAAATGGAAGCCTGTGAGTATGAGCTTGTTTTTGTTATGCTTGACCTAAATCAGTGAAAAATATGAGGTTGATCAAATTTCTTCCCAATATATCGTACAACTGGATGGGAGACTCCTGCAAGTTAACCTCAGCCTCTCACACCAATGTTTAATAGTACTACATATATATGTATTGCCCTTTTCTATATATCGTTGTTATGAAATGATTGCTATTCTTGTGATTGCATTTATTGTGTTGAATTTGAGCACTTAAGTAAACAACACGTTCCTCTATATATCATAATAATGTCCCTTTATAATATGATCATAATCTATAATATTATTGGAGTATGCATATTTTTAATCTCTCTTAGCTTCCACACACACAAAAAAAAGGATTGTTGCATTTATATTATACCATTTAATTGATTCTTTTTATGATAACCAAGCACACCCAATATTATTTCACCCTCTCATAGGACCACATGAACACTTTTTACATTTTTTTATCAGAATAAAGGTTACCGTTTGACCATTTTTGGATATATGGTGCTTCCTCCCGAGGGACTCTTTTTACCCACCATGTTGCATGGTAGTTGCTTGAATAAATTAAAGATTGTAATTATATTTACTCTTTAATTGATTCTTTTTTATTTTCTTCTTCTTTCTTTCTATTTTTCTTCCTGGACCATTTGGTTCAGTTAATGGAGCACAGACCTATTAAAAGAGCAACATGTAGTGCAGGTTCTGCATGCATGATCACCTGCCACAATCGCAGAACTCAGTTTGTTTTTAAGCTTCTAAGTAAAAAAGAAGAAGGAATTGTATAGAAAGGAGTGAGGAAAGGGAACCCTAATTTCCTTTCAATTTTCTTCATAAAATCAAAGCACTGTACAAGTTAAATAAACCAGTAAAACAATAGCAGCCATGACCCAAGCTAGGAAAAAAAGGTGGCGAAAGAAAAACTGACATAATCATGAAGCATCATTATATTCTAGAGCTAGTTGCATTTACTTGTGAAATATTCTTCTATTATTTAAAAGGATATTGTAAATTTGTAATATAGTCTTTAACCTCAGTATAATATTTTCTTTGCATATTAAGTTGTTCATGCAATTGTAATCATGCAAGACTATTATTAGATAAAATCTTCCTCAAGTGGATCGAGATCCCGAAATTTTAGTGTAACAAAACGATGAAACTCTTTAATAATAATAATAATAATAATAATAATAATAATAATAATAATAATAATAATAATATATAAAACTATTTGTTTCAATAATAATTAAAATGTAATAGTCATATTAAATTTAATATTCATGTATTCAAATATTGCAATTTTCCATATCTTTAAGCATCTCATCAAACTCTCCTAAAAAAAAAAAGCAGCTCAGTCAGTAAATAAATGAGTGAATCCAGTTAGTTTGCATTCATTGATGTAGATCTGTATCCTTTTGGCCTTATACAGTTTTACTTGTGTATCCGTATTACCACAATTAATTTCATTTTCACCTTTCGCTTTTACAATTTTATATATAAATTTATAAAGAGAAAGAGTTTAATTTTGATACTTTATGAGTGTAAAGTTCTTTACACGGTCAATTAATTAAAAAATCATTCTACATATAATTTTTAAAATAATTATAACAAAATCTATAATTTTTTAACTATATCCTAATTTATAATTAAAATGAAAGGGTAAAAAAATTTTATACTGATAATATATTCCAAGTTCATATATATATATATTTGTATGTGTTGTGTGTATGTATGTATTTAACTTGTAGTAGTAACCATTGGTTGATTAGTTAATAGTTTAGGATGCAACAAGTAATAAATAATAGCTGAGATTTTAATAATTTATGTTTTATTATCTGTGTTTATATATATTTTATCACATTCTAAATTGACTATTTTTAAAAAAATTATGGAACTATTTTACATTTTATTCTCTCTTTTTGTGAACCTTACATTTTATTCTCTACACTTTTTATGCATACACACATAATTAATGACAAGTGTATACAGGGAAACTTTAGTTATAGGATTATATTATTATTTTCTAATAATTATAATTATATTTTATATTAAAATTTAATACATACATTAAATAACTTATAACTCATCAGTGCTAAATAATAAGAATGAAACATATGCGGTTATTTTGTTGGTATTTGCCCCCCTTATAAAGGATGACTTACAGACAACCGAAATTAAAATTATACATATATATGTGTGTACTTTTCTTCCTTAGTGTTTTACAAAATTTTGTTTAAATTCACGAAAAGATATAATAACTTTCTATGATTTTATTTGAAAAGTTTAATAGTCATATGCTAATGTAAAACAATTTATATCACCAACCAATTTTAAATTATTTAATATAACTTTTGAATTGTAATTATTATATAAGTAGTTAAGATCTTCGGCTATCTTCAACAGAGGTACTTATATCTTTTTGCTTTTAAAGAACCACTGACTACTAATAAGATCTTACATTCGAGCTTTATCTTGTTAAGCATGTTCAAGCACTAGTTACTGATTATATAACTGGAACTAAATGTCGTTTATTGTTGGTCATTAATGTACCTTTTATATAATAATAATAATAATAATGGATAGTAATTAATATTAATAAAATGTAAAGATGTAAAGTTATTTGTAAAACCTATTTAGTTAAAAAAATATATGCTGTTGGGTTGAGAAAAAATAGTTATTTAAGTTGTAAAAAGTAAAAATGAATGATGTATATATGATGGTGGGACTCACTTAAAATGTGAAAAAAAAACTATATATTGTGATAAAGATAATCTTAAATATAACACTATATAATAGTCTATAATTAAATAATATTAACATACAAATTTTGCACTCTTAATATATTTAAATTATAATGTATTTGTATACATTATGAAATAAAACAAAGAAAGAAGACTTATATTTTGACAATAAAAAATTTAAACATTAAATTAATAATTTTTTTATTTTTTTTATCACATTATATCATCAATTAAATTAAATCAATCAGTTATCTCTATTTTCTTTAAATAACACTTGGGTTATATATATTTGGAGAGAAAAAGAAAGAGAAAAAAATTAATTAATTTGATTGATATAGTGTAATATAAAAATTATTCATTTGAATGTTTAAAATTTTTAATTATCAAGATATAAACACTCTAATGTAATTAATGTAAGACGACAAAGTGTGAAAATGCGCGTGACCCATGAATTGATGACTGTTGGAAGCAGAATATTGGATGGTACCTGCAGATGCAGAATTGCAGATAGAGTTAGTTTCTCTTGAAATAATGAAATACTACTATTGTTTCAGTCATGGTGACGTGACGAATAATTTTGACACAGTAGACGTTGTGGCTATATATGGTTATGACATGCATGCTTATTTATAATGCTACTATTTCACGATGTCCTAAATCTAACATGGGTCATGCCTGTCTTTGGATGATAATGTTGGATCCTTCATTCAAGGAAAGCACACGTGAGAGACATGTTTGCTGCTACTGCATATGTGTTCTTCATACTAAACTGCACAAACCTAACCTAGCTCCCATAATATATATTATCCCATTTGTATTAGACATGTGGGATTTTACGTTATGACCAAATAGTATTATAATATATACAGTTTCTTTTCTAGATTTGAATTACTTATACAATGTAATTTGTCCAAAATGTTTACAGCATAAAAAATATGTATGTAGGTTATTCAGTGATAATTAACTTGATCAATTTCCATTAGCCCCTCTTTCTAATTAATACCACGAAAAGAAAATAAAAATGCATCAATTATTATTATTATTATTATTATTATTATTATTATTATTATTATTATTATTATTTGTTGATTTAAACAGATTCTAATTCCACTACCCAAAAAATAATTCAGATTAAAAAAGGATTTAAATTTATAGACATATGAGAGGAAGCTAGATATCCAAGTGTTAGGAGGGTTTTCTTTTCAAATAAGGTCAACTTAATTTTAAATGTAAGAGCTTTTTTTTAAGAAAAAAAGTTCATTCGATCACTTTAAAATATTATCACTTTAAGAAATCTAGTTTTTTATTACCACATTGCACTATCACACACGTGGTCAACATTAACAACATTTTCTTCCTTAGCATTTAATAAAAATATTGTTAAAAACTTTTAACAACATTTAAAAAATATTATCAAATATAAATAAATATTATTTATATATTTTTGTAATATTTTATATAATCAATGTCGTTAAAGATTTTATATAACATTTTATAAAATGTTAAAAAAATATATTAATAACATATATTTATATTTGATAGACATTTTTAAATATTATTAAAAGTTTTTAACAATATTATAACTAAGTGTTAGACAAAAAATATTATTAAAGATCACATATGTGTGATAGCGTAAATATAGAACATTTATAATTTGTGTTAATAACATCTTTATCATTATTATTAATAAAATCTTTCTTTTTAATCATATTTTCTTATTCATAAGACTTAAATATGAGATTTTATTTAAGAAGATTAAACTCACCACCATTAACATGAAATAACTTGTTAGTTAAAATAAAACATTTATGTTATTTTATTTTACTAGTTTATTTAGAAATTTTAGTTTGATTCAAACTTTTTTATTACTTTAAAATTTAAAAAGTATTAATAATTTTTTATTTTACTAGTTCGTTTTGAAAATTATATTAAATCAAATGAGAAAAACATAAATATAGTGAAAGAATGATTTATAAATATAATTTGCCAAAGCTTAAGGTTATTTAAATATAATTTGCCAAAAATTAATTAAATTAAATAGAGTGATGGTCAATTTTGGGAAGAAAACAATTAAGCTTCTTAAATTAGCTTCTTTTTTTTCTTTCCTGATTCAACATTTGCACACTTCTGGCCTCTCTCCTCTCGTGTCTCTCTTTGTCTTGTCTTTAACACCGTTTAATGATTAATACTTAATAGGTAAAAATAAATGTAAGATTAGTAAAAATGTTCGATAGAATGAATAAAGATCACAAAATTACAAGCATGGTGGTGATATAAATAGGATATAATTATAGGAGATTAGTGATAAGTTGGAGTTTGTCTGGTGGGAAGAGGTCAAATATAGAGAATCTGAAAGGTCAAATCAAACAGGTAGGTGGGGTTAATTGGATCCATGTGTGCCTCTCAGAAATTGGGTCTTGTCTGATCGATGGATGACTTGACTTTATCTTTCACTGCAGAAAACAATAAATGGATGTCTCTGATCTCAACCTATTCGGACTGTCATGTCACTTACACCCAAGCAACATACCCACTTACCCATAAACCCTATGCCATGTTTGGTCCCATCAAAATCCATACAATTTTCTTAATTATAGAACAATTCTATGGGTGCAATGCAATCACTATAAGTTGTTTAATTAAGCTAGTATTTACTTTCCAAGTTATTGTTTATTTTATATTATTAAATTTATAGTAAATAAATTTATTTACACACATATATATAATAATTAAATTTATACTAAATAAATATTTTTAAATATACAAGTTATATTTTAGATTTATGTATATTAAACAATATGTAATATGATTAAGTCTATTTTTAATTGTTGATGATTTAAAAAAATATTAAAATTAATTTTTTTTAAAAAGATGAAACATGATGAATAAAAGACATAAACAATTAAGAAAATTAAGTATGCGAATAAAGATAAAAAATAATTGTTTAAACATAGGTTCTCTATTCCCAAAAGCATTATCATTTAAAAATAAAAAATAAAAACACTTTTATTGAAGAATTGTTCTTAAAAATCTAGTCTTATTTAAAATGATTGAAGAATGAAAAAATGGGTATGTTTGGTTTATATAGAAGAAAGTGAAAGCAAACTTTTTTTTTTAGAAAGTGAGATAATTTTATAGATTGTTTGGTAAAAAAGAGAATGAAAAATTTAAATATATATAATGACAAAAATATCCCTGATATAAAATAATGTAAGATAAGTACATTTTTGTTATTTAATTAGTAAAGCCAAGTTTCCCATGCATTCCGTACAATTTGGAGGGATTAGCAATAGATATGGATTATTATTCACCAAAAATAGGTTCTCTATATGATTTTTTTTTTATTTTTACATTTTACATGGTACCAAACTGTGGAAGAGTTCGGTGTTTTCCATTCCTTTCTGTTGGGTTTATCGTGTTTCAAATACATTCTAAAAGATTTTATTTTTTTAACTTTGTTTTTGCTTTCCTTTTGTCACTTTTTATTTTTCTTTTACCGAAATTGAATGGAAAAAAACAAAACAGGAAACGTTGTTTCAGATCTACATTTTATTTACATCTTTGGGTTAGAAGCTAATAAGTATATCCCAAAAGTTAAATTATTTTATCTTTTATAAAGAAGTTTTTTATTTATTCTCCTACCAAAAAGAATTGCATTTATGGTTTTTAAAATTTACCTAGTCCCCATTAGTATAAACTGTTTTTTAACAAAAATTAAAGTGCCTGTATAAATATTGTTTATACACTAGCATTAAAATGTATTATATTAACAAGAAGATGTACTAATAAAATACTAGATAGATTATTATTTTTACTTTATAATTTTTTTTGTATAATGTAGCATACTATTTTAGCATCAATACCCACAATGTTAAATAGTAATTAATAATTTATCTTTTGTTAGACAAAAATTGATAGTAAATAATCTTTTGGCTTTATTACAAATTTTACCACTCCATTTTATTATTTTGCAATTTTTATGATCCTAGATTTATTTTCTCAAATTTTATCATCAATTTTATTTTTATTTTTATGCATTTTAATTATCACCGTTGATAAAATGTGGATGATTTTGACTTTTAATATTTATTATAATTATAACCGAATGTAAAAAAATGATTTTTTTATATCTATTATAGTTATAATCCATGACAAAAATATTAAAAAAATGACTTTTTATGTTGTTTTGCTGTCAACATGTTGATAAAATGCATAAAAATAAAAAAATTTGATAGTAAAATTTGTAAAATATTGAAAGTTTGATAATAAAATTTGTGGGGAAAAACTTTAATGATTAAATTTACAAAATTATGAAAATCGACGCTCAAATTGAGAATTAAATTGTAATTTTCAATGCAAAGGCTTTCTGTGTAAATGACCATTACAAGAGACAACCGTCCAATTAATCGTAGTCTCTTCATTTTTTGCACTTTAATTATTTCATTTTATTTTTTATTAATATTTCATGCGTTGATATAGGACTGAGTATGAGACCTTTCGTTGATGCTGAAATCAATATATATTGACGCCCATAAAATTCATTAATTCCTGAGGTCATAACAACATCATGGTTTATGCTCTTGTCATGCCATTATTTCATAATCATTCTCTTCAATGAAGAAACGATTCAATAATGATGAGAGGACCAACCATACTGTCCTTCATTGGCTTTCAAAGAGTTTTTTATTTGATTCATATTTTTCTGGAAATATTTTTTTTAAAAATGCATATCAAAATGAAAAATTAATTTTTTCAAATTAAAATTTCTAAAAAACTGAATTTTTTCACTCCTAATGTACTGTAATAAAAATTTATTGCCTTCAAATTGGTTGTGCCATAAAGAGATCTTGTTTAAAGAGATGTGTTATTCATACAACCACTCATACACCACCAATTTATTTCTTTCCATCACATTATGTATAGATATATAAAACTGTCCAAGAATAGGACATGTATCAACATTGTACATGAACTTTTTTATCCTACATTTTCTTTTTCTTCTTTTACATTCTGGCATTCTGCGTGCCTCAAAATTGTACAAGAATCTTTTTTAAAACCTAAACAAAGTGGCTGACAAACTAGTCTTTAGTAATACACTTTTAATAAATGTGTTTTGTCATTATTTTTTTATTAGATGTGTTTTGTCATTAGTTAAAATTTAGTATAAATCATAAATTCATAAATGAGACTAGTTTTTTTAAGAGATAAATGAGACTAGTTAAAACAGAGAAATCAATATAAATTGTGATTCTTAATAAATTTCATATTATTTGCATTTCGAGCTTCTTTGTTTGAGTTCTTTTCAAGAAGTTTTCTTAATTTTTTAATGTTTGTTTAAGTTTTGCGGAAAAAAAGAATATAAAATAGTAGCCAACAGGTTTCAAATTTTTTTCAAGAAAGCTATTGGCCTTTGAAAAAGTTGCGACGTAACAAGTTTTTAAAATAAGAAGCTTTTTTTTATAATTATAAACTAAATAAAAATATTTTTTTCTTATAATAAATTTTAAAAATGTAAATTAACTTTATATTTGTTTTTTAAATTTAACAAAAGGACAAGCATTTCTTTTTGGATGATTGTGCAAAGCAAAGAGGTATGCAATACCTTCAGAAAATTTCATAAAAAAATCAAGTGAAAATTTCCTTGAAACTCTGTCTTTACTATGCGAACATCTCATTCATTTTAAAACCTACAGAAATGAAGTTTGTGAACAAGAAAGTGTTCTTTCACAGAAATAAAGATTTTTCTGCTGGCAAATACTAGCTTTGCAAGAATGAAATCACATGTCTTATGAAAAATGAAATTTACACGATCTTATGATTCTTAATAAATCGCAATCAATAGAAATATGTATTTGAAAAAATATATTACTAACCTTGTCAATTGAATCACTTTTCTTAGAGTGATCACATCTTTCAATTCTTGTAATGAAAAGTCATTTTTAAAATATTTTAATATGCTCAAGTTTTTGAAAAAAAAAAACAAAATATAAAATAATAGTTTCAATTCATATATATATATTGCAATTTTAGCTCTCAACATCTTCCAATTCTTGTTATGCCTAAGTGAACAGATGAATAAGGACCTTAAATATGCCTAAAAAAACCTCAGGAACCAACAGAACATTATAAAAATTTCCAATGTGGTTTCACTATTTTGAGGATTATATAAAACTGAAACTAAATATCATCACTTTCCCCTGCAAAAGATAAACACACTTTCAGTTGGTAGCAGTGGCATACCAAGAATGATGTTCAACATTTGCATCCATTAACCTTTAGTTGTGTATACACAAAATAAACTTCTTTGGTATGTTTTGGTAGCAAAAGTGGTAACCACTTGATACACCTACGATTCAATGTTCACACTAGAGGTCTCAGAAGCTTGAGCTTCAACCTGAACCTGGGAAACTTCCGGAGGTGGGCTTTCAGGTTGAACAGATGAGGATAGTTCTGCCTCACTTGGCACAGACACTTGAGTAATTTCCGGGGGCGTGAATTTGTTGATGTAGTAACTAAGTGATGGTCCAGAGTATTGAGCCGTCTGGATCTGAGGAGGAGCATTCTTACCAACTTGTAGCAGTATCGACGATGCTGCTGCAATCGATATCAGAGCAAGGCCTGCAACAATTGCTGCTGTGTTCTCAGCTCCATCAGAAGAAGAGCCAGCAGTTCCTGAACTTATAGCACTTTCTGCCACATAAACTGCTGGCTGGAAAGGCCATAAGGAGTGTGTTAGACAAATTCATCATATTTGTCATTGATTTGTTTTAATGAATTGAGCTTCTCCCATAAGCTAAAATCAACTTATGCACTTCAAATTTTAGACAAGTTAGAGGAGAACTTCTATAAAATCTAAGTACAGAACAACAAAGTCTATCTATGTTCACATGAATTCTTCAATTGGGCACAAGCTGCCATTCTCAGCAACTAACCTCAAAATTGGTATCTACATACTAACAATATATGTATGATTGTCTAAATAATAATCTCTTAACAATTATCACACTACCAGGGTTTGCTGCATGTTTGCTTGCTTGACAATGAACATTAAACTTCAACAAATTAAAAGAATAATACATATAAAAAAACAAACCAATAGAAACATAATAAAACGTAGCATGCCTTTAATTTAGTTAAAATAGAAAAGAATGCTAACCTCAACTGAATATATGTTTGTCTGCCCAGCAGTGTCCTTCTCAACATAGCCAGTCCAACCCGGCTTACGACGAGGTGGGAATGTGCCCACTACTTTTGTCTTCTCCCCAGCTAACCATTCCACACTGACCTTCCCTACCTAAATCACCATCTACAGAGGATTAGCTTCCTTTGTTTCTAAATGAATGCAGAAGCTACACACATGGATGATATAGCTTTCATCTTTTGTTAATAATAATAATGCATGAATGTGTATATGCAGGCATCTCAATTAGAAAGTCAGGCAGAAGATGAAGTGGCATAATAATTGGAAACACATTGAAATTTAGGTGAAACTGAAAAGATGCAAATTTCATTAACATACTAATGTGTTTCACATAGAAAGGCTCAATGACATAAAATGGAATTCCTAAATTATCCTTAATATTAATGAATACATCTCTGAACATAAATAATGCCCTTGAATTTTGCTAAATGCTAATTCCCCTAAAATAGTACTAGTTTTTGAGAGACAGCTTTTATAAAATCCCTAATTCCCACTCCTCATTTTTCTTAGTCATAATTAAGCTAATTCACAGAATTTGCATTGAGCACAAAAACATAAATCCTCTAATATAAGAACAAACCGTTTGGAACTACTATAGTAACATACAAAAAGGAACAAGAATACAATATTGGTGCTTTAGGCAATATAGAAAATGTCAATTGCAAAATTACATATGCCTGCAAATCACAAATTTGAACCTAAACTTGACATATTCTGCAATGTGAGTCAATGTGCCCAGCATAGATCTAATGAAAATGATCCTTTCAAGACTAAATCATTCCACTCTTGACAATAAAATTATGCTAACATCTCAAAAATAAGTAACATAAGTAATTCAAAAACATACCTCAACTAAAAAATCATTATGGCCCTTAAATTGACCAAAAGCCCAAAACAAATAAGCAGAACAACAATATACCAAGACAGAACATGTAAATCTAATATACTCAAAGGAAACTTATTTTTCAATTTTCATTATTACTATATTCTTATGGACCCCCATTTTACCTTTATCATATTTTGCCTCATTTTCTCAGCCTCCAAATAGACATAACAGGCAAAACAAAGTAGAACAAAACACCCCACAATCTCCAAATTGGTTAAGAAAACTCACTTCCTTATCCGGGGCACACTCTTCCTCATTGCAGTCAGAGTCATCAGAATCAGCTCTAACAGTGAACAAAGAAAACCTTCTCTTACTGTTCTTTTGGTGCTTCAAGGAGAATCTCCTGGAAGAAAAGGCATAGGTGTTGGCTGCTAAGGTTGCTTGCAATGCACAAGCCATTACCAAGGATGAATGAAAGAGAAAGAACTCTAATATTAAAGTTAAAGCCTTAAAGGAAATTGATTTTTAAAGAAGAAACAATTAAAAAGGTTCCAAGAAAGTTAAGATTTTGGTTGTGTTTTGAAGGAGATCTTAGGAGTAGTGGTGGTTTAGTGGGTGAAACTGAACAGAATTTTGTGTGTGTTGAGGATTGGTGTTTCGTGGTGGAGCTTAAGCCTTAAAGGGACAACAAGTTGTGTGGGATATGTCATGTGTGGACACATGGATTGGTGGAAAAAATATCTGATGGACATAGTTCCATGTAGCTGAAAAAAAAAACATCTCTTGCATGGGTCCAATCTTGCTAGCCACAAATGTATCATGAACCGTGGACGATTTGTGGTTTTTCAACAAAATTTCTTTGACAAATATATATATATATATATATATATATATATATATATATATATATATATATATATATATATTAAAATTTTATTGAACAGTTAAATTTGGGCTATCGACATTTAGAATACTAAAGTGTGTGGCAGGAAAAAAATAGTAGAGTTTGTGACACTGTGATCCATGAAATGCACGGATTAAACATTGTTTATAAATATTTCCATGGTAATTTTGTGTTCTTTTTTCTATCTTAACCGAGGATCTAAGTGATTTTTTATAAAATAAGTAATTCTAAGTGATTTTTTTATAAAATAAGTAATTTTTTATAAAAGAGATTTTTTAAAATTTATTTATTGAAATAAACACTTATTTTAATAGAATAAATAGTTTTTTTAATATATTTATCTAAACAATCTTTGCTTAAATAAAATAATTTTCTACTTATTTTAAAAAATAAATCTTATTTACTTCTTAAAATAACGATTATATGAAAAAATATTTATTTTAAATCAATTTTTTAAAATTTAAACAAACTCATCATTTAAATTATTTTTACTTTAAAATTATTTTCTGTTTATTTTAATAAGCAAATCATATAAACTTATTAAAAAGGCATTATTTTTTTTAAAAAAAATACTTATTTTATAATTAATTTTTCAACTTTAAACAAATCAGCTCATCATTTTATAAATGCTTATAAAGTGTTTTATGTAATTTTGTAATTAAAAAAAGTATACAATTATCATACCCAAACATGTTGGAAAATCAATTTTATTTATAAAACACTGTTTATAATTGTAACCAAACACTAACATTTTATACTTTTATAAATTACTCGGTCGGTCTTTATAGTTTCATAATTTTTATTTTTTTAGTTTTCATAATTTCATTTTAATTCTTTTTAGTCTCTTGTATTTTCAAAAGTGGTTTTTTAGTGCATATAATTTTTACTTTTTTTAAACTACCAGAACTAAAAAAATTATTTTTAAAAAATACATGATTAAAAAAAATTAAAATATAAATTATAAAGATTTAAAAAACCACATCCAATATAACATAAAATTTAAAATGAGTGAGTGATTTAACCTTTTTAGAAAAGCAATTGTTTTCGGCCTAAACAAACTCATCCATGATTATTTTAGTTTTATATATACACTAATTCGAATTCCCTTCTTTTAACGTGAGTTTATTAAAAAACAAATCTACCAAACAGGCCCGTAAATGTCATATACAATTTCGACCCTCTTCTTTTGTGCTTCGCCATCGCAAAGTTTGTGGTTTTAGTTTCTGAATCAATTTCGAAGTCATCCAACCAGGTACCTTTCGTTTTCTCTCCTATCTCGGTTGCAATTTCGGCATTGCTTACACATCAATTAATTAATGAATATCTAAAGGAAATTCGTTAAGAGTTGAAGAATAGGGATTTCACAGGAGCATCAATTGAACAGGCGTGGTTTATATATACGCTTTGTGTTTTTGCTTTTTTTTTTTTTTTAACTTTGGAATTCTCTTGTTTATTTTCCTACATGAATTTTGACTCTTCATGAGTTTTTCTATGGAAAACAATAGCATATGGCTTTTAATAATGAAAATTCCAGATTTGGATTTGTTCTTAGTGTAAGTTTTACTTCAAATTCGGACTTGTTCTCTGCATATTGCATAATCGGCATGGGGTTATTCTTCTGGCCGCAATTGTTGTGCTATACAACATGGAATCATGCACTGTTTATTTCTTTGGAAAATTAACATAGGGATTTTAAGCATAAAAATTTTCAGATTTTGGTTCCTTTGAATTTAATGTCAGTTTTCTTCTGCACTCAAGGTTTGGTTTTGTGTGTGATATGTATATTAGATTATTGGGTAATTCAACTGATAGATTGGACTTCTTACTTCTTCTTTGGGTGTTGTAATTTGTCTAGGTATGAGAGTTTCTCATGCCTTTGTCTTTTATGTTTTGTTGTAGAGAAATTTTAAGAACAGACTCTTTAATACACTCCCTCTAATTGAATGAAATTTATTGGAAATCACAAAAGTTTGTGGGTCCCACATCATGATTTTGAAATTTTCAATTAATTTTATCCTATAAGAGTGTGTTGTTAGCACTCCTCTTTGTTGTATGTAGATTTGGTGTTTGGTGAGAGACTGTTTGAAAATTCTTATGATGTTCTTTGTTGCACAAATATTTTTCAAAGAATTATGTGTCTTTCAAGTTTCAACTAGCCAAACTTGTACATTTTTGTAATTTAGTCTCTGTTCTCGACAAGACTTCCCCAAAGCTTAAATTATCTGGTGAAGTTCATGGATGATTTTGTATCTAACATGCCAGCACGGACAAAGTGTTCAAAGGCCCAATCAAAGCATCAGGACACAAGGTGCTACAATTATAACTTGGTCATGAGCCTAAGATTTGGAAAGTATATGATTCAATTTTCTTGATTACTATTTTTTTTTGTTTATTTCTTTTGTCTTATGTGGTGAATCTAATATGTTTTAGTTATTATAATGTGCATAATTGACTTTGGAATAACCTTGTTAGGACTTGGGATCAATGTACATGGGGGTGTAGTACGATTTAGTCTCCACTCTTCCCTTTGCATAAACAGCCTTTTGAACTTGACTTTGTTTTTGTAGGCAGATTTTCAAACTTCTTACAGTGTTTTTCATTGTTTTTCTCTAACCTAAATATCTAATTATGTTAGGGTTAACTCCTCTAGAATTTATGATTAAAATTTAGTTGCCTCGTTGTTGCAATGCAAGTGCCCATCTGGGAATGTTGTGACAGTTTAGTTTTTCTTATTTTAACTCTAGGAATATGAATAATTTGGGAAAGAAATATAATTTTATACTGCTAAGATAATTTGAGTAGATATATGTTTTGATATTGAAGGCTAGTTTGTGGATGTTTTGATTTGTTGTTAGCCATGCTGTTTTTCTTTACCTTTGCCCCCCTCTAAAAGATCATTATGTGTTGGTTAGTTAATTTCTATTTGTTTAATACTCTTGAGAAACTTTGAAAGTGCTTGGATGCTGTGACATCCTTTTATTCAATTCATTGTCTATAGGGGTTGATCAGTTAAGACAAATTTACTTCCTGAGCTGTTGATACATTTGGATGAGTTGGTAGTAATCTAATTCTAATTGGCTTGATATGTTTTTCTTTGATGGCCTAGTTCTGAGGTTGATGCTGCTGTGACCTCCTTTTTTTTTTTCATTGTTTGAAATAATTAGATAGGTTTTTGTTTCAATAAATCATTTGAAAGAGTTGTAGTTCATCCGAGTTGATATGTTTGGTTTTGTCTGGCTGTTCTTTTTTCCTGCAGGGTGTGATATGCAGTTGTTCTAAATCTTTTATAGACTGCGTTCTCTCATTTTTTTCTAGAGTATTATGTGTCAATTTTTACTATTTCCTTTTAACTTTCCATGAATTTAAGGTCCTGCTTCACCAGAACAAGTTAAATCAAAATTATTATTGCATTTCAATATTTTTGGTTTACGATGATTGCAGAGTGTGCATATGTGTGATAATGATGTTTAACTAAATTGCCTGATGATAATTGAGTTAGTGGTGTAAATTGTTTTAGCCACTGGATTCTTGGAGAGCATGGACACTCAGAAAAGTCAACCTGAGAAGCAGTCTTCATCCACTGCAACTGCCCCATCTGTTACTTCATGTCGAAAGAAGAAGAATGAAGAAGCTGCTTTCTTGGACGATTTGAAGGACCACATTGATGAGTTTATTAATGCTTCTATGGATGAACACAAAACTTGTTTTAAGAAAACAATTCAGAAGGTTGGTACCTCAAATTTCATGTGAAAAAATATTCATATCACCTTTATCGTTTGCTGATGTTGTGTGGTTTCGGATCAATCTCAGATGTTTGGTATGTCCAAGGCTGTTGCAGAAGGTCAGTCCAATGCTTCCAAAGAAGTTGAAAGTTCTCTGCCTCTTCAGACAACTGTACAAGACTAGATTTCTTGCTTTTGAACCACTAGGTTTTAACCGAGGCGTGTGGTTATACCACCCAGATATTTAGTTATATTAGGCTATTTGAAACTAAATTTTGTTTGTGAAAACTACATTCATGGGTTGTTTTTTGTTTTTACTAGTATGGTTTCTATGCTTAAGTATTGTTGAATTATGGTAGCTGATCCAATTTCTAAAGTGAGTCCCAACCATCAACTCCTGTACCCTTTTCCATTCCACTGATGTAGGATGTTGACGCATCACGATGTAGGATGTTGACATTGCACCAAAACTTGGAAGACATATTTTCGTTGAAGTCAACATTGTTAATGTCTGCACCAAAACTAAAATACAATTTTTCAGTGAGCACATAAGGATGCTCTGTTGCAATGAAGAACACAAACTGAGCATATTTGTAAACTTGAAACTTAGAAGAAAGAAACATGCCTCAAACAATGTGGGGTGGCTCAAACCTCTAAAGGCGTATCGTATTATAACTGCATTAAACCCTAAGGCCCATAAACACTGTGGATTAAGCCCAGGGTTAAGAGAGAATAAACATTATTATTGGGTAAATTGCATGTTGGTTCTGTTAGGAAAAACCATCACACACTATTTCATCAAGAACACCAACAAGGAACGTGCGTGATACATGGTTTTGTTCATCAATCCAACCTTCTGGAATCCCAATGGATTCTGACGTGTTTGTTTGCTTTCGAGTCTTCTGGCTACCCCCATGGCCCATTCTATCCTTGCTTATCTGTTTTGTGATTATTAATTATTTTGTCTCCACTTGTGGCTGAACATTAATCCCGCAGAGAAAAGAAAAGTATTTAGCTTAAAAGAGTAAACTTTTTATGGGCAATGATAATAAATGGTACAGAACTCTGTCGCAGAGCTACCGCAAGAGACAATAGAAGATAGAGACAATGCTGCATTCAGGAGACAAAAGAAAAGTTAATAAATAACTTGTGCATTAATTTATTCAATTTGTTCATCAATTTATCATAGAATCATATATCAATGTTTAGAATTAAATTAAAAAATAAAAATGGTTAAGTTAGTTGTTTTTAATTGATGATATGACAATTTTAAATTTTAATTTCAAAATATTCATTGAATTAATTAGTATGAATGGTGGTTATATTTAATGACACTACTCATGTTTCAAGGAATAACTTTTTCATGAGTATATGATTTATTTCATTAATAATTTTTACAATAAATAACAGTATAGAAGAAAATTAATAATTAATATACTTAAAAATGATCATATTTCTTAGATTTAAGAAGAAGAAAAAAATATTCTTATTTGTTTCAAATATATAAGAAGCGAAGTAATAATTTTTAATCCTCTTACCTTTTGGTATACACACTCATTTTACTTGATACGCTCTACACACGTATATATTAATAATAAAAAAAATGAATTTATTAGAATCAAGAATAAACATATAGTTAGTCAGATCACTGAAGATATTGTGTGAACAAAATGAAATACCAAATAGATAGGCAGAGAATGAACGCGGCTAGTAAACATGATTTCATGTGTCAATTTTTTTTTGTTTTATTTTTTTAGTCTTCATACTTAATACTTTTTCCGGTCTTTTATTTAAAAAAACATGACTAAATTCATTAAGACAAAAAATTTAGGTAAGCTAATTAATTTTAATTAATATATAAAAAAATTATTCCAAAAATACCCATAAGAACTACTGACAATATTTCGAAGGGATAATTTGTATTTCACCAATGAATATGACATGTTAATTGGTCAATAAATGCATCAGTTGCATAAAGAAATGAGTGATCATTTTATTAATAGATTTTGTCAATTAAGGATTTAAAAGAGTTTGTCAATTAATACATCTTATAGCGTATTTGTGTTTTGTATAATTAGGAAAAAAATTAGACTCATTTATTTCTTATATGAAAGACCCAAAGAAGTATTTTAATTTAAGATTTTAGTTTCATATTTAATTTTGATAATATTTTAGTTATTAAATTAAGTCCATGACTTAGAATTCCATCCAATAATTAATTGCAATATAATGAAAGTGCGGCGTGACATTAATTTGTATAAATTGACAACATAAAAACTTTTAAAATATTAATAAAAATAAGAAAAATAAAATGAATTTCATTTCATTTTATACAGTTTGGGCTTATTTTTATTTAATATTTTATATATTTTATCTTTGCGAACTTTTTTACGGAACATGGGTAATTTTTTATTAGATACAATATTGTTCAAATCAGTATTTATATGAGTATTTATTGTAGTTGCATTTTCAATACTTGAATTTGAGATAATTGTTTTTTCACAGAATTTAAGATAATTGATTAAGCTATAATAATCCCTCACATCTTAATCCATGCATTCTTGATAAAAAAAAATTATAATGAGAAAAAAAAATATTTGTCAATACATATGCAAATCAATATCATGATCTGTACTTGTGTTATTTGTTTGTAGGGCCAACTTTTATTTGTTATTTAAGTAAAATTCACCCACTTGCAACTCAGATTACTAATGAACCATTTTGGTGTGCTGAATTAACATTTTAAAGGATTTTATATAATATACGTAAATATAATAATATATTAATTTATAATATATATATATATAACAATACATATTATATTGTATTCAGCAAATTATTTTATATTACAATAATAATATCGACAGGTAAATTTAAATTATATTCAATAAAGTTTCCTATGTCTATGTCTATTTATTTTTCTTGATATCGATTTAGCAATTAAGATTTGATTCCCCTACCTATTTAAATTACTTTATGTGTAATGGGATAAATTGATACATTATCAAGGGAGTATAATTCGGTTAAATCTCTTATATTTGAGTTGGATTCCTATTGATAAAAAAAAACTGATACACTTTGGTAAATGACAAAATAAACGCATAAAATTGAAACTTTATTAATATGATTGGAACTTAGACAGAGTCGTTGATTCTTTAAGGTTGCTTCAACGACAATACAACATGGAATCATCGGATACGATTCTTATGAATAATATATATTCTAATCCTACTACGTCACTAGCACTACTTATTACGTAGCACTGGGATTATAGAAAAATTGCTAGATGGTGAAAATCAGAAAATTCTTTGTTCCTGATGCCAATTGGTTACTGGAGCTTCATGTTTCTCAGCCTGCAAGTTAAAAGCAAGAGACCATAAACAAAGTAAGTTCAGGATAAGCAAGTTAAAAGCAAGACACCATAAACAATGTGTAGATAATTTCTCAGTCATGATTTGATAATCTTCTCTATAAATACTTAGGTGTGAAGAAAATAAGAAAGTAAAATAACTCAATATCTCTCCTAAACTCAACTTTTATAGAAACTCTCATCTGGGTTTATTTAAAAATTGAGGTGCATAAGTTGATTTTAACTCATAAAAGAAACTAAACTCATTTTACCTTAACTTGTTTTCTTACAAGCATTTGTTTAATAGCAGCATGTGGGGGGACATAGAGATATGAATTTAAAGCTAGTTTACTCACAAGAGATAATAAAGGAAATAGAATGTAGTACCTTTTCTCCTCTTGAGACCCTCCATTTTGCTTGTATGGGAATGGCACTTGCCCTGATTCAATGTGCCTAACATCCCTAAGGAGGAGTTCATAGTGCCTCTTGACTTCCTCAGGAGTCTTCCCACCACCAACAGCCTTAGCAACATTGTACCAACGGTCCGGCGTGTCCTTGTCATACACAGCTAGAGCCCTTTCAAAGGCTTTGTTGTCCTTGGCACTCCATGAGCCAGTGGATGACATTGAGCTAGATGCCATTTCTTCAAGACAAAATGATCAACAAAAAAACTTTTAAGTTTGAGGATCACTATATAGAGAATGGTCTAATAACTCAAAAGGAATTGTTCAAGAGTTGATACTGAAGAGAGGAAACAATCTGTCCTCCTTTTTATAACCAGAATTGGAGAGTGTGAGGTGGGGTGGAGCCAGTTGGAATGCAAATCTTGCCAAAATGTAGTAAGAATTTGAATGATTTGTCTCCTCAGCAACCACAGAATAGAGCAGGACCAAGAAGTTGAGCAGCATTATGGGAGAATCAGTATCTTCAAACAGTAAAAATAAGTGAGTGAATTGATAGAACTTACCAAAAGTACTTGTTTTTATTTATTTATTTATTTTCCTTTTTTGGCTTCCCCCATTTACTTTTCTTGATATACAAATCAAATCAAGTTAAAATTGTACTTTCTTGTGTTTCAAGCTGGTGGACATAAATATAATTAAGAGCCTTAATTAGAGGAACTCCACACATTGATAATAAACAGTTTTTGAGTTGAGAACACTTCCTCAAGTTGATGATATATTGTTAATGTGTTTTGTTTAGCACCTTAGAGATATCACGTGGTTGAGGAAATAGACACGACCAACTAACATGTTTGTTAGTATTAAACTGCGAAATTTCAGTTGTGGTTCAGATACTAAAAACGTATGTGAGAGTGAGAACCACCATCAACTAGTTCAGCTAATGGCTAACTTTATTTTGATTCTCTTGATTGCATGGTCTTTAAGTGGGTCCAAGCTCAACCAGGTATCAAAGCTTTCAGAAATGCATCACACACCACAATATCTTGTTCAGAACGTACCATTTTGCAAAGAAAAAATCCACTTTGGTTTTCCATCATTGCAGGTGATCTTAATTGTGAATGTTGTTTGTCCTGAACAACATTCCAACACTCTAGCTGGCCAGTTTCACCCGTACAATGATTATTGTTGTTTGTTCTAAATCAGATGGATAGGTCATAGAGATTACCTACTACAATTTTTTTCACCTGTTGGGACCCCTCCCCTGACTACTAGGTTTCTGACAGTTTTTTGATAAACTTATCCATAAACACTTACAGAAAATAAAATGAATTGAACTTCTTCTTGTAAGTTAAAATTAACTTATGCATCTCAACTTCTAGAAAAGTTATATGAATTTTTTTTTAATAATTAAGTACATAAGTTGCTTTTAACTTACCGTAGAAACTAAATTTATTTTATCTTCTTATTTGGTGTTTGAGGATGATTACTTAGATGGCCCAAAAATTTGTGTTTTTAATTTTTATTTTTACTTAGGCCAATGTATCCTCTCTTCCATCAATATAACAATATTGCATAAGTTGCTGTTTAGTTTAAGCAATGTTTATTATGAGTTTGTGAGAGAACTTATTTAGTAAATAGTGAGAACATGACAGGTAAAAACAATTAATTTTGATCATATAACTATATATGTATGATTAAGATTGTTTTAAGTATAATCTTGACCATCAATTTTAATTTGGCTCTCAGGGTATGCCCCCTAATCATTAAATACTAATTATGGTATAGAGGCCAATATCTTTAGCTGCTAAGTTTGGTCATGTTTCATACAAAAAAAGGATACAAGTATGGAGATTGAGACTTTGGCAAAAGTAAACACGTGGGTTGAGTCTAGTTAGCTCCTTCATCTGTTTGGCCACATGGAACATTCAGAAATTCCATAACAATTAAAGTAATTTAAGTACTATCTGTTTGTTCATGTGCAATTGACAGATACTTTCGTTAACCCTTTTCCCAAAAGAAGTAATGAATGATTAGACCGCAACTTTGTTCTTGAAAAGGCTTATTGGTATACTGTGATGCAGGACACAATGAACTTTTTTCAGGTCTTTGGAGTTTGGACCACTAAGTTATAACAAATGACCCTTCTTCTGATTATTATTGAGTCGGAGAAAAGAACCTAAAGATAGGGTTTAAGTTTTGGCATTAGAGATGCAGATAATAAAAATAGTGCTTTCTATATCTTGCAATTTTCATATCTTGGTTAAGCTGCAAGCAAGCCTCATGCATTGAATGTTCAACTTAATTGCTGTGTGTCTTTGTTTATTTTTAGATTACAAACTATATTTTTCTAGTTCTTGCAATAGCCTTATGGAAAATGAGTTTGCATGTCTCCTATCCTTAATATGAACAATAGCATTAACTACTTTGTTCCTGTCATAATTGCTGGTCTTCAATCATGCCTTCACTTTTTTTTTCTTTCTAATTCCATATTCACTATTTGTAATTTTTCATTTTGAGAGTTCAACTACTTGATGATGTCATGTACAAAATATATTGTTGCTTCTTATGTGCCTTAAGTTAAAATGTGGTTTGAGAACATGAAGATTCAACATCATTAGCAGTTGTGTCATGTATGCAATATTGGAATATGTGCAAGAGTTGTGTTACTATGAACATGTTTCTTATGGGTTTAATTTGTTATATTAAATATAAATATGCTCCAGTGTATTTCGTTCAGAAAATATTATGATTAAATTCTAGGGAATGACTAAATATCTATATACATTTTGGAGTACGGCTAAAGCATATTTCAAGTCGGTGCAGTGATGCTAGCAACTTGGTTATAGATTGCCACCACCCTATATGGAACTATTGTTTTTGTATTATCTGGCAAGTAGTCTTCAGTATAGTATATTCTTATAAACCGGCCCACACCAATGCTCGATGATATTTTGGAATTCACAAAGTACTAAAAATATTGGTTTTAGGTATACTTAATTCACTGAAAATATTACTTTAATGTGGCAACAATAGAGATCGTTACTCTTTAACTAAAAGAAGATAACTAACGTGCATTATTTTAGCTTAACCTTTAATATTAGGTTTTTGAATACGTAATTATGTAAAATATTTATAGATAGGAAGAATTTTACCGCTATGATATTTTTAATTGACTAAAATAAAATTATTTCCAATAAAAAAATAGCTATGGTCTAAAACAATAAAAATAAAACATTTATATTCCAAATTCTTTTAGATGAAATTGTGAGTCAATCTCAAATATTTTACAAAATAAATGTAATGAAAAAGTTAATTTGATTTAAGTTAGTCAGTCGTCTGATACCTGAGTTTAATTTTTACAAACAAAAAAATTTATTTTTTTAAGAGGCTTTAAATTTTGCTTAATGTTTTAATATTGTACTTACTTGTAACAGTACTCCAAACACTCATGCTACCAAAAAAAAGTACTGCAAACATTCAATCTGATGTCATGTGCGATCAATCTCATTCTTTATTTGGTAGAAATTAATTCTGAAATTTCAACGGCGCATGTTTAGTTACAAGAAATAAGACACTTCTTACACTAATTAATAAAGTACATACTTAGCAACTATAACATGTTAACCAAAAATCATTAACAATATTTCGGACATTTAACCTTTGTGCCCACACACCTTACCTTTGGGAATCAAATATCTTCTAAAATTATAATGGAAGCCACCACTAACTGTTGGTTGTCTAGATAAGTTTCCTCTAGCATGCAAGTTCGAAACATTTTTAAGTGAATGCATGTACACACTCACAGTGAATTGTTGCACGTTGCATCAATCATGGTCACTGGATCCTGGCCACAATGTGTGGTAATGGGGTTAGCCGTGATCATTGGTTGAAGATTATACTGGATTCAAGGAATCTTTGTGACAAAAAAAATAGACGGTTGTTGATATGCCTCATCACCAATATATCTACACTAGAATCTTTATCTCACTCAGTATATCTCATAGTACAAAGTTATAACATGTATATGGACGGCTCCATCATATCTGGGAGATTCTTTTTCAGAGTGGTCCTTCATTACAAATTGAGAAATTTGAATTCATATTTGATCCTAGAGTCATGGTCGTGGATGATTGGCAGAATGAGACCAGAGAAGTTTATTGGTTTTGGGTATCAAGATTAATTTGACCTATATATATTAATGATAATATGTTATTTTAGAGAAAGGAAGGGGAAATTTTGACACTAGGAAAAGGGTAGCATCTAGTTTGGTCCCAAAAGCATAAAGGGAAAAAAGCATTAAAATCTTAAGGAACAATATGTGGTAAATGTCTAAATGACTTGAATGTAAACCAAAGTAGTTTGTTAGCTATATATGGGAACGTGTGTAGGGGAAAATTTGTTGCTTGAAACTCTCAAGCCCATTCAGCCACGAGGCTACATGTTGCAGACCAGACTTTTTGAGAAATGAGAATTTTAATTTTAAACTATTGGATTACATTTGAGTTATATATTAAGATTAATTATAAGATAGAGATACAATTTACTTTTTTAAGTCGTCGATCATATCATTTGTATTAAATTTTGATCTTATACATAATGATATTTATTATATAATTTTGATATTTTAATTTAATAATAAATATTTTAAAACAAAAATATCAAAAAAAGGTTAGATATATAAATCTACAATAGTAACATTAAATATTATATTGATAATTATGGTCAATTTTTAAATAAAAAAACGTTACTTTAACATATTTTTTTGAAGGTACTTTAAAAATATTTATGAATAAGAATTATACGTAATGATTTTATAAATATGCCATTAAATTTAAATAATTCATATATATATTTTAATTAAAAAGTGATAAATAATAAAGTGAGGCATCACAAAGTAGTATTAAAGTTTTTATTAATTAAATAACTTCCATAAAACATTAGACTGTGGGCCCATGCAATGCACGAAAAAAGTTATATATATATATATATATATATATATATGCACGGTGGCAACTTTAAAATTCCTATTTGCAATAAATTGTAAACTATAAAGTGATAAATTTTATTTTGTAATATATTTTTATTTTAAATTATGATTTATATTTTAATAAACTTGTATAACACTACATATTACATCTAGTACTGCCTACTGAGATTAAAAGTAACAAAAAAAGAGCAAGAAATTTAAAAAAAATGAATAAAATTATAATACCAAAACGTAATGCTTGTTTAGTACATTATTTTGTGTAACTATTCTCAACTTTTCTCATTTGACATTTTCAGTCAAAGAGAAACTAAGAAAACAAAAAAGAGCTGGCAGAATTGTTGTCCTAGCTCTTAGACTTGAACAAACCGAGACCCAAAACTCTCTTCATCTTCCTAAAGATACCAGAGTTCTTCGATTTGGTGGGCAATGCTGAGGCTAGCTCTCCTGCCAATAATTAATGATTCAGACTAATTGCCAATAATAATGGCCATCAATCCATATGGCATACCAGAGTATTTAGGTTAAAAGATACACAATTGAAATTTTCTAGTGATTTTGAACTTGGATTAATGAATTAAGGCTTGTTTTGGTAAAGTTTATCTAGAAGCACTTTTAGGAGAAGGAAATAAGAGAAATTAACTTATACAAATTAACTTATGCATAGGTTAATTTTAACTTATGAAGAAGCTCATTTCATCTTTTTTCTTCTTATTTATCTTCTCCTAGAAGTATTTCTGAATAAGCTTGCTTAAACAGGCTCTAAATAATGATAATACAAAATATAAGGACTATCCATAATGATGATTCGTTAAGGCACTAAACACAAAACAACTTAAATCATATATACCTGTACCCTCAGGCACATTATAAGGAGAAGGTGCTTCAGAGTTTATTAAAAGATAAGGTTTCCTTGCCCAGTACTCTTGAAACCTCTGTTTAGCATACTCCTTGTAGTCAAAGTCGATAGTGTTCACTTGTGCCTGAACAAATTAATCAGAAGATGAAACAATGAAGAACAAAATTCCTACCCTCTTTACTATTGGGTATATACTATATAGTATGTGTAGGATTTATAATAATCAAATATGGAGAAATTCTCATCTGCTAATGGCAACAAACTACATAATATGTGCAGCCCAGATGGGAACTTGGGAGAATTTCGAAGTTCATAAAAACCCAAATGGAGTGCAACTATTTCTTGTCACTATGACCTTTTGGATTAGTCTTTCTACACCCAATAGTGCTTTGTCTCACAAGAGAAAACGCAATTTAGAGGCTAAAATTATAAAGTTTATTTTATCTTTTTTCCCTAAAAAGCTAAAATTTGTAACTTACTTCCCAAAAGAAAACAAATGCTTTGTTTATACCAACATCCAAAAGCACTGTGATAGGAGACACCTAACATTAAAAAATTCAAGAGAAATATGCTTTATGACAAAGCAATAGCAAATACAATTGCCATTTGTTTCATCAGTTGTAATAATGAATGATGATGATGACGACGACAATAATGTTTAAGTTTATTTTTATGGAAATGATGCCCAAAAGAAAACAAATGCTTTGTTTATACCAACATCCAAAAGCACTGTGATAGGAGACACCTAACATTAAAAAATTCAAGAGAAATATGCTTTATGACAAAGCAATAGCAAATACAATTGCCTTTTGTTTCATCAGTTGTAATAATGAATGATGATGATGACGACGACAATAATGTTTAAGTTTATTTTTATGGAAATGCCATTTTTATGGAAATGATGCACAAAAACCAGGTTTATGGAATCACTTCTCTCTCTAAGGACTCAGCTACACCCATCCTATAAAACAAATAAAACTGAGTGAGAAAGTGAAGATACCGAAATTATTCCCCAAACGCCCCAGAATAGATGATTTGCAAGTGTATACTTCTCAATTTCTTGAAGTAGCTGCTCCACTTCACTGTTACTCAGCTGCTCACCTGCACTCAAGACCCACAATTTCAGGATCACAACACGGTAATTCCAGTCCTTAAGGTGATGCATGGTTATTTAATGTCAAATACAAGTGCATATTGATGATTCAATCTACTGTTTGTTTTAGACCATACAACTTGGTTATTCCAATTGTGAGATAGATCATCAATGTCAATAAATTGAAAGCAAACACCAATTTTTCTTATAAATGTTTTTATGGAAGAAGATGAATGATGAATCAATTTTAAAATTTAAATGACAAACAAGACAGCCATGAAATACAATCTTTTAACATTATAGAAAGATTTAAAGAAATACGTTACCAGAGGTACTCAAATATGCCTGCACAAATCTTTGACGCTCCTCAAAATCTGTCAAGAGAACCATCCAAATAAAACTCATTTTTCACAGAACATGATAAAATGAATCAAAATAAATTCAAAAGTCCACATGTCCACGTACCAGGATATTTATTGTAGTCAAGGATATGAGGCTCTTCTGTGTGATAGTTAGCAGCCATCTCACAGAAGTGGTTTGCTATATCAAATGCCACAGGATTATAACTAGCATATTCATAGTCCTGTTGCAAAAGGTAGCATTAAATCATATTTGCTGGCTATGGTCCATTGACCCCTTGGCAAAATATAACCAAGAGTAAACCAGTTTCTCATACATTTAGCCATCTTTGAAATAAATAAATAAAAACAAAGGAGAAAAGTGATCACATAAACATATATATCATCCTTCACAATCTCACATCATGTATGTCACCAACCAAATAGATTCCCTTGTCTCCCAAGAAATATAGAATAGAGCTTAAGCAATAAAGAAATCAATAACATTCAATCATTCATCAAGCTATAACTAAGATCACCTAAAGTCTTAAAGCCACATTTAAGATATTATCCTGTCAAAAATATGATTACAGTATTCTTTTATGGCGATCCTTTTCTTCTTTTGGCCAAGGCTATGGTGACATTTGTTTCAAGGTATATTGCATTCCTAGCAATATTGTAACCAGGAATATTATTCATGAGTAAATTCAAAAATTCGTTTGGTTAGCTTTTAATATTCCTACAAATAATTTTTAAAATTTAAAACAATTAGAATAAAAAGTTAAAGTAGAAATAGAAGTTACAATTTTAGTTAAAAAACTTCACATATTCCTATGAGAAATGAGAATATAACGTTCCCAATTCCCACCCCTCACCAGGAACAGAAATGGATAAGGTCTTACTACTTTCTTGGGCATGAACAATATTTGAGATTGAGAATAATATTGTAAATCTCAACAAATATGGGAATGTTACATTCTGAAGTTCACATTCCTAGGAATAAACTTTTAAACCATGAAACAAATACAAGTCATACCCCTTGAACCATTGCCCATAAGCGTTATGCAACTGGTCTTTTTGACAAATACAAATTCTTCCATAACTTATGGTACATTTCAATAAGCAGGGTCCACAAGACATTTTTAAGTGTAACAGAATTTGCTGCTACCAAGTGAAAAATCATTTTATCAATATATACAAAAAAAATTAATATTGCCAGCAATTCATTATGCTACAAGTAGAACTAATTATTTCCTCAGAGAAGCACCCAAGGAACATTAAAATACTATCATTTCCCCACAAAGGAGTTATCGACAAAACCATTATTTTACTAACTACCACAAAGGCACAAAGAGAAACTCACTATGATGGTCACAGAATTGGTCTCTTCATCAAGCATTATGTTACCATATTGTAAATCATTGTGGCAAAATCCTATTCGTTGGTGTGGGCCTGATAGTTCCTTTTCCAAAATAGAGATTTCTTTGTCGATTGTGTCCAAATAAAAAGCTTCAAATTCTTTAGGTGACGATAAGCGTTTGGCTTCACTAAACCAATTTCTGAAACATTGTAACAAAAATATTTGAGAAATGATCAAGGTGTAATTAAAATATGGAAGTGTTAAAATAATGTTATTTGAATAAAATTTAAAAAAGAGCTGGTTTCTTATTGCCTTTTCTACGTATATAAACTCTCCTGTACATTTTTAATGGAGATGCTGGAACAGGTGTTCAAATAGCACATACCGCAATCTATCCCAAAGATGGACTTTCTTTTCACCAGGCATATCTAGATCATGGAATTCCTTCATTTTGGTCGCTATAAGAGCAGAAATAGATGGATCACGTAGATCGGATGCTGATAATGTCTGAAAAATTCACAATCAAACGTATGAGCACATAAGTTCTTAACTGATGTAAAGGTCAGTAAAAGAAAGAAAGGAGCAATGCTTAAATTTTACAGATCATTACATAGTAGGATAAATAGAAAATTGAATGTAGTTCAAAGAAGTTGTATAATGCATCCAATATAACAATTTGCTAAAAGGTAGTTGGAGGAGTATCAATATTAAGACAAAAAATAAAATAAAAAACATTAGATTACCCGTGCATGGATAAACTCTTCAACACGGCCATTCATAAATCGTCCTAGTAGACGAGGACCTTGCCCATTCTTTGACATGAATTCAAATGTTTGGATCTCATTATCTCTATTAAAGAACACGTCCACACCCTCACCATACATTCTAACAAGAACCTTTCGTGACAATTCCCCTGTCGTAGTTGGCCACTTTATCTGGAATACCTCATTGGTCATTGCCCCTTTGAGAGGGATCACCTGCAATGCATTTGCATCAAATACATCCTCCCATTTACTTGCCAATGATTTCAGTATCTCTTTTGCTTCTTCTGGGAGGCGTTCTGCTTTGCTGCTTATAGGGGTCTCAACACCATATTTTTGGCACTTTTCAGGCGTTTCAATAACATGTACTTCATCTTCTACAAAACTTTCTGCAGGACCCTGTTCATCATTTACAAGTTTCTCTGTAGCTTCTGATTGGTTGCTTAAAGAATTTTCTATACCATCTGCTGTTTGGTCATGTGGAGGATCTCCTGCACTACGTGCTGATATGTTTTTTGCGGAATTCTCTGAACCATCTGCTGCTTGGTCATTTGGAGGATCTCCTGCACCAGCTGCTGCATGGTTCTTTGCAGAATTTTCTACACCACCTGCTTGGTTGTTTAACAGATTTTCCTCACTACCTGCTTGTTCACTATCAGGATTTTGTGCAAGATCTATCAGGTCATTTAAAGGATTTTCTGCACCACCTGCCACTTGGTCCTTTGGGGGATCTTCTGCACCACCCGCTGCTTGGTTCTTTGTCGGATCCTCTGCACTACCTGCTACCTGCTCCTTTGCAGTATTATCTGTGACACCTGCTTGGTCATTTACCATATTTTCTGCAATACTGACTTGCTCACTTGCAGGATTTTGTTCAACATTTTTTTGGTCACTTCCAGGATTTTCAGCACCTCCAGCTTCAGGAATTTCTGCACCTAGTGCTTTGTCCTTTACAGGATTTTCTGAAGTACTGGTGTTGTCCTTTATTGGATTTTCTGAAGGACCTGGGGTGTGGTTTCCCTTACTTTCTGCTGCACCCGGTGTGCTGTTCACAAGATCTTCTGCTGCACCCATTGCAAAAACTTCCAAAACTTTTAGTACAGCAAAGATTTACTGAAAATATCAACTTTCCTTTATCTGTGAATTCAAGACCTGAAAGTTATTATTCAAAAACCTGAAAAAGAAGATAAAACAATTTCATTCAACTCATCAAAATGGTATCCAAGAAATTCTTGACCACAACAACAAAATAGCATAATGCAGTTCCCAACTGCTGCCCCTAGTGAATTGATACAATAAGTATTTCAGTCAAAAGCAACATCATCGAATGATCCGAGGCTGATGTAAATCATAAAATTAAGCCCACGATTTTTTAGCATTGAAATTGGTAAACAACGAGCAAGTATCTCATTTATTTTCTGTTTAGCAAAGATGTCAAAAAGAAGAAAAGTCTGAATTGTATAATAGCCACTCCATGACATGTCATTCTTAAAAGAAAACATACATATTAGGCAAACAATCAATATAAACTTCAGATTCTCTACACGAAAAGAGAATCATAATTTTATATCCAAAAATTGGATAGATAAAAGGCATACCAATCACCAAGCAAAATCGTATGTATCCTGTCCAGTGTCCATTAACTTTCTTCCCAATCAAACATAAGGCAGATTTGAAACGCCACAAATTGCACCATCTTTCTCAAATATCACTGAAGAGCGCGACAAACACAAAAACACACATGCACAAACATAACGCTTCACAATTTCCCCTAATTCCACAAACTAGGCTTTCTGCTTTGAACCGCATTCACTAAAACAACCAAAAAAATTCGAAACGTAACCACAATTGAATTGCAACGTTGCCACCGCATGCATCCAAACCATTATGTAGCAATAACTTTCTCCTCAACCAAGCATGACACAGATTTCAAACCCCAGAAAAACAGAGAAACTCTCGCGACAGACACAGCATTGAAGATAAGGAATGAATTTAAAAGAATAATAATTGAAGATTATAAAAAAAAACGAACCTCGACGGAAAAATTGACGGCGCGTCAGAGAATACGAAAGGAATATTCGGAGAAGAACCGCGAGGCGGCGGGCGGAGATATCGCCGCCGGCGAAGAGGTTGTTGATGAGAGAGAAAGAGAGAAGATTTTGATAGAGAGAGAAAGGGAGAGTGACGGTGGTGAGTTTCGAGGGAAATGGCGAATGCGTTTATATATAAAGGGGTTTTCTAAATTTCATTTTCACCGCCAATGAACAAAGGTGGCTGCATGTTATTAGGCTACGCATCTTCAATTTCAATTTGGAGGATTTTTAATTTTGCAAAATAATAAGGTTTAAATTAGAAGGATTTTTAATTTTGCAAAATAATAAGGTTTAAATTAGACTGTTGCTTTCTAAAATTATACGACCAAAAATGTAGTAGCAAGTTTTGAAATTATGAAAATTGATATGACTGGCGTATAGTAGTTTTATAAACTAAAATGTCATGTTCAGAGTTTTAACCACGGATAATATTTTAAAAAAAATATTAAAATTTAATTTAAAGATAACATCTGATGAATTGAAAGGGATGGATGACTGAAAAAAAAAATTAAGTGTAAAGAAAAAAAAATATGGCACATCAAGGGTGATCAAAGATCCTTCGGTAATAATTGATTATTTTTAAGAAACTAATATTAAGTTTAATAATAAGATGAATTGTCCAATATAATATTTTGAATATCAATATCATAATTAATTTATTATATATTAAATGTTAATATGTGTTGGATTCAAATTGGATGGGATTCAACTCCATTTAACATGAGTGATCATGTTTAATGGTCATGTATAATTTCAAGATTAGTTCATAGAAAATATATAAATGTATTGTTGGGAAAGTTCCTTACTCAAGAGAATCTTTTAATTAAACAATACTAAATTTGCCAATTTGACTTTAAAAAATGGCGAATTGGTTTAGTGTTTGGTCTAAATAAACTATAAAAATCCTAAAGAAGATTTAGTAAAAATTTCGAAAATTGGTCAAAACTGGTAAAGAGTTGCAAAAAAATTGGTTCACAACATATTAGTAGAAACTGCTTAATATGCTGCTATTTTGCTTTTTTTTTCCTTCATAAAAATAATGAATCAACATAAGATATATATATTTGTCATTTTAATTTTATATTTGAAGTTATTACTGTTAATAAACATTGTTGTTGTGTATTGTTGAAATTTAGAGTTTGTTATTTTTTAATCAATAAATATTAATTTGTTAGTTTGATAGTTTTTTTAGTGAGAAATTCAAACCCATAACCTATTTTTTTCTTTTCTTTCTTC
Source organism: Glycine soja (assembly GCF_004193775.1). Taxonomy (NCBI): domain Eukaryota; kingdom Viridiplantae; phylum Streptophyta; class Magnoliopsida; order Fabales; family Fabaceae; genus Glycine; species Glycine soja. The sequence goes on from NC_041007.1 coordinate 47,163,594, forward strand.
CTTTACCACCAAGTTAATTTCATATCTCCTTAAAGTTAACTTATTATTTTGATAAATTTGATTTGAACTTTTGTGCCTATTTTGAATGTTAAGAACGGTATAAAATTATATTTCACTTTTTTTTTTGTTTTTTGTGTTATAAAGTTATGATATAATGTTTCTTTAATATTTTTTTATGAAATATTTTATTATTATTATTATTATTATGTTATCAATATTAGTTCAACTACAATTAAATTATTAAAATAATACCTTTATCAGTTTAATGGTGGTTCTAATTTTAAAAACATTAATCTTTTAACATACAATTATGTCTAATTTCATGTGTAATGAAAAAAAAAATTACTTTTGACTCTGAACCATGCCCTAAGAGATAATTTATCATGAAAGATCAATAAAAGAAAATACTAATTATGTAACCTAAAATATTATTATAAGAGAATTAATCTATGTTTCTTTTAAATTCCAAGAACTAGATAAAATATGTAATATTTTGTTTGGTCTTTTTGTTTCTTACAAGTATTTTTTTTAGACACAATAGTGTTTGAGACACTATTAAGTACTAAATATGTTATACCTCTTTCAATATATATTCAAATCTTTGTTTGTCATATTGTATAAGGTCTAGTCCAACCAAATTAAACTAATTATATAAATTAACCAACAATTTACATTTCAATGGAAAATTGAAAACATAAATTTGATGTAAATAATTTTTTTGTTAACTTATTTTATAATAAAAATAAACATAATTTTTTAAGAAGGAAAAACACACTCAATTTATTGAGTAGAATAAACATTCTAGTCTAAGAAATAATGTACCGCTGCCATAATAGTTTTTGAGGTAAAAAAATATATCAAATTTTTTTTTTTTCCAATTAAAACTAGTGCCATTTTAATCCTTAAGACATATAACTTATCATTATTGTAATCTTTAAATTTTATAACTTACTATCAATCAGAATTTTTTTTAAAAGCAAGTACTAATCAATTAATGTCCTAAATATATCAGTTAAAAAATTAAGAGTAAAAAGTTTGTTTATTAAAATACATAAAATTAAGCTTTTCATTATTATTTTTTGTTACATTCTTCTTTGATTTAAAATAATATTCTACACCTACAATTTTCAATGTAATATCAAAGTATTTTAACTCACTACAAGATAACCAAAATCATAATTACACCATATCAATCGCATTTTCTCATAATATAGTTTTTTTATGCATCCTAACACAACCACAATTTAAAATCATCACAGGAAGTAATAATTTCATACACCCATTTGGCTATTTAGTATTTACTTTAAAACAAATAATATGAGAGTAGATTATAAGTAGAAAACGTTTTAATAAAGTAGAATGTTAACGTCAGAGTCTCTTAAGACATGCATTTAATTTTTTCCCGCGGAATGCGGTTCTGATCACGCAATCCAACTCCAAATTCCTAACCAACCAAACCCTCTCTTTTTCTTTTTCATGTTCACGCCGGCTCCTCCACCCTCCGCCGTCACCGCCACCGAGGGACTCGGCTACGGCATTGCCATCGCCGTGAGCATCCTGGTCCTCATCTCCACCATCATGCTCGCCTCCTACGCCTGCGTCCGAATCAAAGCCAACGTCATCATCATCACTCGCCACCGTCACAACCACAGCATCAACAACAATAATAATAATAATAACAATAGTAGTTTTCGTGACGCCTCGGATGGGCCTGGCGTTGTGGTCCTGGGCATGGAGAAGCCCGCCATCGAGACCTGCTACGGGCCCAAGATCGTGATCGGAGAGAGCAAACGCCTGTCCAGGCCCAGCGACCAGGGCCCGTGCGCGATTTGCCTGAGCGAGTATCTTCCCAAGGAGACCATACGGTGCGTTCCGGAGTGCCGCCACTGCTTCCACGCTGAGTGCATCGATGAGTGGCTCAAGATGAGTGCCACGTGTCCCCTCTGCCGGAACTCCCCTGTGCCCTCGCCGCTGCCGACGCCGGCCGCCACGCCGCTGTCGGAGCTCGTTCCGCTGGCTTTCGACGCCAGGTGATGATATTAACTTAATGATTAAATTACTCAGGTTGTCGTCCTATAATTCTATCTTTTTAATTACTATAATGTAAAATAATCATTTTAATTTTTATAATTTATATTTTAATTCGATAAAAGTATTCATTTTAATTTTCTTTTAATTTTTTTTATTTTTTTCATGAAAACATAGGAAAAATTGTTGATGATAAAAAAAAAAATTAACTGTCCTTTTCTAATTTTTTTTATTAATAGGAAGGCATTGCATTGGGATTTTGGTTTCCAATTTATTTGCCACGTGATAGAAATTTCCTTATACTATATTTTATTGTTACAATTGAGAGCTATAGATGTAGATTATTCGTATATGTGTTATTTAAATGATTAAGATTAAGAAGATCTACGTAATATTTTTAATGGTCATGTAACAGTTAAATAACTTGTAATTTGACCATAAACATATCATTATTTTTTACCAAATAAATATATCATTATATGGTATAAGTTTAAAATCTGGTATTTTTTTTAAGTTTTCAAATTTTTTTTAAATCAAATATTTAAAAGTGTGTTGGCTTGATTCACACACTCTTCTCTCTTTCTCTCAATAATAAATTTAAGAGTAAAGAAATTTTATACTGTTGGTAGTATTTTATAACACGTCAAACGATTACTTTAATTTATATCTAAAATATTGTTTTTATTGATTGATAGGATAAACTTTGGAGTTAGCTAATTATGTAAAAGTTCTTACATTACATTGTCCACGAATTAGGAATTATGTTTAGTATGACTTTAAATAAAATTATTATTAAAGTTAACATGTTTGATAATTTGTAATTTGTGATTAAATAATAATGAAAAAACTTTACACTTGTTAATCCATATTAGTTATGTGAAACTCGAAGCATTTTATAACAAAAATTAAAACTCACAAAAATTCTGTTAAATGAAAATTCTGAGAGTAGTTGAATCTAAAAAAATAGTTCTGTGAAGCTTGAAGCATTTTGTGTGGGGACGTTGTTGTGAGATAAAAAGCTGTGATGGGAACAATTGCAATTTGCACTTTTTTTGTAATGAAATGGAAAGAAAGATCTAAGAGATTTAAATTAATTTGATGTATCAGAATAAAATAAATAAAAAAGAGATTTAAATTTGATGTATGGTTGAAGATTACTAGTAATAGTAATACATATGTTTCGAGAGCTAACAATGACATTATCTGATAACTAGAGGTCAACCATAGTTAAAATCCGTAATTAATTTTAGTAATAGTTATATATTTTTTGTGTTAATTTCTAATACTTAAATTTGCGGCATTGGTAGCTATTTTTCTAAGGGTAAGGTTCTGAAATTCTGGTTATAAATTTGCGGCATTGGTAGGAAAATTAGAATGCAATATAATAGGAATTTCATGCATTTTTTTTATCAGTATAGGAATTTCATGCATGACTTCGTAATTATTGAATATTCATCACGGGCCACACAAAAAAAATAAAAAATTCAGCCAACTGAAATTTTCTTTGATGGAAAGCTTTGTGAAGAACTGAACATTATGCAGAATATGGATAGAGTAGAGGAAACTACAAACTTTTATTTCTTTCAGCTTTGTGGTCATGGGAAATTTTCCACTTTAGAACCAGCAATAATTATTGTCACTGTTGCGTCATAATAAGTTGTGATATGAAGGGTTGTTACTTGTTCAGAAAAGGGAGATCTAAAAGACCTAAAATATGACTGGTCCACGTTTGAAAATATACTGGTATGTATTAAAGTACTAGTGCATTAAGTTGCAGCAACTGCATCATAATCTCATTTATGACAAAGATGAAAAGAGTAGTACTAAGTTACTTGCTCTTGTTCATACTTATATCAGTAGCTGTGAAAGTTGAAATTAATTGACCAGGCTTGTTTTGTGTTAAAATGGATTTAATAAAATAGTGTGAATAACAAAGGAAACTAAAAAATCTGTTAAAGATTTGAGAAGGTTATAGAATGAAAGTGGAGTAACCATATTTTGTAGTTATAGAACATGGTCACATAATAATTCTCCTAGTTCAGGTAATGGTTTGAGATTTTAGACATTAATTAATTAATAGTAACCGTTACATTTTTTTATTTATTTTAGTTTTGTGTATGTTTGTTAATTATTCTTTAATACTTGAAATGAATTTGGCATCTCATTTTTTATGGGCATATATTTTGGTATCTCAAGGTAAGAATATTTTTCCTAAGTTTATATGCATTTCTTTAAATGTTTTTAGTTTTTTAATCAAAATTAGAATTTTATCTCAGTAATTTATGCAATAAAAAGTTGTGTTAACTGGCTTAAAAATCCAATTAAACACATACCACCTTATGTCAGTTAAATATTAATAGTCATAGATGTTTGAGCTTTGAATTACTTACAACCACTTCAATTAATACTCTGCTGCATTTTTGCAAAATGCAAATTCCTTTTCTTGAGAAATTCACAATATCTTTCCTTTGAAGCAACGTTTTTTATACAAAAGCTACTTGTTCGTGCGAAAATTAATGCGAATGTATAACATGGGGAACCCAACCAAGTATCTCACGTGAGAAACTAGGTTATAAAAATTTAGGTTTATTTATACATTAAATTTCATATAACATATTTATATGTTCTAAAATATTAATTACATTAATAATCTATTATAATATTAATAGAAAGTATATATTTAAGCAAAAAGATAAATTAATTAAACATTTTTTAAAGATTGACAAAAGTTTATCATTAAATTTACACTGGATAATGGACTCGTACAATGTACAGGATAAAAATGCATGAGAATATAACTTATGTATTTTTATGAAATCATATTGCTTTTGTAAATTAAAATAATCAAATGTCTTAGATTTAAATAGTCTATTTGATTAAACCAACATTGTCCAAATGCATGCATTTTAAGGTAAATACCTTATTTACAACACCAAACACACAACCACGTAATTTTATCTACATAGCAAGTTTTTGTAATCAATTTTTCCAACGGAAGAAACTCATCAAAAGCTAGCTTGAGTAATTCTTTAGTAAAGCTGATACGTTGCTTCTTTGTTGTTGGTTAGCCTTTTCACTATAATATGAAAGCAAATCTTAAATAATTTTAAGCATGACAATATGAGAATGAAAAAAATAAATATTAATTTCAAAACATTAAATTAAAATATTTTTAATAACAATATGAGATAATGCCAACTCAAAGATATATAAATATATAATAGATTAAGTAAGTTTTACCTATCTCAATTCTGAAAAAAAATCCTTATAAATTAACCACATTTAAAGTCACATTGGATACCTGTACTTTCTCATCGATCTGTTATTTCTCAACAACATTATTGGAACACCAATCTTGAGATTTAACTACTGGTTTGGAATTAAGTCTGAAGGAACTAATGATATTCTTCAAAAACTCGAGAATGTAAAGATTATCGGGCCTATGAATGTTTTCATTCATTGAGCAAGGATTATCATAACTTAAGAAAGCTATAACCTCACTAGGAATCAACGACAACATATATAATTATTCAATTTGTCAGTACAATATATCATTTGTAGGTGCTAAAATTATCCTATGCTGAAAAAAATGAAAGATCATTCATATTCTCCAGCAATAATGAATAAGTGCTATCAACAATAAAAGCAACAGGGTCACTTGAATTCATTATTAGCGTATCATCTGGTATTTAAATGTCAACCTCCTTCATCATTTCTTTCCCCAATACTTCCATCTCCAACACTCAGTATCCAATTTGAGAAATTCTTCATCTCTATAACATCAAAAGATGAAGACCCAATTTTGGAGCCTTATATTTTTCATACAGAGCTTGTTGTGTACCCTTTAGAATGACAAAAAGAATTTGTCTAAAATCACCACTTAAAGACCATAACTTTTTCTTCAGAAAAAAGATTCCAACTTTCAGCATTACTGAATCGAAGGAGATCTATAGAGAAGTCTTGTGTATAAAAGGAATGCTTATGAGTCATTGGAGCTTTATCCCGGCCCATATGATAAGCTTTAACTTGATTATTAATTAAGCTAAACATACTACTTTGCTTAATATTGTAAGTAGAATCTACATCAGCATTTATTGGAATGACAAATCTCAAATAAGTTGTCATACCATACCTGGAATTAACAATGTTGTTATTCCACTTGAGGTAGTGGTTAGAACAATTTCTCCAAATAAAAGCTTTTCATATTCCCTCATATCCATAAAGGAAGAAAAGTTCACCAAGATTTTTATTCACACTTAACATGATTGTGTCATATACTTACTTTTGTTCATAAGTCATTGTGGAAGTCAAATAAATGTCTATGTTCTTTTTCGCTAGAGTTTCTCGTTCATAATTAAACTAATCATAAATGAGTCTATTTCGAGGTTGAAAAACCAATGACATATTTTCCCTAAACATACATGCAAAATCACTCAAACTCTTATTGTTGTTCTATAACAATCTTTTTATTTATAAAAATTAAAAGAGCAAAAACAAATATTAAGTTTTTGCATGATAAAAACAATCACTGGATTTAAACTGCTATAGTCAATTAATTCCTATGCCGCATTAAAATGATAATTTAAAAAAAATACAGAAATAATAGGTGGGAATAGAGACATGGATAAAAACATTTAGATAAATTTAATATAACTCTTTAGTAGGACATGTTTGATTGAAATATATTATAAAATAATATTAGTGGTAATTGTTATTTAATATTATTAAATAATATATTATGAAATTATTATACTGAACATTGGATCTAATACAATGACGGTAAATTATTTTAGAATAATGTTTTGCTTAGAGGATTTTTTTAAGGAACTTTGAGAGGAGTTTAGAATAATGTCATATCTTCGTATTTCATCCTCTTAATATATTTTATGGTATGTATTGATTGAAAAGTAAATACATTTAATTCCTTAAAATATAAAACACATTTAGAACTTACCTTAAAAGATAATAGGAGAATGTGTAGGAGGATGAAGTAGGGTAATTTAGAATTATTAGTTATTTTAATCGATTTCAGATCATACACATGTGTGACTAAACATGGCAAGGAGAGATTTGAATGAAATTGGAATAAATCACACGCAATAAATTTTTATTTTATAATAGTTGAGAAAGAAAGATTAAAAATAAATATAACGGGAATAAGACTACCTAAATCGCAAACCCCTTAATTTTTTATGGCATCGCTGCATCAGCCACAGTGTGCAATTAAAAAAAAAAAAAAGAGTACAAATTCAAACTTGCACTTCTTAGCTTTAATGTAGTGACTCTCAAGTTAAAATTTGGACAAAAGCTTACGTGGTGGAAAATCTGAAAACGATGACCGGTTACGCACGCACAAGAACTAATTGTGCATATCAAGGACTGAATTTTACAACTACTTTATTACTACCAATTTACAAATTTAAAAAAATCCAGGCGCCTTTCCTTAAAAAATCCCAAATCACACCAATTATATCTAAGGGTGTTCAGGGTGCGATTTTGACTTAAATTTAGTCTGAAATAAAAAAATTAAGTGTTATACGATTTAAATTATTTATAAAATCTGAACCAAATCAAATTAATCTTTTTAGATTTGGTTTGGTTTGATTTTTGAGGTTTGAAAATTTTGATAGTAAGTAATAAAAAAATTATTAAAAAGTTTGTTATTAAATGTATAAAACTTGAAATAATAATAAATTCAACAATCAAGAATATAAATGATGAACAATTGAACTTACAATAAAAAAATAATTGTTTTCAAGTTGAATAATAATTATTCAACATAACAGTAAAATCAAACATAATAATTGCTTTTAAGTTCCAACAAGTGAACTTAAGAAAAAAAAATAGTAAAATAACATGACAAAAAAAATTATATACTAATAATGTAATTTGTTTACTTTGTCATCCAATCACAGTCTATCATGTATAATAAGTTTATTGACTTTTGTGATAATTACTTTAAAAGTCATATTAATAATGAATTATGATTAGCTGAGGATGTAAAAGTGTTTTACATTGTCCGTGTATGACCATTAAACTCAAACAACATTCATAATACTTACTTTCAACCATGAAAATTTAGAAAATAGATATCCAACAACAAAACACTAATAGCAACAATAATTTATAGGGTGTCAGCAGTGCGATTTGGTTTGGTTTGATTTTTGTGTGTCAAACCGCTAACCAAACCTAATTGTGTGGTTTGGAAAATACAAAAACCAAACCAATAACCATTCATTTTTCCGTGGTTTTCAATTTTTTAGGTTTGTTTCGATTTTATGTTCGATTTGGTTCGATTTTGAATACTCCTAATTATACCAGTGTTTGCGGCGCTTCCTATTAGCTCGACAAAGACCACACTTTGCCCAACCTTCATCATCGGTGACACCACTTCTCCAATCGACGACCCTCACTAAAATGGCTTCCATGAACTCGCAACACCATCCTCCCTTTGACTCTAATTTCATTTGAACTTTGTACGTATTTTCACTTTGCAATGACATAGCTAGAGGTTATGTCTTGTTTCTAGCTAATTTTATTCAATCTTTCTTAGAAACTGAAACTTGTGACTATTTTTTTTGTGATTTTTAAATGTAGCTGCTTTGTCTATTTGATTTTAAAGACTCACTCATATGATGTAATGTGAAGTATAAAAAAGTTTTGTAAAAAAAGACAAATAGGTAAGTTCGTTCTTGAAAGTGTGAGATGTTGATAAATTAGTCTCTTAAAGATGAAAAATTCAAATTATCATTGAATGTGGAAAAAGTGCAACAAATTAGTTCCTAAAATTTGTAACTTAATGTCAAATTGGTCATCGAAAAATATAACTTATTGTCAAATTAGTCTTTGAACATTACAATTTAGTGACAAAATGATCTGACCAATTTAACGATATAAATAATTTGATGTACTTTTTACACAGTTAGGGACTAATTTTGTATTCTCTATCTTTCAGGGACCAATTTGTCATTTCATCATATTTTCAGGGTCAAATTTGGCTATTTACAAAAAACAAAGGTTGACAAGTTATAAATTATTTATAATTTCTTAATATAGGCTTGTTCATGTAAGTTAACTAGTGACTCAACAAGTCGACTCTTACTACTTAAAGTATCATTAACAACAAATATTGAGTTAAGATCTTGAGCTTAAAATCTGGTCTTCAACATATTCATCACTAGAGAGGGATGCATGATCTTCATGTTGGAGGATGGAATCTTCTACAAGATCCCTCAAGATCGATTTGCACCCTTTTTAAAAAATAATTTCGTACTCTCTCTAACAACTTCTGGAGGGAACCAATGAACAGATCAATAAAGAAGGGGAAGATCTGGCAGGAAAAGGTTGTGTGTGGTGATACCGAGATAGACGTGGTGCCTTTCACTGGCGATGACTCCATTGACAATAGAAAAGAAAATAGAAGAGTAGGAGAGGAAGAGACTACAGAGGAGAATAGGACCGATAGAGGAGGACGATGACAATAGAACATGGAAAGACTTCTCAATCTCAAGGAAGAAAAAAATAAAGAAAGGAAAACACGAGAGGTGAAAAGAAAAGAAAGAAGTAAAGTGAATAGAAATGCGATCAGAAAGGAATACAGGAGTTGAGAAGGTTATTTTTTTTTGTTACAACAAAAAATGTATGAGAAATTGAAAATGAAACCAAACAATATTTTTTTCTTGATTTTGAACTTATGTTAGATAGAAATGTTTAAAAATATAATTTAATTTTAAATAATTTATAAAATATATTTAAGTGAGTATATTATAAATTCACAAAATATATCTCAATTTCAAACTGAGATTTACTATTAAAATAAAAAGAGAAAAACTATTGTGCTGTAACACCAAAGAATCCTCCAAAGATTCCAATTATTATTAAAGATGCTCTTAATATCCAAAACAAATCAATGATCCATTCAAGTCTAATACTATTAAATGGCACTCATCAATCATCACTTGCACAAGAATATTACACTTTGAGTGCCATTATTGGGTCCTGGGTTCGAGACAAGACACCCACATTCCCTAAACCCTTCCAAATCCAATTCAACAACAAAAATACGCAACAGTCACCGGTTCTCTTCACCTAATCTGAATCACACTCTCTTCGTTGCTTCAGTTCATCTCCTCATATCTACAACTCTCCCTCATTCTCTGGTTCTTTTCTCACTCCAAACTGAACTGCAAAATTTTGGTTTTGTTCACTCAGTAAGTATCTTACATACGCACGGTTTCATTTTTTAATCTTATTTCGTTCCGTTTTCCAAGTCCACTTGTGTTTCGTTACTTAGTAACTCTATGATTAGCATTGTTCCTCTGTTGCACACACTGCGCACCGCGTGTTTGATTGTTTGCCCAAGTGAATTGATAGAGAAGATATGCTATGGTGGAAAATGTGTGTGCCTTTTGGTTTGTTTTGTGCATGCGCCTTGCTGTTAGGTTTTTGAGAAATTGGTCTCCAATAGAAGTTTGGGATATGTTCATGGTTTTAAATATCAGCTCACAATGTCAAGGTATTTTGACTATCCACACTGCAACTGCAATTGTAGCTGCATTAGGCGCATTTTCCCATGATTGCCTGCAATATAAAGTTTTTCTAACTCAGCACAACGCGATCGCAACTGTGACCGCAATTTAAAGTTATGGATATGTTTGTGAGGGCATGGTTCTGTGATTTGTCTTGGGAGAATGAAGCTGAGTTGTAGTTTCCATTTTATGTTTTGAAATCTAGTATTGGTTTTAATTCCAATGAGCCCTATGTTGCATGGGTACAGGGATTGGGTGGTATGTCGTAATATTCAAATTGTTGTTGATTCCTTTTGAAAGCAAATTTGGAATGGTGTTAATGTGTTATTCCTTATTTGAGTCATGATAAAAAGTAAAAACAAATTTGGACATTGGAAGCATGTGACAAGTTAGGGAACTTTTAAATTAGTTTGAACAATATGAAATAGTAGCTACATTGAATATTGAGGCTGAGCTTGAATAGCTCTTGACTATAGCTTCAGTTCCCAGTTTAGCCTTCTTTGGCAATGGCTTGAAGAAGGTTATTGCCTCAAGGCTTCCTAAGACCACGGTTTTTCCTCTGGAAGTTTCAAAACTGTTGCTTGAGAGATGGACGAGAGAAATCGGACTAATAAGGACAGACAGAGGGGTTTTGCCTATAATGCTTCAGATGACCAACAAGGCATCACAATGGGGAAGGGTTATGGTTGATTCCATTTTCTAACCTCAAATGGATGCTGGAACTTACTAGGTAGTCATGAGCTCTTATGAGTACATTAGTACTGGATTTGGACAGTGAGTGACACAGATACAGGGAATTCTATGCCAAATACTGGAAACCAGTTCCAAAACTGCTTGCTGAACCAAACTTGTTCTGAAATAGTTTATTGAAATCCAAACCAGTTTGTGAACCATAAAAAGTAGTTTGGTTCTGAAATCCAAACTGCATTAGAGGTTCATTTTTCCAGCCCGAACTGAGCTGTGCCCACTCCACCCCAAGTTGCCCAATACAACACTACTACAGAACTTATAACTTATGTGGGTTTCTTTTCCCCTTTATGGGGTAGTTGATTCTTGATTGCCTTGTTTTGTACGTCTAAAAAGAAAAACAATTTAGCCAAGCCACTTCTCTTTAGGAAATTAGTTAAGGTTATGTTTTTTGCACTAGCAAGGGCTTACATAAAATTGTGATAGTGGTACTATGGAAAAGGTGATTTGTTATACAAAAGTTGTTATTATGATTATTATTTGGCTCCTAATTTAAAATAATCTCTTACAGATACAGGGTGCGATTTGCTTCCATTTTCCAGTCATTCCCATACTCCTTAGGCTATTGTATGCTTCTACTAATAAGGAGGAGTTGTTATTGGGTTCTGAGAAACATGTTGAAACAAGTAATTGGCAGAATCTGTAGAACCGATGTTTATGCTTGTGAAGGAAACAGAGTTTTGCCTTGGATTTATGTGCCTTCATGCTTTTTCCACCATGGACAAGTAAAGTCTTCTATTCTTCCTTTCGAAGCGCAATTTCTATTTTTTTTTTATATATTTTACTGTAGAATTTCCCATTTATCTCTTTACTAAATAGTATAATACGGCTGAATATAGATTTAAGTGTCCAACTTTGGGTGCAGCTTTATTCTCTTATAAATAAGAAGACTTCGAATGCAACATATGGTGGAAGGTAAACAGTTGAAATATATGGCAAAAACAAATGGTGATGAACACTTCATTTCCATTTTGTTGCGAGTAATATGGCGTGATGGGCATCACTGCTTCTAATTGAAATAATTCATTTCATAGATAAACCATGGAATCAGATGCTAAGCTTCAAAGTTCAAACGAAGTATGAAATCCTGAAGCTTATAAAGTTGTACAGGGTTAAGCTGGCATGTTGATATGTTCGATCATATGATAATTAAAATGATTTTCGTGAGTTTTTGAATATAGTTAGGAATGAGTTCAATAGAAGGAATAAGGTTTCGAAGATGCTCTGCAATAGAAATAAAATTCAGTAATTAAGGTCAGTTACAAACTATAACAGCTGGTATTATTGTGTGGTATTAAAGGACTTGTTAATTATGTTAAGCACTTGTTTGTTAATTCATTGACCCCACATATACCTTTTAACTTTGTATCTCCTCAGCCGTTGTTGTGTATGTGCAAAACTACCATACCATGTTGCTAGCGTGGATTTTATAAAATTAAAACTTGAAATTAAATATTTACAATTAACAAAGCCTGAAATGCCAATTTGAGGTGAATCGTTTATGTAGTAGTATTAATACTCATCTTTAGTGCATTTTCTTCATAATGCAGGCGCACATGGCACCTAGAAGCTTTTTTGGGGTAGAGGATTTCCTTGACGATGACAATAGCCGACCTTACACATACCAAAAAGGGAAGAAGTCAAAGAATCCCAATAAGCACATATCATTCAAACAAAGAACAATTGCCTACATGGAGCCTTTTACACTTGATGTGTTTATCTCGAAACGTTTTGTATCAGCTTCACTCACTCATAGGGTAACAAGCAAACAGGTTGCAGTTGCCGGGACCAACTCCAAGGACATAAAAGCTGTTCTTAGGTCTCGTTCCGACATACCGGCATGCATAGCCATTGGTAGGATTTTAGCTGAAAGAGCAAAAGAAGCTGATGTTTACACTGGTTCTTATACTCCAAGGGATAGGGACAAGTTTGAAGGGAAAATCAGAGCTGTAGTTCAATCACTTATTGATAATGGGATTGATATCAAGGTTTATCTTGATTGAGTTGAGTCACTCAAGTTTTTGGGACTATCAGTTTAGCTGTTGATATTTCGGTTCGCCTTGTGTGTTTGAACATGTCCATTTAGTTTGGTTTCTATGATAATGGGAATATATCATTATTCGAATTACAGATTTCGTAATTTAGTTTTATGAATGAGTTATGTTGTCGTAATTGTAGTTAGTTATTCGTTTTAATTAATGTTAAATAATAATCGTGTTACAAATAAGACAATCATGTGATATTGTATATTTTATACTTGTTGATGCTTAAAATGGCTCAATACTTTTCTTATTGTGTTTTGAAATCCACAAAATATTCTTTTTAATTCTTTTGAGTTGTGTAAATCAAATATGAAATAAGAGATTTATGATTTGTAACAAATTTTATTTTTAATTTAATGGTCAAAATTTGATTTTCTATTTTATATTTTAAAATATACGTTTGTAGGTTAAAAACTATCATAATTAAATAAGTAAATAATTTTAAAACTCATTAATCACTTTAATTTTTTTTATTGTTTTATTGACTTGACTCTCTGAGTTTAAAACTGTAAAAAAATTGTACTTTAAAATTGAAAAAAAATAAAATTCTGACAATAAAAAAGATAAAAATTGTAAATATTTCATTTCTTGTTTGAATCATACTTTACAAAAGGACTGAAAGGATTATTTTATGAATTTCAAGGATTAAAAAAATAAAAGAAAGATGATATATTTATAATGTAAATTTTTTTACATAGTCATCCCTTCACAATTCATTATGTATGGTAAGTTTGTTAACTTTTAAAATAATTATCTTAAAATAATTTAAACGGTAATTTGTAATTTGATGATAATGTAAAATTAATTTACACTCTCAATACACAAACATTAAACTCAACAAAATATGACTCACACTTGAGGAACTACAAACATATTTAAGGCTATTTATTTTTATGTATAAATTTATGGATTTGTTGACAAATTTTTTTAAGATTGACTTTAAATTGAGAATGATTTTTTTGTATTGTTTAATGCTTCAATTAATAGTGTAGATTTACACCTATTTAATGACTTATCTTTATAATGTTTATTTATGAATTAAGTTTCAACAAATCAATGTTATATTTATTTTTTAATATTACCTTCAATCTTATATGTGAGAAATAAAATGCAATATTTTCTTGGTCCTAATTATAAGAAACATAAATCTATGTTTATTGCTAATGTTTTTTTATCCATAATTAATCATGAGGTGTATCAATGATATACACTTATTTCTCCATGAAAACGAGTGCACTTATGTAATTATTAACAAATAATGTATAATCATCGATTAAAAAAATTATCTTTAAAAAATAATCACTTCTTAAAGAATTTAATGTTATGGATAATCTTAAAATAAAATTAAAATTTATGATAAATTACTTTATATATATATATATTACTTACAATAATTTTTTTAATTAATATTTTTTTATTAATTTATTAACTTTATACATAATCAAAAGTTTAGGATGGTGCGTGTGAAGACGATGGATACGCAATGATGAATGAATTGTTCCCCGGACGAATATGAAATTAGCTAGCATTATTATTTTGTAAAACACAGGTAGGAGAACTAGTATTCTAGGCAAGGCAAGAGTCAAGTAAATATACTCTTTCGCTCCACATTTCTTCTCTCTCAACCCTTCAACTCTTTTGATATCCACCGAGTTGCCTCAGATCCCTAAGGTACTTTCCCTCTCCACCTCGATTACACCTTCTTGCGTCTGCGTCGTTTGATTCAAATGGTGAATTGCGTTTCAGGAACTCCTGAACCTCAATTTCATGGAATTAATCGTTTCTAGGGCACACATTTGTTCATAATCGTTTTTTATTATTCCTATTTCTATTTGTTGTTTATTTTTCGTCGTATGAGAATGCCTCTCAATTTTGAATGCGAAAATCAAACTGATTATGGTTCTAAGCTGCCCTTGAATTTCTCAATATCAACTCACCTTGGCATTGTTTCAATGTTTTTATATGATTACAATTGTTTGCATGGATTTTACGAACGCAATCTGTGGAATATGTAACATTCTAATGTGATCGGAATTTGGACACGCTATTTTTTGTTTTAACATTAAATCTACACAATTGAGTATGAGCAAGTGAAAAGATTCATTTGGCTTTTTTCTTTTCTTTCTTTCTTTTTAATTATTAATTTGAGAGAAGAGATTTTATTAGGGAAAGGAAATAAAGAAGTGATGATAAGATTGCAGGATAGGGAATCCTCAACAAAAGTAACACTAAATGGAGAATAAAAAGACACAGAAAGGAATCTCCCTGAATCTTGTTTAATAGTTTCTGTAGGAGAGCTGTGCCATCCTCTTTCAACTATTTTTGTTAGGGTTTGAAAACCCGCTTCACAATTTGAGTTTTGAGTTTTGATTGTTACCTCCAATACTAAGGAATGAAGCTGTGTTGCAATTAGATCTGTTTTATGAAGTGCCCTCTTCTTTAGTCTTTGTTTCCCACCTCTTAAACTTCTGCATTTTCCCTTTTAGGTTTCTTGTTTTTCTGGGGAATGGTGGAAATTATATGTTTTATATGGACAAGACTGTTGGTTGGAATTGGAATGAGAATCAGCATGGTGCTCATAGTTTTCTTTTGAAATAAATAAAAGTGGGCATGCTACTAATATTTAATAGCATCTCTTAGTATGGTGCTTTTATTATAATGTTACACCCTGTTAGTAAACCAGAAATTAGAACAGAAATAAGGGCTTTATTGTATCCAAAAACAAGCTAGATGAACAGATACATTAAAGGAATCAATCTTTCCCAGAGCAAAAGTTCCTGTCCATCGGAGAAAACACTTACTCTGCCTAGCCAAAGTGCCTAACATTCCTTCCTCTTTCTGGCAAATACAAATAACCCCCCTTGCTCATGTAACCCATCTCCTCAAATGATAACAACCTACCACCTCTTCCAGCCAACTAACTTAGGAACCTTCTAATTCGTTTCACTCTACTTTTTCCAAATAGTGGTCTAGCATACTAAACCCTTTCCTATATCAGAGCTCAAACTAGTGACTCTATCACACTCAAAATAAAAAATATAGTATTTTAATTACCTATGTTTTCTGATGTATTCAAATTTTCTATATTAGACTTGCATTTTTTTAAGCTTATAGCTTGTTATCTGTGTGTCATGTTAGGCTATTTTGTTTTACTTTTAGCTGTGGCTGTCCTGTTGTATCGTACTATTACTATCATCTGTTTTGGCTTCTCTCTCTGTGTTTGCTTATGTTTGTGTTTATGGTTATCCTTTTCCTTATTTTTCCATCAATATTCATTTTTTAATATTTTATCTCATGTATTTACTAATCAAATAAAGTATATAAATCCAATAATTAGGATTAGTAACTGATAAAAATGAAGAGTAAGTATGCATTAAAGAAAAAGAATTCGGCTGGAGTTTAGCTTTGGAATGAAGTGATTTGAAATAATGTTGGAGATGATTGAACATTAAGTTATCTTAGTTCCTTTTAGAATTTGGACTTAGAGCCCAACTCAACCTCACAAAACTAACTTGTAAGGTGAGGATTGCCCAAGCTAAATGTGCTCTATTTAAGCCATATTTCTAGTCAATGTAGGACTAAGTACTCTCTTGAGGGTGCAATTAAGACCAAAAGAGGCTGCAATTTAGGCCGGCTTGGGATGACTGCAATTAAGGTGGCTTTCTAACAGTACTTCCCATTATTACTGAAGTTTCAAATTTCAATGTAATCACAGTTTTAATGTTAGTACAAGTGGTTTTAAGTTTGCTCTTATTCCTTGCTTCAATTCCAATGGCTTTACACATTAACAGAATTTCTAAATACCATGCTTAGGCCCATATTTATCCACAGTTTTTAGGTCAGATGGTTCTGTGACTGTTGACATTTTTTTCATTCTCAGCTTCCTTAATTGAACTGTTATTGCTTTTTCTGGTTCGCGTAAAATATCATTCTATTTTAAAGTCATTGATTTTGGCTTTATTACCTTTACTAGTTGAAGTAAAATTTTCCATTGGAATCCTCCGTGCTGAGTGCCTATATAATATGGATCAAGAAGACAACAAGATGGACACTGTGAATCCTCATGAAATGTCTTCTAATCCTTTGTCATTAGAAAAAGATGAGATAATGGGCACTGAGAATCCTCTGTCATCAGGAAAAGATGATGTGATGGGTACCGAGAATCCTCCAGAAGTGTCTTCTAATTCTCTGTCATCAGCAAAAGATGGTATGGTGGACACTGCAAATCCTACTAAAGTTCTTTCTAATCCTACGCTTTCGGTAAAAGATAATATGATGGGCACTGAGATTCATCCGTCATCAGGAAAAAATGGTGAGATGTGTGCTGAGAATCCTCCTGAAGTGTCTTCTAATTCTCCATCATCAGGAAGAGATAGTTTGATGGGCACTGAGAATCCTACTGAAGTGTTTTCTAATCCTCTGTCATCCCGAAAAGATGACATGATGAGCAGTGAGAATCTTCCTGAAGTGACTTCTGACCATACTACTTCTGGAAAAGAAGATGGAAAGAAGGAAACTGATTCTCCTGAAGGATCTAGTAAACCAGAGTTGAGTGACAAGAATACTCCACAATCTTTGAAGGTGAAATCTAAAATTGTTAAGAAATCTCAAACTGTTAAACTTAAGGCCAAGAAGAAAAATGGTTCTCAACAAATTTGTGGGAAAAGAGTTATGAGTTCAAAAGAAGTGGTGGACAATTCTGAAAATTGTCACATTGCAGATGAGAAACAAATTTCAGACGATAGTGAGCTGAAGGAAACTAATGATGAGCCACCTAAGGGGAAGAGTGAAGAGGCTGAAAATAAAATGAAAGGTAGTCAAAATACAAGCACCGGTGACAAAAGTCCTATTGAAGAGTTAGATGGTATCCAACTGAAGGATACTGATCCTCCTGCAGGATTTAGTAAACCTGAGTTGAGTGACAAGAATACTCTAAAATTATTGAAGGAAAATTCTAACATTTTTAAGAAATCTCAAGCTGTTAAAGTTAAGGCCAAGAAGTACCATGGTTCTCAACAAGTTCATGGGAAAAAAAGAATTGTGACTTCAAAAAAAGTGGTGGACAATGCTGAAAGTTGTCACAATGCAGATGAGAAACAAATTTCAGACAACGGTGAGCTGATGGAAACTAATGATGAAGCACCTAAGGGGAAGAGGGAGGAGGTTGAAAATAAAATAAAAGAAAGCCAAAATACGAGTATTAGTGACAAAAGTCCTAAGGAAGAGTCAAACGGTAGCCAGCTGAAGGATACTGATCCTCCTGATGGATCTAGTAAAGCAGAGTTGAGTGACAAGAATACTCCACAGCCATTGAAGGCCAAATCTAAAATTGTTAAGAAATCTCGGGCTGGTAAACTTAAGGCTAAGATGAACAATGGTCCTCAACAGATTCGTGGGAAAAGAGGAATTAGGAGGACTTCAAAGAAAGTGGACAATAGTGAAAGTTGTCATAATGCAGATGAGAAACAAATTTTAGACAATAGCCAGTTGAAGGAAACTAATGATGGACCACCTAAGGAGAAGAGTCAGGAGGCTGAAAATAAAGTGAAAGGAAGTCAAAACAGGAGCACCAGTGGCAAAAGTCCTAGGGAGATGAGCCAGCAGGCTCAAAAAGATAAAACTAGTCAGTTGGATAAGACTGAACAAAAACAAAAGAGTAAAGAGAAGCATAGGAAGTTAAGCAAGGGTTCTATGATTAGAAAAAACAAAGATAAGAGTAGTGGCATGGAAAGGAATCAATTAAAAGGCAAGAAGGGTGAAAAACTTGGTGGTTTTATCTTTCTGTGCAATGCAAAGACGAAGCCTGATTGTTTCCGCTATCACGTCATGGGTGTTTCAGCTGGTAAAAAGGATGATGTTTTACAAATCAAACCTGGGCTTAAGCTTTTTCTTTATGATTTTGATCTGAAGCTATTGTATGGTATTTACAAGGCTTCATGTTCTGGTGGCATGAAGCTTGAACCCAAGGCGTTTAGTGGCAAATTTCCTGCTCAGGTTAGTCTCTTTCATTTTCCTGTCTAACTATCCCGATCTTGTCTTTGATTTATATTGCTGATTGCTTGTGGCTGACACCTTCAGGTGCGGTTCAAAATTGCTTCTGATTGTTTCCCAATACCCGAAAGCATTTTCAAAAAAGCCATCAAGGATAATTATAATGAAAAGCACAAGTTCAGAACAGAACTTACTGTTAGACAAGTAAGAATTAAATGTTACCTCGGGTGGCCTGTCTGTTTGTTTCTATAATTCTTTATCACGAATGATATTCAAAATATTCTGTTTCAGGTTAGGAAGCTCACTCAACTTTTCCGCCCAGTCGGAATTCATTCCGCTGTGCACCCTGTGCATTCCCAACCAAAAGTAATTATTCAGGAAAGGGAGATTCGTTCAGCTGTGCAACCTGTCCACTCCCAACCAAAAGTAATAATTAGAGAAAGGGAATCTTCGGACAGTGTTAGGGGATCATGGACCCATTTGCAGAGGGAAAGCTATAATGTGCGCTCTATTAATAGGGATCAATTTGACCGGCGAGAGGAAATTGCTGATGATCTGTTTCGAATGGAGGGCTATACACCATCTCATCTCTCAAGAGATAGAAGAAATGTGGCTACTACTTCTCATGTTAATCCTTTATTGGAATATTATGAGGGAGACTATCAACCCTATCACCTGGACCGTGGCTATCCAAGAAATGTCTCTGCTCATGTCGAAAGTCTTCGAACTGATCCTCTTTATTTGGATGACAGTTGGGATCCTTATCATGCCTATCACTGTGGTGTTTCAGCTAGGGATGCATATTTTGCACCTTTAAGTAGGGAGGAAATCTCTCCAAACTCATATTTGGCTGGGGGAAGACCTTTTGTGGGGACGGATAACTTGCCAAGGAGAGAGGCCGTTCAACATAGACATTACCCAATATATTCTGCTCCTGATGCTTTGTCTGATCACCATCGAATGCGGCCATATCATGGAGACAAGTTTGAAGCTTCACGTGGGCCAGTTTCATCTCGTTACTCTTTTGCTGGCCCTTCATTTCACCGCCAATAACTTATTATGTGCTTTTTTTGAATTCCTTGACTTGTGTTCCTTAGTATTAGTATCTTTCAAATTCTGGTGACTGAAAAAAAAAACTTCATAAAATCCTACATACTTGAGCCCTTTTGGATCTGGAAAATCATTTCTGCCTGGTGAGATTTGAATGCTGGTCAATATGCAGCAGATTGTCACTTGAAAAATTGTTAACAGTTCATCACTGTTTGATGATTGCCAGCTCTGGAACTGTAGATGAGGGGCCAGTTTGATATCAATTGGTGAATGCAGGTTTGAATATGCGGTTTTGTGGCTAGTTATTTTTATGCTGCTTTAATGGATAGGAAGATAGACAAGCATCGTTTCAGTTTTTAGTGAAAACAACTCATGTTGCCGTATTTTGAAGTTTCAGCCTGGTAATTTGGGAAAATCATAAATGAACTAATAAATCCCGTACAAACTCATGCATGCAATTGGATAACTCCTGGTTTTACTGCAACTGTTTTACCTTGTATGTAGGCTGAAGGGCTTATTACTGCTCAACATTTTTTTTCATCTTTTATTTGTCTTTCCCCGCTCGTTTTGCACTTAGCTGTGAACTAAATGGGGTCCTCAGATGATTGCAATAAAATCTTTACTTTATTCTATTGATTTTTAACCTTTTTAATAAAATCTTGCCGGTTTTTCACATGGACTTTGCTCATAACCAAATTAGGGTGTAATAATTTGCTCGTTTCATGCGTGATGCTTCCAATCTATGCTGTTTCCAAATCAGTGTTCATAG
This sequence comes from Glycine soja, assembly GCF_004193775.1. NCBI lineage: Eukaryota > Viridiplantae > Streptophyta > Magnoliopsida > Fabales > Fabaceae > Glycine > Glycine soja. Next base: position 47,184,749 of record NC_041007.1, read on the forward strand.
TCCAGCAAGTTATGCTGAGAGAGCTAATGTTCATCAATTAGTTGGTTCTGTTTGAACGGGTTTGTTATGATTTATATAAGATCCTATTCCAAAATAGGACAAATTGATAAAGTATTGAACCCAGTGTTACCATGCTCGACTTAGATCGGTTGACTTGGGACAAATTATGAATTAGATCCGGTATGAACCGGTTTGACTCGATGATTCTATAGGTTGAATTGGCAACTCAATGAGTCATTGACATGATTGAGCCATGCAACTTTTTTTAAATAAAAAAATAAATTGAAGCGTGTTGTTTTATGTTGTAAAAACCCCAAAAATAGAAACTCGTCTCACTCTTTGCTCTAGATCACATTCGCCTTGGCTCATAAACTTACAAATTACATATAGTTTGTCATGTATAATTAATAATTAAATGTTGCATTGTCGAGAGTGATATTATTAGGAGAATTGAGAATTTTAATTATTGAGTAAGGAGAGAAATATGTAAATTTAATGTATTTACAATAAAGTATTCAATGAATTATCTTTTTTTGGTCTTAATTATCTAGTTAATAAGGGAAAGAGATTTGACCAATCGAAATTTGGCGAGAGATAAATAAATTTCGATCAATAATTATTTTCACAAGGATTAAGCTTGAGTAATATTCGAATGATTTAATCTTAATTTCAGCACATTAATCACTTATGTCAAATTACTTGATTATTTAATAAATTATCTTAATATAATTATGTTTGAAATATTTGATTTTGATCATATTTTTTCTAAAAAGAGTTGATTTTAAACGTCGAAGAGTGATATTATTAGGAGAATTGATATATTTTATTTTAATGTATGTACAATTGGTTTTAATGATAAATACACATAATATAATAAAAGAATTGTTTACAACCAATCATTTAAATAAATTAAATCTAAAAAAAACTATTTTTTACCGTAATGTTTATATTTTAAACAATATTTTTTATTATTCATATTTACATAAACTTGTGTAGGGATTTAAGTGGATTATAATTGGCCTATTGTTACAATCTGAGTGATGACATGACTAAAAATAATAAAAAATACAAAAATTATTATCAATATTTATTATTAGAAAAACATAAAAAAAACCCTTACAATAATATTCAAAACCAAAAATCAGGTTTGAGAATCAATTACTTGTAGATAAGTTATCAACATCTTATAACATCTGTTCCAAGACAATTTACCTTTTGTTAGTTAAGTAAACTAGTTACTCCCTCTGTCCCAACAATCAGAGTTATGTGTGACAATAAAATGGCTAGCTAGTAGCTACTTCCATGGATGAGGAAAGAGTGTTGTGTGATATTGCTTTGCGTGTGCTACAAAGGAGATAGTGAGTAAGTATCCTCCTCCCTTTTTATAATCACAACATACATTTCTCAATATATATTAATTAATTATGTCTTTTGAAAAAGTTAACTATCTCTTATATCAGAGAGAGAGAGAGAGAGAAAGAGAGCTCTTCTTGTGTAACTGAATTAAGTACACACAATCTAAAACAAAACTGAACTGAACTTGTGGGAAGAGTCTTAGTTCAATTTCTATATAATACATCTTTGGTGAGGGATGAACTTGATTAAGCTTCAAATCAAGGATTAATCTTATAAGTTATCTAATTAGTCGAAACTTATGGGATACTTTAAGAATTGTAACGGTGGTTAAAAAAAAAACTGACGTATGAGGGAAGAGTCAAGTAAATATATTGAGTCCCATTCTCTCTCTATTTAATTTGTATCGATAAATATAAAAGGTGTTGTTGATTGAGTTTTTGTGGTTCGTTTGGTTTCGATTGAAGAACCCTTCTTTTGCTCCACGTTACTTCACTCTCAACCGTTCGACTCGTTCGATATCAACCGAGTTGACTCAGATCTCTAAGGTACTTTCCCTCTCCACCTCCATTACTCCTTCTTGTGTTTGCGTCGTATGATTCAAACGGTGAATTGCATTTCAGGAACTCGCGAACCTCAATTTCATGGAATTAAATCGTTTCTAGGGCACACATTTGTTCATAGCCGATTTTTGTTATCACTATTTCTCTATTTGTTGTTTATTTCTCGTCGTGTGAGAATGTGTCTCTAAATTTTGAATGTTCAATCGCGTGTGCGAAAATCAAATTGATTATGGTTCTATGCTGCACTTGAATTTCTCAACATCAACTCACCTTGGCATTGTTTCAATGTTTTTATATGATTACAGTTGTTTGCATGGACTTTACGAACATCATCTGTGGAACATGTAACATTCTAACGTGACCGGAATTTGGAAACGCTATTTTTTGTTTTAACATTAAATCTACACAATTGAGTATGAGCAAGTGAAAAGATTCATTTGGCTTTATTGTTTTTTTTTAATTATTAATTTGAGAGGAATCCTCAACAAAGAGTAATACCAAAAGGAAAAAAAAAAAAAAAAGGAGACAGAAAGGAATCTCCCTGAAGTGTTAGAAAACCTGCTTCAGTATTTGAGTTTTGATTGTTACTTCAATACTTTTGTTTCCCACCTCTTAAACTTAAGGCTTTTTCCCTTTTAGGTTCCTTATTTTTCTGCGGAATGGTGGAAATTATATGTTTTATGTGGACCAGAGTGTTGGTTGGAATTGGAATGAGAATCAGCATGGTGCTCGTAGTTTTGTTTTGAAATAAATAAATGTGGACATGTTACTAATATTTTAATATCATCTCTTAGTATGGTGCTTTTACTATAACATCACACTCTGTTAGGAAACCAGAAATTAGAAAAGAAATGAGGGCTTTATGGAATCCAAAAACAAGCTCGTTGAACAGATACTAAAGGAATCAGTCTTTCCCAGAGCAAAAGTTCCTTTCCCTCAGAGAAAACACTTTCTCTGCCTAGCCAAAGTGCCTAACAGTCCTTCCTCTTTCATGCAAACACAAATAACCCCCCTTGCTCATGTAACCTATCTCCTCAAATGCTAACTACCTACCACCTCTTCCAACTAACCAACATAGGACCCTTCTAATTCGTTTCACTCTACACTTTCCAAATTGTGGTCTAGCATACTAAATCCTTTCCTATATCAGAGCTCAAACTAGCAACTCTATCACACTCAAAATAAAAAATATAGTATTTTAGTAACCTATGTTTTCTGATCTATTCAATTTTTCTATATTAGACTTGCATTTTTTTAAGCTTATAGCTTGTTATGTTGTGCCATGTTAGGCTATTTTGTTTTACTTTTAGCTGTGGCTGTCCTGTTGTATCGTACTATTACTATAATGTGTTTTGGCTTCTCTCTCTGTGTTTGCTTAAGTTTGTGTTTATGGTTATCCTTTTCCTTATTCTTCCATCAATATTGTTTGGTTAAATTAAAGAAATGGGAAAACAAGTCATTTTCTTGAACTTCTTTTGTTGACTATAGAAAACGTTATGGATATAGTTGCTATTGTTAAAATCTCATTTAAATAGCATTTTTCTTTCATGTCTTACACTTGAAACTATCCAACTTATAAAAGTTTTAAATAGTTTTGATTTATTTGAATATTTTTGCTTAACTGCAGGAAGTTGCAGCACTGAATTCTCTTTTTTTGCTTGTGGTATGTTTCTCAAAGTTAATCTTTGGTTGTTTTGGGGGATGCATAAATATATTGGGGACATGATTTTAAGCTTAATCCATTTTGAATTTGAGTAGTTTTTGGGGTACCCAATTTTGAATTTGAGTTGTTTTTGGGGTACCCCATTTTGAAATTTTTTGATGATTTTCACCTCTGGAAATCGTTCTGGATTAGGTTTATGAGATGAAGGGAAAATGTTTTGCATGGGGTTGTTTTAGTCTACCTATTACTATTGATGTTAGAATGGGTGCTGGATAAGCTGCTATCTACTGCAGAACTTTGACTTGTGCTAATTCTTTAAGTTTTTTGCTTTTGTTTTCTTTTTTGAAATATTTAAGTGAATTTAGGGTTTTTTTAAAATGTCTGAGTGAATTTAGGGTTGAATTTGATTATGATTCCATATCCACTTTCAATTAAGCCCTTATTCTTGTTTTTGTTGTGTTTTTTTTGTAAGTGGAATGGTAGAAAGTATAGGTTAGTTTTTCTAGACAGGGTATTGAGTTGGCATTGGAATTGAAAAAAACCGAAGGAGAGTCTGCTGGGAACATTCATTTTTGGTGATTTTTAAACCTTATTATGATTTTTTCAATTTTATAATTTCATCCCTATTTTAATCTATGAAGCAGCACTATTTTAGAGAATACAGTGTTCATACACATATAGGATGTGCTTGGTAGGAAGGAAAGAAATAAATGAGAAATAGGGTGGATGGAAATATGGAAAAGAGAGATAGAGTGAATGAAAATAAGGTGAGAAATGGAATGAATTTAGGGGTGTTTGGTTTAAGAGAAATAGGGAAAAGAGAAATGAAAAAAGCCTTTGTTAATCGATTTTTTATTCACAATGGGTTGCGATTAGTGAAAAATGTTTATGGTTTCTAAAATCGATTTTTATACAACTCTAACGGTTTAAACTGTCAATAACATATAAAACTGCCAGTAATTGCTCAATTTGTAGTGTTTTGAATGGCTAGATAAAAAAGCCAGAAAATGCTCAATTTCTGAAAAATTGCCAAAAAAAATCGTGGGTCCCCCCCTCGCATTTCTTCGTAGTTCAGACAGGAAATAAAAAGGTGTGGGCCCCTCCCCAGTCCCCACACCTTTTTATTCTCTCCTCCTATTTCCACCCTACCAAACAATAGAAATTCCCCATTTCTCATCTATTTCCTCTCCATCCTCTCTGTTTCCCACCCATTTCCTTTTTAACAAAGACACTTTGTCAAACACACCCACAATTTAGTAACCTTTGTTTTGGAACAAATAATCACTCTGTCACATTCCTGAGACAACTTTTGGAAGGAAAAAAAACCCAATTATTATTTCCCTAATAAAAGTGGTACTCAAACGGCCAAACATTCAATTGCAATCTATTGAATGTTCCATTTTGTTTCTGTTTTGCTTTGTGGCTGTCCCATTGAATGGTGTTTTGTCGGTTCTGTATGTGTATACTTCTTAAGTTTCCATATTATTGTTATGCTTATTCCTCTGTCCATGTTGTATGGTCAAATTAGGAGTTGGATGGGTCTGAGAAAATAAATTCCTCATCTAAGTTCTTTTGGTGCCGAAAAATAAAGGATGTTGTTGTTATTGTCAAAATTCCAATGATTTATGTTCAACTTTGTTTCTTGGACTTTTATTTTATATCTTAACACTTAAATTATCCAACCTATAAAGTTTCTAATAGTTTGGCTTATACAAATTTCATACTGAACTACACAAAGACGCAGAGCATAATTAATTGACACATTCATCACACCACAGCAACACAGCCCTGATTTATCTTTTTCTGCCTTTGGTAAGTGACTCAAAGTTAACTTGTCAGTGTTTGAGATGATGCATGAATATAATGTGGACATGGCCTTAAGCATTTATCCGTTGATTTGTTGAGTTCACCTGTTTATTTATGTTCTATTATGTCACTGGTAATGCATTTCAGGGTTTCAAGGCATATAATTCTTCCTCTACTGTATTCATGAAATCTTGGTGCTGGCTTTCTTTTCCTCATTAACTCTGTAAAGCAGTGACTTTCTTCTGTAGTCAGTTGGGATTGCTCTAGGTCTCATAATTCGCCAAATTTATTTTGCTGTCCAACTGGCAGAGCGGATTAATGGAAAAGATTCTCTTTTATTTTTTGGGATGAACTGTATGACCTCCATTGTTTTTTACTACTTGTAAATCTGCTCATTTTAGTTCAAGAAAGTTGTTGAGAAGTTAAACATAATATTGACTGGTCTTGAAAAAATGTTGTGAATTGTTTCATGGGTTAGCTTGAGTTTTTGAATGAAGTAATTTCTTAAAGTATTATTAGACCTGATTGAACATGAAGTTATCATAGTGCCTTCCTGTCTTGTAATTAAAGTTTCCATGTAACAAAGTGTTAGTGCAAGTAATAGTAAACTATGTTCTTTTTCATTGCTTCAATTCCAGCAGCTTGTTTTTTGACTCTTTCTTTTTCCCTTCCTTTTTTTTTTTCTAGTCCTATCTCAGCCTTCCTAATTTAATTGTTGCCTTTTCTGCTTTGTCTAAATTGTCAATCAATTGCAAAAGCCATTTATATTTGCTCTATTCTGTTTACTCATTTGAATGTCTGTTCAGAAATGCTGAAAGATGCAGGTCTAAATTGATTGATAAATTCATCACAACCCTAAATTGTCATTTTCTGCTTTTGTTATGTTACTCAAAGTCAACCTTTAGGTGTTTGGATAGATGTATGGATATATGGTGGACATGGTCTTAACTCTTAACCATATATCTTTGCTTGTTTAAGTTTCACTGATTGTGCCATACAGGATTTAAGGCATATTATTTCTTCCTCTATGGTTTTCCTCATGTCTTTTACAGGACAATTTGCATCGCTGATTAATGGAATATATTCTCTTTTATTTCAAGATGTACCGGTCATCCTTCATTGGTTATTAATAATAACTAATTTTAGACCTTATCATCTTAGTTTGAGAAGATCCTTAAAAATCAGTAGAACACAATCACGCCACTATAGCGCTGGAGTGGTTGTATCCAGTGTTGTTAAATGGCGGCCATGGCGGCGCCATGGCGGAGTTGCGTAGCGGTTTTCTGAAAAAACGCCACCGAATAGCGGTGGCGTGACGGGTTAAAGATGGCGGCGCCATGGCGGCCATGGCGGATGTGGTGGGGAGGCGGAAAATGGCGGAATTTTTTTTTTTGTCCGCGGTAGGAGTTTGGCTGACCCGACCCAACCCTACCCGGAAACTTAATGAAAACCATGACCCCCCCCCTACCTTTCAGAACGTTGCTGCAACCCTCGAAGCTTCAACACAGCGCGACCTCGGAACCAGCCACGACCCCTGCAACCAGCCTCAGAACCAGCCGCGCGTGACCCGCTGCACACAGCAGCCAGCAGCGACGACCCATGGCGTGAACGGCGGCGACGAGCACGGCAGCGACGAGCACGGCGTGAACGACGGCGACGCGAACGGAGAAGACGACCCAGAACCGCGACCTCGACTTATACTGGTGGGTGGGCCAAAGCCTTTTTTTTGTTTTTGCTGCTTGACACCCCTTTTTTATGTCTGCAGCTTTTTTTTCCGTTTTTCTATTTGACACCCCCCTTTTATTTTCGACAGTCCCATTTTTAATTTTTTTTTCTATTTGACACCACAATTTTTTTTTCTGTTCAGTCCTCTTTTAAATGGCTGAACCGTCATCCTCTTTAATGAGTTTATTTGGTGTTGGTACTTGATTATTGTATGAACTCATGAAACTTTTTTAGTTTATTTGAATGCAATCCTTTGTTTTTTTCAATTTCAATGAGTTTATATATATGTTTTTTTTTTTTTTTGGTCCGCCATGACTTCTGCCATTTTCCGCTACACCATCCGCCATATTTTTATGGCGGATTTTTTACTTTCCGCCATGAACCGCCATCCGCCATTAACAACGTTGTTTCTAAATCATTTCAGTTCATTTCTATTATGTGTTTTCTAAATCAAATCATTTAGCATTTTAATGTTTCCAAATATGTCCTAATGGTTATAGTTATGGAGGAGCAATTCATACTTAGAGTTCCACCTAATGTGGCAGAGCGGATAGAGCGTCTTCTGAATGAAAACAATGCTTCTTCATCTGAAGACAAGTCACTAGATTTGTCATTTAGAGAGGATGGAAGAAGTGGTACGTTTATGATTGGGAATGAACAATTCCCAGCTTCTCTATTGGATCTTCCTTGCGTTGTTGAATCCTATAAGACTTATGATGATAACTCTTTGATTAAGACTGCCGATATTGGTCAGGTCAGATTCAAATAATTCTTTCATTCTTAATCATACTCTTTGATTCATATAACGTTCTAACTGGTTACTGCATCCAACTAACAGATGATTATGGTGAGGGAATCTGGTGATGCTGCTCCAGATGTAATTGAGTACAGACATGGCCTCACTCCACCCATGAGAGATGCTCGCAAGCGTAGATTTCGCAGGGAGCCTGATCTTAATGTATAGTTTTCATTCACATAACATACACATTAACATGCCTCTCTGCCTAATATATATATATATATATATATATATATGCTCTCATAAATACTTTTTTTTATTCTTTTTCCCATTTTTCAGCCTGAGCTTGTCTCCCGTGTTGAGAAAGATCTTCTCAAAATCATGGCTGGAGGAACAGCGGACAATCTTGATATCCTTACATCTTTGTTTGTCTCAAATAGCAATTTAGCAAAATTTTCAATCCTTAAACACAAATTTGACTCTACTTTGAATTGTTCTCTTTAAAATGAGTAGTTATTGTGATCATTGCTGTTGCTTATTTCTTCCCCTTTTACTTATTCCTTTCCTCCCAGTTGCCCACCTGATAGTGGAAACAAGCTTAACTTTGGTTATTTCCTTGACCGAAATTCACATGTGGAAACAGCTGAGCAAGAAGAAGGGGATGAGAATGCCCGAGGTGCTAATAAAAAATCTGCACCTAAGCCTGCACCAAAACATGATATTCCAGAGAATCTTACTAATGCAGGAGAAGCTGACAGGAGTGATTCTGAGGAATCTGATGACTCAGTCTGACCAAATCAACTACCAAAAGAATATTTATATCACAATGATGAAATGAAAGCCTGTATAGTATAACTTTCGCAGTTAAATTTGAATTCCATCCAGCCTTAAAATCTCACCTACAGTAGATTTTCCATTGTAGGTGATCTGTATACACTGTTTTGTATTTTACAAATCGTGCATTTTCTCGCTATCTTTTACAAATCGTGCATTTTCTCGCTATCTTTTACAAATCGTGCATTTTCTTGTCTAATGATTTGTGGTATACATTTTTTATAGTTAACCTTTGAGCCCTAATTTTCCCCCGGATATATGAGTAAGGGTAAGCATGTGTTTAATTAAAGCCATTTTGCTTTTTTACCTTACTAGTGTCCTTACTCGGAGTTGTCTGGGTTTTTTTTTAATATAAAAAATTAACGTGAAAAAAGATAATATTTTTTAAAGAGTAAATATATTTTATGTTTTAAAATACCTTGTATACAATATTTTCATAATTTATTGATGATACAATGATAGTATAAATAATTTTATATTATCATTTAATCATAAATCACTTTTGATATCAATGTTTTTAAAATTGGATCGATCATTGAATTGATTAAGGTATTGGTTCAACGTTCATTGATTTAACCGTGGTTGAACGTCACCTGGCCTGTTGTAAAATCCATATTAATAAATTAATAATAATTAAATAGTTTATAATATAAAAACGGAGGGAAGAGTTGTAATATCTTGAAATTTGTGTTATATATTTACTAGTCGGTAACTCTGTATCGTTTGTCAATTGATTTTTAATGCAAGAATTAAAAGAAAATATTATAAAAAAAAAAAGAAAAAAAGGTTAACATTGATACTAAAGAGTTTTATAGAGTGCAGTATATTGATTTCGTTGATTATTTATTTAGCAAGCATGCGATTTTTTTTTTGAGATTTTTTTTTGCAAGTGGCATCCACAAATATGGTTTTTCATTTACAATAAATTCGCAAATAGGATTTAATTTATTGATTATATTTTTTCATTGTACACTTTATCAATATTGAATTTGTCATTAAAATAAGTTTTTTAAAATAAAATAGTCAAGATAAAATGATATCTAAATTTTTTAAAAATAAAAAAGATGACATTGGTAAAAAAAAAATTCTCACTCTGTTTGCGTGCTTAATTTTATTTTTCATTCCCTGTCACAATATATATATATATATATATATATATATATATATATATATTTATGTTTTTTATTGAACGATTTTATACCGCGGATAATTTATCATTTGATTGTAAAAATTTAATATATAAATAAGCATATAATGTTATTTTCCAGGAGCTTGTGGTAATTTTTCTTTTGAAACATTGTATGCAATCTTCAAGATGACAAAGACCTAAATGATGTTTACGATAAAAAATGGCCTTTAAATTTATTTATTTAAAATTGTATTAACTTAAATGGGTTTGAAACACAATACAATTTGTTGATTATATTTGCGCATGTACAATGCAAAATATCTATTTGTTTATTAATTGATAATATAAAGATTCACACACCATCAATACATTTCTATGAAGTTCTATAATTAACATGACAACCCATCCTATGTACAACTTAAATTGCATAACAGTGACATACTAATTCACATATAGAATAAGGAGTAATACATATATCCTACATTCATAAGACACGAAATATGGTAAGCTTTTATGAAGCATAGGCAGACATACAATGCAAAAGTAGGCCCCTTAGACCGTGTATATTGTTTTGCTAATTTGTTGGATGAAAGTTGAACAGGTGAAATATGGAAACTGAATCCTTGAGGTGTCTGTAGAGGTAGGGATTGCTGCGTAAAATACGAAGTAACTTTTGAGTCCGATTAAAAGTTAGCATTGGTGCAGCTTGAACATGCGATAATGCCCACAATTATGAACCTAAAATTGAAACATAAAACTTTTCACTTACAGGCTCGTAGTAGGGAGGATCATTGGAATCAGAGAGTGGAAAATGGACCTTGCAGGATGCCTACATCATATATTAAGAAACAAATTGGAAACAAAAAAAAAATCAGATGAACATAACTATAATATTTATGTATGACAATGAGTGTTGAAATATTGACTAAACATGTCAAAAAGATTAAACAACCTGAACTGGAACCAAGTCAAGGGAGAAACTAATTTTTGTCCGCCAAGTGGATAAGTAAAACATCATTGCCACCTCTTTATCATGGCTGATATTGAATTTTAGTATCCTCTTGCATGCTACTTCTTGGACCTCTTTATAGGCCAAAAAGGAAAAGCAGAAAAATTGGACACTCTAAAGAGCAGGCTAGATCAAGCTTAAAAGCAACATATAATTATTTTTTTATCATTATCTGAGATAGACCTTTATGTTTCATCTATGGGAGCCATATTTATTGAGGATCTAATCAAGCGTATCTGTATCCATGACAGGAAATTCATAGTAAAAGTAGGTATATCAAAAGCAGTTGTTAAAAATCCATAATCAAACCACATGAAAACTCCAAATAGATATCCTTTTCAAAAAGACAATATCATGTCGAACAAAATCAACAGTCCATTATGAAACAATTTCCAAGTCATGGTCCAAACTCATGCCAGTAACTATCCATCGAAACACATTTTCAATGGCGAGAAAACATGTAAAAAAGTTTCAATGAACAATAATAACAACAATAAAATAATCAAGAGAAAAACATTTTGAATAGCAAGAAGAATATTGTATCAGAGGTCAAAATTGTACTCTTTGAGGTTGATGGTGTAGACAAAGCTTTCTAGATGTCGATGGAGAAATGTCCTTACTGAAAAAGAACAAAACAAATTAAAGGAAATTATTAAGGAAGAAAAAATGGGTAATAGAATAATACAGTGTTTGCTGGATTCTTTTTTGTTGTTGACCTTGCTAAAAACAAAATTAAAATGATAAGCTAATTGAGCAACACTAGACGTTAAAATGAAGTTTAGATAAGAGTTAGCAAAATTCAGAATTGATGTAAATGGGATGGTACCCCTTGCAACATACTCTATATCAATATAGCCTTTTTATTTGTTGATCAAAAACAAAAATTAATTAGCCTCAAATTTTTAACAGCATCATACGATTCTTTTGGTTATGCATGAACAATAGTGTATTACAGATTATAATAATAAAAAAAGGGTTATCTTTGTGCACTCGTTGATTGTTGCCTCCTTGGAGTAGAAGTTAGGGTCCTTATCTCTTCCAATGAATGCCAAAAGATACATATTATATTGGGATTTCAATGAAGGAAAGGGTGAGCCTTCAAGCTTCTTCCATAGGGCTGCAACAGTAAGGTAATCTTCAATTTAGCACATCATGAAATTTTATATTATATTGGGAAGCAAAAATTAGAATTAGAAATTACAGAAATAATATATGAGCAGAGAACATGCTAGTGTCAGTAGAGGATAAATAAATAGGAAAAATATAAAAGAATTAAGAAAACATGAATACCTTCCATGTGAGTTTAGAGTTAGATCTACTTATCAAAGTTTCTTTCCAAGTAACATGTAGACTTCTTACCTATGCTTTGTCTTGAAAGAAACTGAAGCACACCTTTCATGTGTAACATCAAACTTAATATTTTAACTGGAAATGGTATAAACTTTTAAAGCACATCAATTGATTTTTCATTCTTACCTCTCTTTTGCCTCTTTAAAACGGTCAAAACTACATATTGTTACGATAAACACACGTAAAATATAGATGGACAGAGACACACTAAGCTAACCTCTCAGCACACCAAAAACACTCCAAAGCTAAGTAAAGGAAAGATGGATAAAGAAAATAAAATAAATGAAGGCTAAGTTTGTCTAACATGTACTACTGAGGAGAAAATTTACATAAATTAAATTTAATAAAATAGTTCCTATTTAATCTTTCGGTTTTAAAGCTCAACAAAATATAAATTACTAATTACTATCTTTTCAATTATGACATTATTGTAATTCTTAAATATTTTGGACTTCACAAATGAGAGAGAAATGACAGTGGACTTGGAAGTCATATCATAATATAAATTGCACTTCTCAATTTAATTTGTGTCGTATCTTCCAATGTGGACAGATAAAAATGTATAGAAGTACTACTTGTTAGAATTAATGTCTCATGTGAGAGACATATGACTTAATAGGGACTAATAAATAAATAATTAACGATTAAGGGCTAAATTGTAATTGGGCTTAATAGGAGAAGTTTCTAGGTTAACTGCTACTTGATGGGAGTAGTGGTTATAAAAAGGGCTTAATACCCACTAACGAGAAATAAGGTCCCCTTCCTGACCAGAAAGTGCTCTTTTCTCACCCATAGCCATCACGAACGGAGAGAGACAGAAAAGAAAGACCAAAGGAAGTGAAATCCTATTTCTCTCATTTTCAAGGAAATCAAAGTGCACCAGAGAGAAGTTCCTATGGAGAAAGGTACACATCATTATCTATTATCCTTTATTGATTGTTTGTGAGAACCATAAATTTCAAGATCCTGTTGGTTTTCTATAATTGATAGTCTAGGAAACCCTCAAGAATTTTTACATGTGATATCAGAGCATGTGTTATGAAATTTATGATTCTCCAAGAATGATTTAATTTCTCCCAATTATGCATAAACCCTAATTATGAAATTTAGGGATTTTTAATTTATGTTACATGTATTTTCAATTACATGTTTTGATAACGTGCCTTTCGTGTTAATTATATTTTTCGCTGCAAAGTATGAAATTCTAGATATATAAAATTTCATGAGAAGGAAAGCCATGAAAGCGGTAGAATTTTTGGAAATTACATTTTGGGAAAGAAAGCGAAAAGTGACGCTTTAGTCGAACTGCAAATTCATGCCTTTTATTTAAGATCAAAGATGACAATCATATATTATAATAATAATAAAATTGGGCAATTACGTACCACTTTATAGAAAGTTTTAATTCCAATTACGTTTTGGAAAATGCAAATATTATCCTTTTTTCAAAAGCTGCACGTAGGTACGTGCTAATTTCAATTTTGTGAAAAGCACTGCCATGTACGTTGGGTGCAGGGAAGGATTCCTTTTCGAATTTCTATTTGCAAACCCCTTTCTGCTATTTCCAATCCCACTTGCCTATTTTTTTTCCTCGAAAATGATCATTAAACATGATTAAAGGATTGAAAGTTTATGTTCTATAATTAAATTAATGTGAATGTTTTGCAATTATTGGTAGCAGTAAATATATGTATATACTACATATTTGCTTGAACGTGTTAGAATGTAAAAACACAAATAAATGCAAATATTATTTTATGGCCTAGAATGAAATTAATGGAATGACTATGAATTGTTAATAGCAATAAGTATGTGCAGGCCATATATATTTGGTTGGAATTAAATGTATGTTAAATTTGTTAGTCACCAAAGTGACCAAATTTGTAAGGTTATTTAATTCCAAATTAATAATTATTTCAATTACTCATAGAATAATGGATGCTAAATTATATGATTGTTGGCTTATGGGTAATTGAAATTCATTGTTATAAGGCATTTATGGATCGCCCAAAGGTTGATTAGTTGTTCTTATAATTAATGAATATTATTGTAGGCGATTTGTGTGTATCATTAGTTTTATTTATATACCCAAAGGAAATAGATACTACTAATTGGTGCATATTTAATTGTCAAATAATGTTAAAATTTTATCAGCATCATCATGTTTGTATGTTGTGTGTTGGTGTGTCACCCAAAGGAGAACATCAATATACATTGATTGTTATCTGAGTAAATTATATGTATGACTTGTGTTTCATGTAACAAAATGCTTATGTGAAGTTTTATTATGCAGTACCTGTTCCCAACTCATTGAATTCTCATGTATCATCTGTACCAATTTTTAATGGGCTTAACTTCTCTGATTGGAATGAGCAAGTCCAATTTCATCTCGGTGTTTTGGATCTTGACCTTGCTATATTGGAAGAGAAGCCTGCTACTATTACTAATGCTAGTAGCAATGAACAGAAAGCTCATTATAAAGCTTGGGAAAGATCTAACAGACTCAGCCTAATGTTCATGAGAATGACTGTTGCAGACAGTATTAAGACAACTCTCCCTAAAACCGATAGTGCTAAAGAGTTTATGGGGTTAGTAGGAGAGCGCTCTCAAACAGCTGATAAGTCTCTTGCTGGGACATTAATGAGTACACTAACCACCATGAAGTTTGATGGTTCGCGTACTATGCATGAACATGTCATTGAGATGACAAACATTGCAGCAAGACTTAAGACCTTGGGAATGGCTGTGAATGAGAACTTCCTTGTTCAGTTTATTCTAAACTCATTACCATCTGAGTATGGCCCATTTCAAATGAGTTATAATACCATGAAAGATAAATGGAATGTGCATGAATTGCACAGTATGTTAGTTCAGGAAGAAACGAGGCTTAAGAATCAAGGAAGTCACTCAATCCATTATGTAAGCCACCGAGGGAATCAAGGAGCTGGAAAAAAATTTGTAAAGAAACATGATAAAGGCAAAGGACCATTAAAGATCAAGGACGGTCCTGTGCAAATCCAGAAGAAAGCATCAAAGAACAATAATTGTCATTTTTGTGGAAAATCTGGACACTTCCAGAAAGATTGCCCAAAGCGTAAGTCTTGGTTCGAAAAGAAAGGTGAGCTCAATGCTCTTGTATGTTTTGAATCAAACTTAACTGAAGTTCCCCATAATACATGGTGGATTGATTCTGGATGTACAACTCATGTTTCTAATACTATGTAGGGATTCCTTACAATCCAGACCATAAGCCCAAATAAGAAGTTTGTTTTCATGGGGAATAGAGTGAAAGCTCCAGTGGAAGCGGTTGGGACTTATCGTTTAAAACTCGACACTGGACATCATTTAGATTTACTGGAAACTCTTTATGTACCTAGTTTATCTAGGAATTTGGTTTCATTATCTAAACTTGATATTACTGGATACTCTTTTAATTTTGGTAATGGATGTTTCAGTTTATTTAAGTATAATCATCTCATTGGTACTGGTGTTCTTTGTGATGGTTTATATAAATTGAAATTGGATGGTTTGTATGTTGAAACCGTTTTAACTCTGCATCATAATGTTGGCACTAAACGTAGTTTAGTGAATGAACGATCTGCTTTCTTGTGGCATAAACGTTTAGGTCACATTTCTAGAGAAAGGATAGAAAGATTAATAAAGAATGAAATTCTTCCTGATCTAGATTTTACGGATCTAAATATTTGTGTGGATTGTATTAAGGGAAAACAAACAAAACACACAAAGAAAGGAGCCACAAGAAGCACTCAGCTTCTTGAAATTGTGCATACAGATATTTGTGGACCTTTTGATGTTAGTTCTTTCGGAAGGGAAAGATACTTTATCACCTTTATTGATGATTATTCACGTTATGGTTATGTCTACTTACTGCATGAGAAATCTCAGGCAGTGAATGCTTTGGAAATTTACTTGAATGAAGTAGAAAGACAATTAGACAGAAAGGTGAAAATTATTAGATCTGATAGAGATGGTGAGTATTACAGAAGATATGATGAAACTGGGCAACACTCAGGTCCATTTGCTAAGCTCCTTCAGAAACGAGGCATTTGTGCACAATACACAATGCCTGGTACGCTACAACAAAATGGTGTATCAGAAAGGCGTAACAGAACTTTAATGGATATGGTTAGGAGTATGTTAATCAATTCAACCTTGCCCGTATCTTTGTGGATGTATGCTTTGAAAACTGCCATGTATTTGTTAAATAGGGTTCCTAGTAAGGCAATTCCAAAGACACCTTTTGAACTGTGGACAAATAGGACACCTAGTATGAGGCACCTGCACGTTTGGGGTTGCCAGGCAGAAATAAGAATTTACAATCCGCAAGAAAGAAAATTGGATTCAAGAACAATCAGTGGATATTTCATTGGTTATCCAGAAAAGTCAAAGGGGTATATGTTTTATTGTCCTAATCATAGTATGAGAATTGTCGAAACTGGAAATGCAAGGTTCATTGAAAACGGTGAAATCAGTGGGAGTACAGTTCCACGAGAAGTGAAAATTAAAGAAGTTAGAGTGCAAGTCCCTTTAGCTTTTGCCTCTAGCAGTAAGGTGATTACTACTTCAGCTATTGCTACAAACAGTAATGAAGAAGTACAACACAATGATGAGCCCATGATACATAATGAACCCATTGTGGAAGAACCACATGAAATAGCATTAAGGAAGTGTCAAAAACTAAACTGAACTTGTGGGAAGAGTCTTAGTTCAATTTCTATATAATACATCTTTGGTGAGGGATGAACTTGATTAAGCTTCAAATCAAGGATTAATCTTATAAGTTATCTAATTAGTCGAAACTTATGGGATACTTTAAGAATTGTAACGGTGGTTAAAAAAAAAAAAACTGACGTATGAGGGAAGAGTCAAGTAAATATATTGAGTCCCATTCTCTCTCTATTTAATTTGTATCGATAAATATAAAAGGTGTTGTTGATTGAGTTTTTGTGGTTCGTTTGGTTTCGTTTCGTTTCGATTGAAGAACCCTTCTTTTGCTCCACGTTTCTTCACTCTCAACCGTTCGACTCGTTCGATATCAACCGAGTTGACTCAGATCTCTAAGGTACTTTCCCTCTCCACCTCCATTACTCCTTCTTGTGTTTGCGTCGTATGATTCAAACGGTGAATTGCATTTCAGGAACTCGCGAACCTCAATTTCATTGAATTAAATCGTTTCTAGGGCACACATTTGTTCATAGCCGATTTTTGTTATCACTATTTCTCTATTTGTTGTTTATTTCTCGTCGTGTGAGAATGTGTCTCTAAATTTTGAATGTTCAATCGCGTGTGCGAAAATCAAATTGATTATGGTTCTATGCTGCACTTGAATTTCTCAACATCAACTCACCTTGGCATTGTTTCAATGTTTTTATATGATTACAGTTGTTTGCATGGACTTTACGAACATCATCTGTGGAACATGTAACATTCTAACGTGACCGGAATTTGGAAACGCTATTTTTTGTTTTAACATTAAATCTACACAATTGAGTATGAGCAAGTGAAAAGATTCATTTGGCTTTATTGTTTTTTTTAATTATTAATTTGAGAGGAATCCTCAACAAAGAGTAATACCAAAAGGAAAAAAAAAAAACAAACAAAAGGAAAATAAAAACAGACAGAAAGGAATCTCCCTGAAGTGTTAGAAAACCTGCTTCAGTATTTGAGTTTTGATTGTTACCTTCAATACTTTTGTTTCCCACCTCTTAAACTTAAGGCTTTTTCCCTTTTAGGTTCCTTATTTTTCTGCGGAATGGTGGAAATTATATGTTTTATGTGGACAAGAGCGTTGGTTGGAATTGGAATGAGAATCAGCATGGTGCTCGTAGTTTTGTTTTGAAATAAATAAATTTGGACATGTTACTAATATTTTAATATCATCTTAGTATGGTGCTTTTACTATAACATCACACTCTGTTAGGAAACCAGAAATTAGAACAGAAATGAGGGATTTATGGAATCCAAAAACAAGCTCGTTGAACAGATACTAAAGGAATCAGTCTTTCCCAGAGCAAAAGTTCCTTTCCCTCAGAGAAAACACTTTCTCTGCCTAGCCAAAGTGCCTAACAGTCCTTCCTCTTTCATGCAAACACAAATAACCCCCCTTGCTCATGTAACCCATCTCCTCAAATGCTAACTACCTACCACCTCTTCCAACTAACCAACATAGGACCCTTCTAATTCGTTTCACTCTACACTTTCCAAATTGTGGTCTAGCATACTAAATCCTTTCCTATATCAGAGCTCAAACTAGCAACTCTATCACACTAAAAATAAAAAATATAGTATTTTAGTAACCTATGTTTTCTGATCTATTCAATTTTTCTATATTAGACTTGCATTTTTTAAGCCTATAGTTTGTTATGTTGTGTCATGTTAGGCTATTTTGTTTTACTTTTAGCTGTGGCTGTCCTGTTGTATCGTACTATTACTATAATGTGTTTTGGCTTCTCTCTCTGTGTTTGCTTAAGTTTGTGTTTATGGTTATCCTTTTCCTTATTCTTCCATCAATATTGTTTGGTTAAATTAAATTAAAGAAATGGGAAAACAAGTGATTTTCTTGAACTTCTTTTGTTTACTATAGAAAACGTTATGGATATGGTTGCTATTGTTAAAATCTCATTTAAATAGCATTTTTCTTTCATGTCTTACACTTGAAACTATCCAACTTATAAAAGTTTTAAATAGTTTTGATTTATTTGAATATTTTTGCTTAACTGCAGGAAGTTGCATGAGGGCGAGCCCTGGTACAGCGGTAAAGTTGTGCCTTGGTGACTTGTTGGTCATGGGTTCGAATCCGGAAACAGCCTCTTTGCATATGCAAGGGTAAGGCTGCGTACAACATCCCTCCCCCATACCTTCGCATAGCGAAGAGCCTCTGGGCAATGGGGTACGAAGTTTTTTTAACTGCAGGAAGTTGCAGCACTGAATTCTCTTTTTTTGCTTGTGGTATGTTTCTCAAAGTTAATCTTTGGTTGTTTTGGGGGATGCATAAATATATTGGGGACATGATTTTAAGCTTAATCCATTTTGAATTTGAGTAGTTTTTGGGGTACCCCATTTTGAATTTGAGTTGTTTTTGGGGTACACCATTTTGAATTTTTTTTGATGATTTTCACCTCTGGAAATTGTTCTGGATTAGGTTTATGAGATAAAGGGAAAATGTTTTGCATGGGGTTGTTTTAGTCAACCTATTACTATTGATGTTAGAATGGGTGCTGGATAAGCTGCTATCTACTGCAGAACTTTGACTTGTGCTAATTCTTTAAGTTTTTTGCTTTTGTTTTCTTTTTTGAAATATTTAAGTGAATTTAGGGTTTTTTTAAAATGTCTGAGTGAATTTAGGGTTGAATTTGATTATGATTCCATATCCACTTTCAATTAAGCCCTTATACTTGTTTTTGTTGTGTTTTTTTTGTAAGTGGAATGGTAGAAAGTATAGGTTAGTTTTTCTAGACAGGGTATTGAGTTGGCATTGGAATTGAAAAAAATCGAAGGAGAGTCTGCTGGGAACATTCATTTTTGGTGATTTTTAAACCTTATTATGATTTTTTCAATTTTATAATTTCATCCCTATTTTAACCTATGAAGCAGCACTATTTTAGAGAATACAGTGTTCATACACATATAGGATGTGCTTGGTAGGAAGGAAAGATATAAATGAGAAATAGGGTGGATGGAAATATGGAAAAGAGAGATAGAGTGAATGAAAATAGGTGAGAAATGGAATGAATTTAGGGGTGTTTGGTTTAAGAGAAATAGGGAAAAGAGAAATGAAAAAAGCCTTTGTTAATCGATTTTTTATTCACAATGGGTTGTGATTCGTGAAAAATGTTTATGGTTTCTAAAATCGATTTTTATACAACTCTAACGGTTTAAACTGTCAATAACATATAAAACTGCCAGTAATTGCTCAATTTGTAGTGTTTTGAATGGCTAGATAAAAAAGCTAGAAAATGCTCAATTTCTGAAAAATTGCCAAAAAAAATCGTGGGTCCCCCCCTCGCATTTCTGCGTAGTTCAGACAGGAAATAAAAAGGTGTGGGCCCCTCCCC
The DNA here is from genome assembly GCF_004193775.1 of Glycine soja. NCBI lineage: Eukaryota > Viridiplantae > Streptophyta > Magnoliopsida > Fabales > Fabaceae > Glycine > Glycine soja. Next base: position 47,204,995 of record NC_041007.1, read on the forward strand.
AGTCCCCACACCTTTTTATTCTCTCCTCCTATTTCCACCGTACCAAACAATAGAAATTCCCCATTTCTCATCTATTTCCTCTCCATCCTCTCTGTTTCCCACCCATTTCCTTTTCAACAAAGACACTTTGTCAAACACACCCACAATTTAGTAACCTTTGTTTTGGAACAAATAATCACTCTGTCACATTCCTGAGACAACTTTTGGAAGGAAAAAAAACCCAATTATTATTTCCCTAATAAAAGTGGTACTCAAACGGCCAAACATTCAATTGCAATCTATTGAATGTTCCATTTTGTTTCTGTTTTGCTTTGTGGCTGTCCCATTGAATGGTGTTTTGTCGGTTCTGTTTTGCTTTGTCGGCTGTCCCATTGATCTCAGTTCTGTTCATTATATCTCTGTTATTTCCCCCCTCCTGTGATGGTTTCTTTCTTCACACTTCATGGTCCCTAATTGGTCTTTTTATTTTTCCTTTAAAAAATTTCAGTTTGTTTGCATATCTATGTTTTCTAATTTTTTATATTAATTCCTTTTATTTTTACTTCATTCCTACATTCTCTTGCTCTTCGCTGAAAAGTTTTTCCTACATGTTTTAAACTTTTGGTGTTATTGACTTGTGTCTTTAAGACACACTTCTGGTTTTCTTGTTTATTTTTATTTTTCAGCATTTGTATATATTAAGTATAAATTATTTAGACTGATTTTGATTTTGCCTTTTCTTTATATTTATGAGCATTTATATGTTTTTCCTACATGTTTTAAACTTTTGGTGTTATTGACTTGTGTCTTTAAGACACACTTCTGGTTTTCTTGTTTATTTTTATTTTTCAGCATTTGTATATATTAAGTATAAATTATTTAGACTATGATTTTGATTTTTCCTTTTCTTTATATTTATGAGCATTTATATGTGTGAAGTATAAATTATTTAAGTCGTATTGGGGTTTGTGCTGCTGGGATTGACAAATATGATAATCATTGATTTTGAAGGTTTTGCCTGAAATATTTTCAAGCATTAGGTTTAGCTTATGAGTGAAGTGATTTTTTGAAATATTTTTAGAGCTTCTTCACCTGTTCAACTAAAGATATCTTAGTTACTGTTAGTATTTTGCAATAAAGTTTTGATGATGGAGTGTCCTGTGTTAGTAGTTAGTAAATGGGTTTTGACATTAGCGGAAGTTATATATGCCATGATTAAGCCATTATTGAATAACCAATTTAGGTCAAGAGGTTCTTTTGACCCTTCCTTTTCCCCCTTCATGTTTCTTCTTCAATCTCAGCCTCCTTAATTGAATTGCTATTGATTTTGTTTACTGGTTCCAGTAAAATTTACCTTTTGATATTTGTCTGCTCCAGTACCTGTATAATATGCGAAGAGACAGAAAGAAGGGCAGTAAGAATCCTCCAGGGGAGTCTTCTAATCCTCAATCATCAGAAAAAGATGATCACAATAAGGATACAAATCTTGCTGAAGGATCTAGTAAACCAGAGCAGAGTAACAAGAATACTCCACAATCATTGAAGGCCAAATCTAAAATTGCTAAGAAATCCAAGGGTGGTAAGTTCAAGACCATAATGAATAAAGGTTCTCAACAGATTGGGGGAGGGAGAAGACTTAGAAAGAACAACAAAGTAGTGGGCAATAGTGATGAACTGCCTAAAGAGAAGAGTGAGAAGGATGGGAGGAATAAAGAGAAGGAAAGTCAAAATAGGAGCACTGATGACAAAAGTCCTATTGACAATAGCCATCAGGCTGAAAAAAATAAGATCATTAAGGTGGATAAGAGTGAACAGAAGCAGAAGAGTAAAGAGAAACATACAGAGTCAGACAAGGGTGCTGGGAGCAGAATAAACAGAACTAAGCATAGTAGAGTGGAAAATACTAACTCCAGTGAGAAAAGGAGAGAAAAACCTAGTGGTTTCATCTTTATGTGCAGTGCGAAGACAAAACCTGACTGTTTCCGCTATCGCGTCATGGGTGTTTCAGCTACTAAAAAAGACATTGTTTTAAGTATCAAGCCGGGAACTAAGCTTTTTCTTTATGATTTTGATCTGAGGCTGTTGTATGGGATTTACAGAGCTTCATCTTCTGGTGGTATGAAACTTGAACCCCGAGCTTTTGGTGGTAACTTTCCTGCTCAGGTTACTTGTTCTCATCCTATTTTCCTATCTACTTTGTCCCGATGTTGTCTTTGTTTATTATGATTTATGTGCTGATGGTGCAACCTTCAGGTGCGGTTCAATGTTGCTTCTGATTGTTTCCCGCTACCAGAGAGCATTTTCAAAAAGGCAATAAAGGAAAATTACAATGAGAAGAACAAGTTCAAAACAGAACTTACTGCTCGACAAGTGAGAATCGAATATGCCTCTGATTGGCTAGCTGTCAGATCCTTTTATTCTTCATCATAGATGATATTCAAATGTTGTATTTCAGGTTAAGAAGCTCACTGAACTTTTCCGGCCTGTGGATGTTCGTTCAGGCTTGCAGCCTGTTCGTTCCCCTCCAAAAGCAATAATTCCTGATAGGGTTGCTCCTGATGGTGTTAGGGGATCATGGTCCTATTTGCACAGGGAAAGGGATCCCCAAATCGAACGGCAAGAAGAAATTCCCCGTGATTTATTTCTTACTGAGAAGAGTTACCGAGCTTATGGTCTCCAAGGAGATAAAAGGAATGCGATACCAGCCCCTCAAGTTAATCCTACACTCGATCCTTATGAGAGGGATTATGAAAGAGATCACCTTCATCATGTGGACCCTCTCTACCGCACAAACGTCCCTTCATACAGAGAAAGTCTTCATGCCGATCCTCATCATTTCAATGAGAGTGAACACCAGACCTATTTGCGTGGCGGAATTTCTGCACATGAAGACGATCCTTATCACCCGTATCCCTATGGTGCTTCACCAAGGGATCCATATTTGCCACCTATGAGTAGACAGGAAATCTCTTCAAGCACTTATTTGGCTGGGGGAAGATCCTTGACTGCAAGTGATAACTTACAAAGGAGGGAGGCTGTTCAGGATAGGCTTTACTCAACATATTCTGCGGCTGATGCTTTGTCTGAATACAATCGGATGCAGCACTACCAAGAGAGTTTGAAAGCTACAGCTGTGCCAGTTTCATCCCGTTACTCTTTTGCCGGTCCTTCATATTCACTTCGCTAAATTAAACATGCACTTTTGAAAACTCCTTGGATGTGTTTCTTAAGATAATCTTCCATTCTGGTGACTGACTCATTGAAATTAAAAGAACTGTATGAATCCTACATACTTTTTTTCTTAGGCAGAACTCTGAATTGGGAAAGCAGTTTCTTCGTTGTGTGAGATTTGATGTGCAAAATGCCATTGAAAATGAAACCACGTGCTTTGCAACTATCAAAGTTTGTGATTTATGGCTAATTGGCATGTGCTGCATTGGCATATATATAGGAATATAAACAAGCGATATTTCAATTGATTTTTTCAAGTCTGGTTAGGTTGTCATGCTTTGGGGCTTAGGCCCCGCTTGCTCACCAAAAAAAAGAAAAACTGATAATTTCTGTAGGATCTGTTTGGAAATCCTGTATGAATGTGTGGATACCCTCTGATTTTCAGTGTTTGAGTTGATAATACAGTGATTAACTTGTTACCAGATTCGGCTTTTCCACTTAATACTCTGTTGCTTTTCCTTTCTCTATTATTCTTCCTAATAGGTATTTATAATGCACAATTTCAGCATCAGCTGCATATGTATTAAAACATATATGTTGATTTTTTTAAGAATAATTAATTGTCTAATGAATAAATTATAGAAAATTACAATAACAATATGAAATTTAAATTAGGTTTCAGTTGTATAATAATAATAATAATAATAGATATTAAGTGGGATTTCGCAATTTTAAGGATAAGTAATTTTAATATTTGATAATTTAACTATTTTATAGCATTGTAACAATAAAAGAATATTTATTAATTTTTTTTATCAATCAGAAAGTAATATATATCAATTTTATTTTAAAGTTGATGCAAAAAATATAAAAATGAATATAAAATGTCATGAATTATTATGAATATATTTTTCTAATAATTAAATGAAAATTTCAAATTAAATAAATATAATATATTTAGAACAAAAAAATATCAAAAACATTGTGCAAACTATCCTTATTTTTTTAAAAATAAATTAATTACTTATTTTTAAAATATAAAATTTTCAACCTCTGACGATAATCTTTCACGAAAGGAAGGATGAGAATGCTTAGTTTCTTACAGACTGAAATTTCAAAAATAAGAAAGAAAGAACTAATGAAGTTGTCATAATTCACAAAGAAAGAAAGAACATGGAGAGAGGCTCTTCATTTTTCAATACCTACCCTTGCCTAAAGACCTGAGACAACAGTGATAAGTTTTTTTTTAAATCGATAAATATTAATTGTTAGTATGTTAATTTTTGTTAGCAGGAGTAATTGAATTCAAAATCTTTTACCGTTTCTTAACCACACAATCAATTCTTGTGTCTCCCACAACAGTGATAAGTTGCATTGCCTCAAGTCTGTGTACGCCGTAAAAACAATATGCAGAGAGAAACTAAAATCAGTTTGTAAAGATGTGAAGACAATTGTCATTTTAATGGACAATTCATGTTACTTTCCCATTTTTATCATCCAATGTGGGACTTCACACTTGTATTATGCCATTTTCTTAACATCGTGGTTGGTGAAGGGTTCTTCATGGTGTTTGAACTCAGAATCTGAGACTGAGAGGAATGCAACTTAGTTGTTGGTAGTGGGAGAGGGTTGAGAAAAATGGTTCCGGAAATTTTTGGAGAAAGATAAAAAAAAAAAAGGGGGAGAACCCACCATACTTTAACTTGCACTGTATGTCATGGAAATTTTTTAGGAGAAAATCAGTTATAACTTGGTCCAATCTCCAGACAGTACTTTCATTTGGATCAGAAGCAATTCGCCTCACCCTTGTGCTCATATCTTTCATCTCAACATCAGTAGCACATGTCCTTTGTGTCGCGCAGGACCATCTAGCTAGAAATATTTTCTAGTATTATATGTTTTTATACTTTGTATTAACTTTTTGTACACATTCAAATTCGAGTTTTACATGCACATGCTTTGGTTTAGTTGTACAAGTTGGGAGTAGGTCTTTGTTGAGAGGAAGTTCTGTTTGTTGCCTACTTATAGGTATAAATAATATTGTCCAACTGATTAGTTGCTAGGAGGAAAAAAAAAAGTTTTTAATTCCTATAGTTTTATGAAACTTTGTTTTTAGTCCTCTTAGTTTTATATGATGTAATTTAGTTTATGTATTTTTCATGCATTTAACAAAAGGTTTATTTTTAGTATCTTTTCACAAATGATGTTGGCATTGATTCTTACATGACAAATAGATTACATGTTAATTTATCGTGTGAATTCATGAAAATAATGTTCAACAAACAAACAAAATTATAAGATCCAAAAATAAATCTACAGTCAAAAAATGAGATGAAAACAAAGATAAAAATGAAATCCTTCAAAGTTACAATTTAATGTATTTGGGGGAGGTATATTAATAACATTTTATAAACAAAATAAAAAAATTTCACATCAATTTAATCAATTTAAATAAAATACACTATGTGATAAAAGTTAGAAATTTCTGAATAGCTACAGCAGAGATATAATGTGGCCTTAGACTTAATTTTGACAATCTCTGAATAATTTTTAAATAAGGATTTTCTAAAGCTTTAACTTAATCAAACAATTAGCTCAAAGGAAATGATAGCTTTGACAACAACTTTCTCTTAAGCAGCGCAAATCTGATTGTCGATGGTCACTTTTAGTAATATCTTTTACTCGATGATGATGATGATGATGATGATCATAATAATAATAATAATAATAATAATAATAATAATAATAATAATAATAATAAGGAAATGATAGCTTTGACAACAACTTTCTCTTAAGCAGCGCAAATCTGATTGTCGATGATCACTTTTAGTAATATCTTTTACTCGATGATGATGATGATGATGATGATCATAATGATGATGATCATAATAATAATAATAATAATAATAATAATAATAATAATAATAATAACAATAATTTGAATGGGAAGTGCTCGATCACTATTAAGTAAACCTGTAGAGGAGTGACATCAGTGCTTTGAAGACCATAGCGATTAAGGCCCAATGCTTCATGCATGCTATCATTTTACTCCCGCCGTCCCATAACAAGTGTTATTCTATGTTTAAATAAATGAAAGAGAATAATGATTTTACAAAACTTATATTAATACTAATATAACATCGAAAAATTAAAAGGACAATTATTAGGGATATAAATGGAAAAAAACAATTAATTTCACATTAAAAACTAAATACAACACTTATTTTTAGGAATTTTTTTTTCAAATGCCACATTTATTTTGGGACAGAAGGAGTAATTTCTAACCATACACATTGGTAAAGAAAAAAAGGCAAGGCAGTATAGTTTTCTTTTTGAATTAGAAGTGTAGAGGATACTAACCTCTATTGAAGAGAGGGATTTCGTATTTGATATAGAGATGTACAATACCAATAGGATTGATGTTACTTGTTTACTATTGACAATCAAGCTAAGTCATATGTTCGGAGACACTCTTTTAAAATTTTATGTGGAGGGTGTTCTTGTGTCTGCAGAAGCATTTCATTCTGCATTTGTAAACATAAAGTCTTGAAAGTTCTTGTGAAAACTCTACTGAAGCCAATCCGAATTAAAATGTTCCTGGTCAATGACTAAGATCATGATAAACATATCTGGAAGTTGAATACATCTTCTGATTTCCTTTCTTTTTCCATATTTTCATTTTTGGTTGATGGAAACTTAGTTATATTGGGGAGTGTAGGGTCTTGTATAGGCAGGACTTGGAGAAAGTTTCCAATAGCAGCCGCAAGTCAGCATCACACAGGATCTTTAATTAAGGGCAAGGCAAGGAACCCTGTTGATGATTTTCATGTGATGTTCTTGGATCTTCAGTTTGCTAGCTAGAAAGGAGAACCGTACATACGGTTGATGCTGCAATTCTCTAGGAGCAAGTGCAAGTCCTTCCAATGCCTCTTGACTGTAACTTGCCATAGTGCTTATAACCTGTACTTTTTCAATTGTCAATCTGTGATGGACACATGTGAGCTTTGAATGGCAATGTTTCTGGTAAGGAAAGGAATGATTCGAGTAGTTGTTGTTGTCGTTGTTTTTTTCTGACTATATGGGGGGTGGTCTTGGTTTATTCTCAATGTCTATAGGCTATTGCAGCTCTTTGAAGAGGAAGGTGATGCCACTAGTCCATTAGTTGCACCTAAACCTGAACCTAATGACCAAACTCTGCAGGATGGAGCTATTTTGGCCACAATTCATATAATTTTGTACCTTTTTTCCCCCTTTCTGTGTGGCATTAGTTGTCTCTAAATATTATATTTTGAAGTTTTTCTTTTTTCTTTTTCTTTTTCCTTGCAGGTAATGTTTCAATTCATATGTAGAATAATGGATGCTTCAGAAATCAGAATGGTTGATATCTTCTAATACAAACTGACAAAAGATTGTAACCTGATGACACTTTATCTTTCACATGCGGTAGGTTTTATTTTAATCTATTTTTTGACTGTTCCATTTTCAAGTGACAAAAGATTGTGACTTTGATTATTCCTTCGTTTCAATGAATACCAATTCTCGTTCTTATGCAATTATAGTTTTAACTTTTAATCATTATTTTCCTGCCTGTCCTCATTCTTGGTTTAACTGTAAATCAGGGCTTGAATTTCTTGTTGAAAATTTCTTTGTTCATTGGGAGCTACATAGTGGCTTTTGCAATGTTGTGGAGACTGGTCATTGTGGGGTGTTCTTCGTGGTTCTTTTTGTGATCCCTGGTTTAATTTATGAGAAGACTTTGATGGGATTGTCCTACAAAATCAGAGAAGACTTTATCCTTTCTTTATTTTAGATACATAACTGAAAATTTCTATTCTTTTATGTTTGTGTTCTTTGTCTCAAACCCAAAATCGAAGGACACCCTTTTGACACTTTTACGCAATTGCAGGTTGCAAAAACTGATTGCTATGATGCCATAATAATTTTGAAATTAAAAATTGAGTAAACAATTACTTAGAAGGGATAACATTTTAAATATTATTTTGATAATCTTCCAATGTAATATTATTTTTAGCAATGATGATTTCTGATTAATTATCAGTGTAAAAGTTTTTACATTGACAGTGCATAGACATAAACTCAGAAATCTTCATTGATAAAAAAAATTTTACACTGTTAATTACATACTATTACACTATCGCAATGCAGTTTCATCGGGTTAGTTGATGTTGCGGACAAATGAGGTCGATGCAGTCTTAATTGTGGTCATGGACACGTTATATATTGGGTTTTCTGACTCATACGTAGTAAAGTGAGAAAACCTCCAAACCCTACTAGGAAACACGTTAACCACCAGATTCTGTTTGCTGGAAGAGGTGGTCTCCATCAGTATTGCCTGCGAGAAATTAAATAATTCTCCCATCAAACAAGTACAATTTCATGTTTATTTGTTATATTGTATCTCTCTAATCTATTATCAGATGATGACACTGTCTTGGCTCGTTTTCATATGTTGTGACAATTTCTGCAATTTGTGTTTGTTGTTGATCATGTTTCATGCTTATAAGTAGTTATAAGGTTGGTTTGGTGGTAAAAGGAGAGGGGAGGGAGGTAAAGTTTGTAGGTATTGGTGCAATTGAATAGAATTATTCTCAAGAATTAAGCATGCCTAGACTTTTAAGAAGTTACAAGAATATTTTGAGTGAGGACTTCTTGCTTGAGGTTTATTATTTACTAGCCTATGTTACTTTTAGAGAATCTAGAGTAACATCGTCCTTCTTTGATGCACAGGTAGATTAATTGGTCTACTTGGTAGATGCATATGACAAGAACGAAAGATTTGCCGCGCAAGTCTAAAGAAAGAGTTAGAAGAGTTATGTTACCATTTTGGCCTGACCAATTAATTTTACCACGGGCAAGGGAAATATAAATTTGTCAGACTCTAATGTCCCTCCTATGTAATAAGACATGCCTTCATATCCTGTTTCTAGACGCTTATTGCTTTTGTTATACTATAGAAATGTTGTTAGTACATGCAAATTGTTGTTAAACATATTTTGTTCTTAATACAAAAGAAATTGTTGTTAGAAGAATATATATGACTCTTTTCTTTCTTTCATCAATCCATATTTGTCGTGCAAATGTTAGTTATTTCAAGTGATTGTTTGTCTTTGATCCAGAAGAGAAAGAGAGGGCTATAATATATACTTAATTAAGGACTCCTCTATGCATCAATACTAGGAAAACAAACACAATTTCTGGCTCTTGCTGGTTTTTGACATATTAAACGATATTTCACCTCAATTTTTAAACATTAGCTTCTCTCTCCCTCCCTCTTTCAAATCTTTACACTGTTCATCATTGTGTTGTAATCAGCAAACTCCTACGGCATAGGCAAGTAGCTAGCTGGTAGGCAGAACTGCAGAGTCTATAATGTTTATCCATCTAATCAGTATCCCACTAGCTATTGAATTCTCACCATTTTTAATATGTTTCGGTTGCAATTCTTGTGGTGAAAAAGAAGAATAAAAATATTTTATTTTAATTATTAATTTAATAACTATTAATTAAACTCTTTCTAAATATTAATTTTTCAAAATATATTTTACAAATTTAGTCTCTTTAAAATTCATTTTTAAACAAATATCTTTTGTATGTGAATGATGAACTAGACTTGAGTTATACTATCATAGGCTTTGCAGTCGACACCATTGTTATAAAAGAGTAAAATCCTATATCAACGACACGCCCATGATATTTTGACTATTTTCCCCTAAAAATTTCACAAGGGTAACTTTGGCAAAATTCCAAATTTTAAGAAATCTTAACTTATTTAATCTTTTGAAGTTTTCTCCAAAGTTATATAAATAAAAATCTTTCAAACATCTTTTTATAATTAGAAATATAAATACAAATTCATTCTCAATGAAAAAAAAAAAAAGAAATCTAAATTCATTAAGTAGCTAGCCAACATATTATGGATTTTTCTTTAGCTTTATGCCCTTTTCCATGAAGATGATCGTTCAATCTTTTTTATTTTTTACTTGTAGTAGTAACATGACATAATGCACAAATTCACTCTTGCTTGGATTTCTTTGACAAATCTAGTGGAGAATTGTGGTTGTCATAAATTGTAGGAGATCACATCACTTTGCGCTTTGTACCATAAAGATGAACATCTTCCTTAGCCTGCAATGGGATAAAACAAATAATATATGTTCGACGGCTAATTAAGAATTTCAACATTTCTTATATATTGAATCCATCCTGATCTCTTTAAAATGTTGGTGTATGAATAATATATATATATATATATATATATATATATATATATATATATATATGTATAATGATTGCCTAACATTGCTAGTAAAATTACAGTAATGCAAATATACTGTGAAGAAAATGTATTGTTGAGGAGTAATTAGTCAAACAAATATAGGATGCAAGTATACTAATCTGTATGGAGACTTTATAATCATTGTTAGTCATCATCGGTTGTTTGATATAAAAAAAATAAAAATTGTCAGGGGTGGTTAATTGGGATTGTGATGCACCAAATGTGTTGATGTTATTATCCTGATAGCATAAACTTGGATCGAAAGATATTGAAACTTGTTCTTGAATTGAGATTTCCAACGGGATTCTCAATTATCTCTCTAACTCTATTTTTTTTTTTTTTTACTTCTTCCTCTAACTCTGGTCGTTGTATCAATGTCATCTCACTCATGACTATTTCTTTCCTAATTTTCATCTTCTTCTATTCTCGTTTATTTGTTTTTTTTCCAAATCTTGTTGTAACACTTCATTCACATATTGACTGACATTGGTGTTGGGAAAACATTGGGTGTTAGAACATTACCAGGAGACTCCCCTAGTACAAACTCAAACCCTATAAATGAATTGATGTTGGAAAAACTTTGTATTTTTAAACAACAAAACAAATAGGTGTCTTGAATTAAAGGGAGTGAAGAATAGAGAGCGTTACCTTCCAATGAGTTTCCGAATACATCGTGACAACGGAAAGAGGGCACGTCGTTGTTGATGATATCCTTTGGTTTTGGTCAACATGATTTTTGAACTCCATGGAAAAGTTGGAATGTTAAATGAAAGAAAAATTAATGCCTATGAAAATTAGAGACATTGTATTGTATGTAAGTGTGTGTGCACTGAGGATGACTTAATTAGCTTCAAGTTTGAGTGGCATCAATCGCTGTATATTCAGTCAAATCAAGATAATGGGGTTGCCCTCAATAATCAGCCAGCATTATGGGGTCTACAAATATTAGGTAATTAATGTGGGATTAATGCGCGTGTCTATAGTTTCGACTAAATTTTATGTATTATATATATTTAAGTTTTTTAATTTTAAAAAATTTAATAATACTTAATTATATATTATTATATAAAAATCATAATAATCTCAAACTTACTACTCTTTCTGATTTTTTTATAAGACCTAAATTAGAAGATCGATTTGGTTGTTTTATAACATTCAATTTACAATGTATGTTGAATTAAATTTTTTTACAAAAATATCCTAAATTATGAGTTATTTTATGAATCTAATAAATAGTAAGTGGAATTTTTTAATGTTTTAGGGTCTTTAGAAGTTTAAATTTGTTTTTATCCCCAATTTAAAAAAAATCACAAAAATTGTCCCGGAATAGAAAAATCACGACAATTTTAATATATTTTGTAGTGGTTTTTCCTTTAAACCGCCACAATTAAGAAAAGTTTGTAACAATTTTTTCATTAATTGTGGAAAAAAAAATGATTCACGATATTGTAAAATGTTAGAAGTAAAAATCAATATGTTAATAATGAAAGAGATTAAAAGAATTAAAATTAATAAAAAAATATTTGAAAAAAGGATTAAAATATGTTTCATTTATATTAAGAATAATTTTTTATAAAAAATATATAAATTTAAAATAAATTTAATACTACTATTTTTTAATTTTAATGAATTAATTAATTGAGTATAGGAAAAAGACAAAAAAAACAATAATTCTTTGTATTAAAAGTCAAATACATGACACGACACATTTTGAAAAATATCATGTACACCAACCTGTTAAGGGACTCATGATCAGGATAAAATATGTAAGTAGAATAAGAACAAAATATAACAACAATATGATAAGTTTTAATTATATTCAATGTTTGGTGTGCGCTCAAATTTAAAAAATATTGTTTCATTAAAATTATTTATAATTTTCTAAGAATAAATTTTAATTATTTTATAAATTATGAAAATTATAAAAAAATAATTTTGACTAAACTATACAAAATTATATTTTATTTATGCAGTTACTTTTTTATAATTATAAATAAATTATATAAGGTTTTTAAAATAGTCAAATATTTTACTTTGAAAAATATTTGAATAATAATTCATTATTTTAATTAATAACTTAATTTAAATTTATGTCAAAATTAGTATTATATATAAATAATATGTTATATTGTATAAATTAATATATTACTACATAATATAAATATTTATTTTGTTATTATATTTACATATATATGTTCTATAAATTAATTTATTACCATAGAGAGAGAGAGAAAAAAAAAAGAGAGAGGACCTCTTATCCTATTTTTTCGATCATAATCCAGCTTCCTCTTGATAGGATAAATATACTATAGTAATGGGATAAGATAAATCATAGAATAATACTATCATATTGACATAACAAACATCGAAATATAATAAGATAGAATAATTATCATTTTCTGATGATCAAACAATTCTAAATGTATTAAATTGGGATTGGGATAACATGCAATTAAATATATTGACTCACCAAATATTTCATATTATCCAATTTGATGATTTTGGCCAATACCGAAATTCAATAACATCCAATTCATTCTTCCGAAAAAAATAATTAAAAGAACTCGATTATACCATTGATTTTTTGGTCATAGCGGAGGCTTTATTATTATGTAGATTTTTTTTACGTGTAATAATTTTTTATATGTTACATTTGATATGTTCTTAACTTGTGATATGTTAGCTTTGCTTTATTAAATAGTTATTTAATTTAGTTGTTAAGGATTTTTTTTATCAAATGAAATCAAGTTTTGAAGTAGTGTTTAGGACTCTCATCCAGGTTGTCTCTTAAAGGGACGGTGATTATCCAACTTAAAATGTTTAAATCCAAATTAATTTAAAATAAAAATTAAAAACTGCTCAAAAAAATCAAAAATCAAATCAAATCAAATTTTTTTATTTGTTTGGATGATTTTTTTGTCAAACCGATTGGTTCAGTTCGATTTGTGGTCTGTATTTTTGAAACCGAATCAAATTGCAAACTTATACTAACACTTGTATTATTTTAGTGTTTTACATTTTATGTGTATACTATTTGAGTTTCATAATATTTTGTATTATGTATAAAAAACTTATATAATGCATATTACTTTTCTTTTCGTACGATTTTTTTAAAATATATTTGATTTAAAATAGATAAAATTTTATAGATTTTTATTATAGAAAGTTTAACATATTAATAATTTTTGTAGATTTGTATCAACATTTTTTTAATGTAATTTTATTTAAAATATGAAAAGAAAGTATATAAATTTTAATGAAATAATATTTTATTAAAAACCAAACTAAACCAAAATTTTGTGTTTGATTCAAATTTTATTTTAAATGAAAATCGAACCAAATCAAATTGCATATGTTTTTAAGTTTGGTTTGTTTTCGATGAAAAACCAAATCAAATACATCTTGTGAACACTCCTAATCCAACTTCAACTTAAGCGCACAATAATCTACATTTAAGCAAGAGATCCCCAACTTCATTTTCTAATTTAATTTCCTATAAAACTTCACAAAACATCGAGATACCCTAAAAACTAACAAAACAAAGATCCTAAATGAATAATTCTTAATCTATCCTAAATTTGAGTTAAAACAAGTCTCAATTAAATGCTACATAATGGCTTCAAATTATGTGCAAAATTAAAGCATATTTGACAATTATCATTAGCACATGTTTAGGAGAAAATTATTTTTGATAAAAAAAAATTTCAAAAGTATTCTTCAAAAAGAAAAAAAAAACTTTAAAATAAATCGAACCAGTCATTGAGGCATTCAATTACATAGTAACTTCTTATTTAGTTATTTCAAGTGGGATGATTTATTATTTAAGCGGTAAGTTTTCATTCATAAAGACAAGCAGCATGGTTATTAAGAAAGTGGAGCATCATTATCATTATCATCAGATATTGAAGCTGCTATTATTTTGATCCAATTGAGGAACAAAATGTGGTTGTTTATTAGAGACATTGAACCAGCCGGTGGTATGCAATCTTAGTCAACCAATAAACAAGTTGTAGGACAGCTCACGAAACCCAACTGGTTTATTTTTAAATTGAAAAAAATAGATTTGACTTTGACTTCTACCCTGAGATCAGAACCAAGCTGATGAGAAATTATTGGTGGGTCATGAATCCCTGTGTGTTTATAATTTGCTTAAATCTCCACATGGCATATAACTAAGGTTTTCAATTGTGATCATCATTTTGTCGAGTTTTGACATTGTAAGTGAGAAATTGTACATACATTTTGTTTTGTTAATGTAAATAAATAAATAAAATCCAACAACCTTGACGTTATAGCTGAAATTATAATTACGAAGCTGTTTTAAAACCTTTCATTTAGTCAAATTTTTCAACTTACAAGGAAAAGTTAACAAAATCAGACTGTCATGTGGATCTGGACGTTGATAGACATGTCGTAGTACTAGGGTATACAATAATTTCTCCAACTTGTCACTTGCGTCTTCTATCAGCAAATTGTTAAAAGCAACAGTGTTTTGGTCCTTTTAGATCCTCAACTCTTTAAATAATTAAATCAGCGTTATTTTGTAGGCTCCTTAACTTAAGAATAGCAATATGGTGCATATTTTTTGTGACAATCAAGTTTGGTTCCAATGGCTGTGATGCTGTGTGGAGGAGCTTCATCTTCTGCTTTTGGCCGCGGATGGACTTATGATGTGTTCTTGAGTTTCAGAGGTGAGGATACAAGGAGAACCTTCACAGGCTCTCTATATCATGGTTTGCACCAAAGGGGTATCAATGTTTTCATAGATGATGAGAAGCTTAGGAGAGGGGAAGAGATATCCCCTGCTCTTATTGGAGCCATTGAAGAGTCTAGGATTGCTATCATTGTGTTCTCTCAAAACTATGCATCTTCCACATGGTGTCTTGATGAGCTTGCAAAGATCCTTGAGTGTTACAAAACAAGAGGGCAACTTGTTTGGCCGGTTTTCTTCCATGTTGACCCTTCGGCGGTGCGCCATCAGAGAGGAAGTTTTGCGACAGCAATGGCTAAGCATGAAGACAGATTCAAGGGTGATGTGCAAAAGTTGCAAAAGTGGAAGATGGCCTTGTTTGAGGCAGCCAATTTGTCAGGTTGGACCTTAGAAAATGGGTATGTAACTAAGCATTTTTTTTACTTACCAGTTTTTACTTTTATTCTTGCAGCCAATCTGATGAAACTTTTAAACACTGATAAAACTGTGACTACAATTTAAAACCTCTAAGGACACATTGTTGAATACTTCTAATTACTAAAAACATCAAGAATTGAATGGTTTTTGTGTTTGATATGATAAATACTTGTTTTTATCAAGAAAATCTTTCTACTTTTGTTTCTTTAAATTGTGTTCTAAGAGTACTTGTTAGCATTTTCCATATTAACAAGCTAATATGATATTGATATGATAGAGGAAAGTGAATGGTCCAAACACAAATTGTTGCCTTCATAGCTTTCAATTCCCTCACACTATGTAGTTATTGGGAACTTGTTACTTGGCAGGTATGAATTTAAGCTCATCCAAGAGATCATTGAGGAGGCCTCTAGAAAATTAAATCACACCATTTTGCATATTGCTGAGTACCCAGTTGGAATAGAGAATCGCATATCAGAATTGAAATTACTTTTGCATATCGAACCCGGTGAAGATATTCGTGTCATTGGAATATATGGACTTGGAGGCATAGGTAAAACCACAATTGCAAGGGCTTTATACAACTTGATTGCTGGCCAGTTTGAAGCTACAAGTTTCCTTACTGATATAAGGGAAAGTTCAAATCAAAGACAAGGTTTAGTGCAACTTCAAGAAACACTTCTTTTTGATACAGTTGGGGACAAGAACATCAAGCTAGGAAGTATTTATAAAGGAATCCCTATCATAAAGAAAAGGCTATGTTGTAAAAAAGTACTTTTGATTCTTGATGATGTTGACAAGTTGGAGCAGCTTCAAGCATTAGCAGGCGGACGCGATTGGTTTGGTTTTGGAAGTGTGATCATTATAACAACAAGAGATAAGCACTTGCTAGCTGCTCAGCAGGTTGACAAAACATATGAAGTAAAGAAATTAAACCATGATGAAGCTTTTGATCTCTTCACTTGGAGTGCCTTCAAAAGGAAGGCACCTGATGCAGGCTATTTCGACATTTCTAACCGTGTGGTGCTCTATGCTGAGGGGCTTCCACTGGCTTTGAAAGTAATGGGTTCTAATTTGTTTGGTAAAACAGTGGAAGAATGGAAATCTGCACTGGGAAAATATGAAAAGATTCCCAACAAAGAGGTTCAGAATGTACTTAGAGTAACTTTTGATAATCTAGAAGAGAATGAGAAGGAAATTTTCCTTGATATAGCATGTTTTTTCAAGGGGGAGACAATGGAATATATAGAAAAGACTCTGCAAGCATGTGGATTGTATCCAAAGTTTGGTATTAGTGTACTTGTTGATAGATCTCTTGTTAGTATTGATAAATATGACAGATTGAGAATGCATGATCTGATACAAGACATGGGTAGGGAAATTGTTAGAGAAGTTTCACCATTAGAGCCTGGAAAGCGGAGTAGACTATGGTATCATGAAGATGTTTTCGAAGTACTCTCTGAAAATACGGTAAGAGTCATGTATATGTTAGTTATTATTATTTTGTTTGACATGGAGATTAGAGTTTAATAGACATGCATTCTCAGTGTAAAGCTTTTACATTGTCAATCAGTCATAAACCATCTTTAGTGTGATTTTTAAGGTAACTATTATTAAAGTCAACAAACTTATCATACGTGATGGTTTGTGATTAGAAAACAATGAAAAAGACTTTTACAGTGTGAGTGCATGTATTATTTATTCATTTTCCTATTATTTTGTTTGACAAAGTGATTAGTTAACCTTTACAACATAATTGCTACATACTTGAATCAAAATCTAACCAAATGTAGTTTTATGTGGTCTTTGGTCTAAAAGGGGACTTACAGAATTCAAGGCATGATGGTGGACCTCCCTGATCAATATACGGTACACTTGAAAGATGAATCCTTCAAAAAGATGAGAAACCTTAAAATTCTTATAGTTCGAAGTGGACACTTTTTTGGAAGCCCCCAACATCTTCCAAACAATTTAAGGTTGCTTGATTGGATGGAATATCCTTCATCATCTCTACCATCTAGCTTTCAACCTAAGAAACTTGTTGTACTCAACTTGTCACACAGTCGTTTTACAATGCAAGAGCCATTCAAGGTAAGGTTTCATTTTATCTTTTTAGTATTTCTTTGTTCACATAACTTGCAATTATGCTAATCTAGTTTTTGCTTTGCAGTATTTGGATTCTTTGACTTCAATGGATTTGACTCACTGTGAATTGTTGACAAAACTACCTGACATTACTGGAGTCCCAAATTTAACAGAACTACATCTTGACTATTGTACAAATTTAGAAGAGGTTCATGACTCTGTTGGATTCCTTGAGAAACTTGTTGAGTTGAGGGCTTATGGATGCACCAAGCTTAAAGTTTTTCCAAGTGCCCTCAGGTTGGCATCATTGAGAAGTCTTATCCTCAATTGGTGCTCAAGCCTTCAAAATTTCCCTGCTATTTTGGGGAAAATGGATAACCTCAAATCCGTTTCTATAGATAGCACTGGTATAAGAGAATTGCCTCCTTCCATTGGAAACCTTGTTGGACTTCAAGAATTAAGCATGACATCTTGCTTAAGCCTCAAGGAGCTACCTGACAACTTTGATATGTTGCAAAATCTTATAAACCTTGATATTGAAGGTTGTCCGCAACTTCGAAGTTTTTTGACAAAGTTGAGAGACATGGGACAATCTACTCTTACCTTTGGTAACATTCAGTCACTGAATCTAGAAAACTGTGGCCTTATAGATGAAGATCTTCCCATAATTTTCCATTGCTTCCCAAAAGTATCATCATTAGTCCTTTCAAAAAATGATTTTGTAGCTCTTCCAATCTGCATACAAGAATTTCCTTGCTTGGAATTACTTCACTTGGACAACTGCAAAAAACTCCAAGAAATTCCAGGATTTCCTCCTAACATACAGTACATTAATGCAAGAAATTGTACATCATTGACTGCAGAGTCATCAAACTTATTATTGAGCCAGGTTTGCCTCTTATTTCTTAAATCTTCCTACACTTCTTTTAGTCACCACCACCCATTTTTACTTGATTTTTCTTTTATAGGAAACTTTTGAGGAATGTGAAATGCAAGTTATGGTGCCTGGAACAAGGGTTCCAGAATGGTTTGATCATATCACCAAAGGAGAATATATGACATTTTGGGTACGTGAAAAGTTTCCAGCAACTATCTTATGCTTTGCTCTCGCGGTAGAGAGTGAAATGAAGGAGAGTTTCGATTGTGAAATTCGCTTCTATATAAATGGTGATGAAGTTTATGAATTGGAAATGCCAAGAAACTTTTCAGATATGGTGACAGATCATGTGTGGCTCTATGACTTGAGAACTCATCCATCCATTCAGTGGCGCAGTCTTGATTTATATCTAATGGATGACTGGAATCAGGTTGAGATTTCATGCGAGAAAATACTTGGAGCATCAAATGTGACTGTGAGTTGGTGTGGAGTTCATGTTATTAAGCAAGAAACTAACATGAAGGATATACTATTTGCAGATCCTGATCCAGATTTAGATTCAAGCTTACACTCTGAGAAGATTGATATAGATTTGGATACAGATGGTGAAGAAAGTACAAAGTCAATTGAAGATTCCCAATATTGCAACTTAGTAGATGATAACTGCTACATTAACTTTGAGACACCGGATAGACAAATGGAGGAGTGGTGGAATATAAGTAAAGAGGCAGAAAATAATAGAGTCGTATGCCACACTGAAATGGATCAGAACCAAGATAAGAATTTATTGCCTGAAAAGACATTGTATAGGGTTACTGAAGATTCATTGTTTTCATTGTATCTTGAAGACATTGGTAGTGTCAAAGGTAAGCCTGAGTTCTATATAGATATGCATTATTTCCATGCCCCAATATTCATGTTATCGTCACCTCATGTATCCATTTATTTAACTAGTTTGTTGATCCACCTCAAATATTCCAATCAATTGACAAGGCATGCAATGCATAAATAGCTTGAACCTAGGGTCCGTTTTACTTTTGAAGAAATTGACAAAAGAATACACTGTTGATAATCAACTAACAAATTTATAGTACCAACTTGTTGGTATGCAGTAGACATATTGCTTCAATTATATATGCAATGTGAGAAACCTATCATTTGTTTAGTAAGGATAAGGACCAATCCCTTGTAATGAATGTATGATATGTCATGATGCCATTGGAAACAGGAATTTCCTTTCTGCATACTGTACAAGTTACTAGAGATATTATAAACACTATTACCTTGTTTCTATTTATAAGATCCAAATTAAAAGTGATGTTTGTTCCTCTTTATAAGACTCAATCCATAATGTCCTTTATATTAATTATTTTTAGATTAAAATACCTCTAATTAAAAGAGAGAGATTATATTGGCAAACATTTAGAAGAGAGAGACGAGTTAATCACAATGGTAGTTTTGAAAAAAATATAAATTTAAGATAAGTTTGTTGCTATAAACTAAATTAACTACTTTCCTTCATCTTGATGAATTAGGTAATTAGGTCTTATAAATAGGAATGCAGGTATTAGTTCAATTATCATCTGTCTACTGATAAGTTCAATTCATTACTTTTTCTCACCAACTACTTTAAATTTCAATTATTCTTGTAGCTTCCGGATCAAATTCAAGCATACTAGTTGTTGATCATCCAGTGAAAAATCAACCACAATCTCAAGTCACAGGTTTTATACAGACACCAAATGTTCAGGAACCAAGGACTACAGTATCCATGGATCACAAAGTTACTAGAGGGGAGTCACCTCAAAAGACCAACTCCACCATGGAGCTGCCAACAACCATTGACTCTCTGAAAAAGCAAACCAATTTGACTATAAATGATGCAGACATGGAAGCATTCTATGCTGTTCTGGATGCTGAGACCTCTGACTCCAGAGTGGTTTCTAAATTGGCCCACAAAATTCCAAGCGAAGAGACCAAGAAAGCATTGAAGACATTTCAAGACTTTGTGACCAAAGACTTTTCTGTTTTGTTAGGCCCTAGTGAGTACAGTACCATGAAAGATACCTTGGACTACCTTACCAATTTACCAGCAGAAGATGGAATATCAGTGGAAATAAGATCGTTGGTAATACAAGTTTCAAGACAGTTCACTCATTGGAGTAAGGATTACACATATGAAAGCAAGAAACTAGAGTCTACCACAGCCAAGTTGTTGAAAGCTGATGAACTAGAAGAAGGTCTTGAAGCTAATAAGACTCACTTCAAGGAAGTCATGTGCTTGGAAAATGAGTTGTGCAGTGAGTTGGCCTATTTGGAGCAAAGAAAGAAGGAGCTAGAAGAACAAATAAATGCTGTCAAATCTAACATCTCTGCTTCACAAGCAGCTAGAAACATGGCTAGTCAAAGAAAGAGAGAAATCTTTGGGGAAGCAAAGATTCTGAAAGCTCAAAGAGATGGGTTAAGAGAACAAATGCCACACTTGAGAGATGAGCAGGAATTGGCAAAGAAAATTAAGGCAAATATCAGAGAAGAATGGTCAAAGCTTGGAGAAAAGTTTAACAACATCTTAAGGCATGAAGGGTTTGATTAATGCCTAGCTTTCAAGTTAAAGATGAGTGAACAAATACTGATGCCTTGGTAGCACACTTTCATACCATTACTACATTTTTCTGTAAATTTTGTAGCCTCACTTACCAAAAGCTGTTATTTTCTGATAATAATTATGTTAATCTTTTTTTTTTTAAATGTAGTATAGTGAATAGTGATATATTTATCACCATTAGATATAAATGTTACGGCTAATATTCCTGTTGTAGAGGCAGTATGGCAGCAGATCCATGCATGAATTATCAACGTGTAAAGGAAGATTATAAGCAAATACAACAAATAGTCATTAAATGAAATAAAATTCTATTAATCTTTTGGATAAATTAATTGTTTTCATTATGTGGATAAGTCTAATTTTTTTTATAAAATTAAAAAAAATGGTATTCATTAAATAAATTTACTTTGATGTATAATATACTTTTTAAAATACAAATAAAAATGTCTATTTACAAAATTTTTGTCTGTCAAACTAACAAAGTTAACAGAAAAAGCATAATTGTAGTGTTTTTAATAATTAGAATACCCGATTGAAATTTTTAATAATTGAAAGATCTAATTTAACTTTTAATTATAATTAAGGGATCAATTATATAATCAAACCAATTTTTTAAGATGCTAAAATTATGACATTTTACTAATCTTCCGTTTTATATATTAAAAACAAACTCAAGTTTCACCGTGTAAGATAAAATATATAAATGGTGGACAACTCTCATCTTAAGAATTAATTTTTAGGATTGAATTAGGTCCAAAATTCATATTCTAAGATGGTATTAGAGGCTATCAGATCCATCAAATGGGTCACCCATCATGTCATCCACACACTAAGCCCAATAGTGTTAAACATAAAGGGGTGTGTTGAGAAAAAACTCAAGTTCTACATCGACTAGAGATAAGATTACAATAGTATATAAGTTAGAGACAACATTTATCATATAACTTAACTATTGAAGTTAAGTTAGGTTTAAACTCACATTCTAAGAATATACCATCTCTATTGGCACATCTTAACTTAGATAATCCTCTAGAGTTTAAGAATACTCATATGTTCAAGACAATAAGGCCAACTCTAATACTACTAGGGCTTGGATCAAAAAATATGCCATGTGGTACGCTCACTAGTTAATGTGCAATTATTTTATATATTTCCTACCATAAAAAGTAAGTCAAAAAACTTGAATTTTTATAACACAATTATTAGTAGGATTTTTTATAAAAATTTATATTTAGTCATATTTAATTATAAATTCATGAAAACAGTTGTGAGCTTAGGTATTTAAAAAAAATAGTTTGTTATTTATATAAATATTTTGGATCAGTTTAAAATACATAATTATATATATATGTGTTATATAAAATTTGATATTTATATATTTATTGAATAAAATTTAATTGTTTTTGTCGGGCCCCTGGATTGGGAACATGGGTCCGCCCGTTTGTCATCACATGATGCCTTAGCCAACAACTAATTAGCTCCATATTTTCTTTTTTGTGATTTTATTTTATTTTTCTTTTATAGTTTGCAGGTTTTTAGATCCTTGCTAACATTGAAATACAATGTCTTGATGTGGATAGGTAGAATATAATAGACCCTGCCTCCATTACAGTGAAATTGGATGCCAAGTTCAGGATTTTAGTATTCCAAATATATATCCCTACTTTTTTAGGAGTTAGGAGTTAGGGGTTAGCACCATGTACACTTCATCAGTTCCACTGGGAAGAAGGGACAAAAGACTAGTAGTTTTGCTGTAGCTTGAAGATCCTAGCTTCTTAAGAGCAACTTGCTGGGCTTCACAACAAAATAAAGTTTTCAACTGCAA
The DNA here is from genome assembly GCF_004193775.1 of Glycine soja. Classification (NCBI taxonomy): domain Eukaryota; kingdom Viridiplantae; phylum Streptophyta; class Magnoliopsida; order Fabales; family Fabaceae; genus Glycine; species Glycine soja. The sequence continues at coordinate 47,227,962 of NC_041007.1, forward strand.
AAACAGTTCTCTTACCGATTTACCGTACCATTTGTAAAACAAATTATTAAAAAAATGTATAGAGATGACTTAAAAGAGTATAAATGGATATCATGGAATTCATTTGAGAAATTTTTGTGAGTTTTTTTTTTGTTAAGTAAAAATTTGATTGAGTTGTTTGAAATAAAAAATGTGATATGACATTATAGAAAATGTAAATTATTATTAAAAAAAAATAGAAGAGAAATTTTTGGTGGATTTATTGGTCGGAGTTGTTCTAAGAGTATCCTTGATTATTCCTTATTGTTTCAAGACGACTAGTAGTTTTGCTTCTTCTTTTTTTTGGTCGGTGCTGAGACTTATTTTATTGATGTATTTATAACTTTATACACAGCTGATATATTTTTTTTTATCAGACTTGGTGATGAATATACGTTAAACTTTATTTTCATTGATATTACTACTGTTTATAGATATCATATTATATTATGGCTTTAGTTTATTGCTCTTTTAATATTTACCCACGAAATTTATATGTTTCTTTTTTTTTTTTACATAACCATATTTGAGGATGAAATTAAGATTTAATACATTGTATTCAAATCCTTCGGTAAACTAATCATAATTGTCGTATATGAATTTTGTTTTTGATTCGTGATAAATTTTTTTTGAATTAGATTTTTTATATTTAAATAGTTTTATCTTAGATGTCTGTCATTGGTTGATATGTATGTTAAATATTTGATAATATTTTGTGGAAACTTAAAAAATAGTTAGTATTTGTTTCAAAATCAAATTTAAAATAAATTTCTTTTTATCTCCTATTCCATCCTTATTTTTTGTCTTTCTCTCTTTCGTCCTTTTCTCTTTCTTCCTCCTTGTCATGAACATATAATCATAGTTACTCTCATAAATCCCTTTGTTTTGTTTCTTTCATGTTTCGTCATCTTTGTTCGTTACTCTCATGAATCCCTTAGATTTGTTCCTTTCATGTTTCGTCATCTTTGTTCAATGCCTTTAGATTGAATGTTTTTGTAGTGAGTTGATTAAAAACATAGAAAAGTATAATTTAGGAATTAGTATTATTAACTTAAAATCAACAAATCTCCCAAAATTAATCAATACATCGACACTATCGGCGTGCCACCTTCCCCCACCCTAACCATTATTTTGAAATCGATGATGCTACGCAAGTGGTGCAACCCCCTCCCTCACTCCTCAAAGGAAAATCCGATTTGAAATAGGAGTTGGGAATGAAAACGACACGGGGTGTTTGAGGGCCAGGGCCTTGAAGGTCGAGCGAGAGAGGAAGGTGCGAATGGAGACGTTGCGAGCACCGTGTCATTGAGAAGGCAATGTCCATCGTCATCTCTGGCGTCATCGAAGTTGTCGGAACCCCGATCGCCGCCACCACCACCGCAACCCAACGCACCCTCCACCATCGAACCTTCCCTAATTGACGAAGTCTCCGAAGTTAGAGCACCATTTCCTCATGGTTCCTTTCGAGCACTACAAGAATACTCTTTGTGCCAACCATCATGTCGTTGAGAAGGAGATATCCACCATCATTTTCGACGTCATCAAAGTCGTCGCCATCAACCTATCCCCCGATGATGTCGTCAACCACCTTAACTCCCTTGTCTCCCGCCTGTAAGGGCTTAAATGAAAGGTAGTTGCTAACCTAATTTCTTATTTTGAATTTCGATTCATCATTTGATTCTTAAAATTTTTATATCCTCCCTTCTCCTTCTAAATGTTTGATTTATTCAATTTTAGTTTAATTAATTATAACGGCTTTTAACCACCAGGAATTTTTAATGTTATTTTGAAACAAATACTAGTCATTCTTAAGTCACCACAAATTACGTTATCAAATATTTAACAGATATGTCATCACTTAATTAACGACAAGAATCTAAAATAAAAATTTTCAAATATCAAAAAATTGTTTCAAAGAAATTTTTTATTAAGGATCAAACACAAAATTCATATATATATTGCGAATCAAAAATATATTTAAGTCCTTTTTAAAAAAAGTCAAATTAATTTCATTTTATATATATATATATATATATATATATATATATATATATATATATAATGACTAGGGTAAGTAAACAACAAATTAAGATGGATTTATCATTTATCTTATTGGTCTAAAATTTTGATAAAATCATTTATTTAAACTTTAACTCAATCAAGACCTCAAATATCTCATATAGGATAGTCAAACTGATATTTTGACTTTTTTTTATTAAACTAGGTGATTTCATAAATTATATATCAAATTCGATAGTTTTAAAAACTATTATCCAAGATGATGTTTTTGACTTTTGATATTGATGATGGTTATAACTGATGTCAAAAGCCAATATAAAACCATCTAGTTTGGCAAAAAAAATCTTAATATCTTAACATAATATATCAATATTTATATTATATATAATTAAATTATACAAAAAAATAAGTATAAACTTAAATAAAGGTATATTTTACATATATTTTAAAATAAATAATATTATATATATATATATATATATATATATATATATATCATGTCAAAAATAACGTTATCTATTAAATAAAAAATATTGTTATTAGATAATTGTTAAAAAAAACATACTTTTCAAAAGAATGTGTGGACACTCCAGTAAATTAGGAAGTAACAAAACAAAACTACACTAAATCTAAATTAAGACAACTCAAAATATAACCTAAATCCATCTTAAAATGTACATAGATTAGATTGGGCCAAATAATACTCACTTCTAATAAACCCATAATTATGAAAAACATAATCCAATATAGTAAATCTTTAAAAATATAAAGATTTAAATATATTTTTATTTCTCAATTTTGGAATCTAACTTTTTTAGTCCTTTAAGTTAAAATTTATTTATTTTTAGTCTCTTCAATTGGTGAAATATTTTTTTAGTTCTTGACTAATTTTTGATAATTCAGATGCATAATTTATGATGGTTTTTTTTACCACAAAAAGACTAAAAAAAGCATTTCATAAATTTAAAATACTAAAAAATACAACTTTACATTTAAAGAATTTAAAAACAAATTACTGTATTTAAATAACTAAAAACTGAAAAACATATTTGAACTAAAATTAAAAAAAAAAAAAACATTTTTTGGGTCACTTTAACGACCTCTGTGACTGTAACTTGTAATACTTGGAGAAACAAACTGATTCGTTATGCGTAGTTTGCATTAATTAAGTTCAATTTAGTGTATGTTTGATAGTGGAGAAATAAGAGAAAAAGAACCAAAAGTTCTCAAAATTTTGTGTGAGCCTCATAATTCTTTTTTATACTTCTCTTTCATTCTTTATATATATATATATATATATATATATATATATATATATATATATATATATATATATATATATATATATATATATATATATATATATAACCAAATTCATCCTCTATGTTGATTTGATAACGTCAATGACTCAATATGAAAGTCAATAATTCTTGTGAAAATATTTTTTTTTGCTGAATTGTGAAAAGTAAATATGAAGTCAATAACATATTCAATGTTCTGAAATAAAAAACACATATTCAATGAATCAAACTGATTTTTTCCATAAAAATTAAATTCAAATATGAAAAAGACATAGCAACTGATACACATTACTCAATCAAACTAAATTATCTTGTTTGGTAACAGCAACCCTGCTTATATTAGTATTTTAATATTAACCATACAAAACTAGTAATATAATATATTATTATAATAAATCTATTGTAATATTTTTAAGATTATACTTTTTGGTTTATATAAATAGTTAAGCCTATTCACTTATATACAATTTAGATCTACTAATTAATCTATTTAAAGATAATATTTATAATTAACTTATTTACGAAATAAAATTTTAAATTAAGTAAAAATTTCTACAAAGTAAAATTATACATTAAAAGGACTTACATTTAAATGAAAATCAATGAAATTTAATAGTCTTATCTATCTCATTTTAACATGCTCATGGTGAATCCACGGGCAAATTTCCCCATCTGGGGTAGTTTTAGAAACTATTTCCCCAGATGGGGTCGTTTCTAAAATAATTGCAGCATGGGGCAGTTTTTTACGTGCATGGAAGACCCAAACTGGTGTCAGTGAGCAACCCGCCAGATGCAATGGCGATATGACCGTAATTCGCTAGCTGTAATGGCGATTTGCAGAAGCCATTGGGAACCGCCAGTCAAACTGGCGAGTTCCAACAGCTGAGGGTAGCCTGCCATGGCAGTGAAGGGCAGAGCGCGTCGCGTCAATCAGTCAAGGCCAAATCGCCAATGGTAATGGCGATTTGCCTTGGCCATGGATCGCCAACATGGCTGGCGGGTTGCTCCTAAATATGCTTCTTCCATTATAAAAGCTCAGTCCGAGAGTGCACCAGCTACGCTTCCTTCGTGCCTTTGCTTCCATTGGTCCTTCCATTGCTTTGCTTCCATTGCTGTGTTATTTTCTTCATAAGTTTCTCAGTGCGTTTTTGTTATTTTGGTAAGTGATTCTTAAGTTTATAACTTTAGTTGATAGGTAAATGTCAATATTATTTAAGTTAGGTTTTAAAAATAATATATTATTAGTTATGTTATATATATTTAGATATATGTTAGTTTAGTTATAGTTAAATTGATATATATTATTTTCTTTAATTATAGTGGTATATTATGATTTAAGTTAGGTTCTTATGATTTGCACGTTATATATATAGATATATGTTAGGTTAATTATGTTACAAATTTGAGTTGGTATATTATGATTTGTAGGTTAGTTGTATTGGATTTATTAATATGATTTTGTTAACATTTTTAAAATTTGTATGTTATTATTTGTGATAAAATGATTTTTAGGTTAATTTTAGTTATTATGTTATTATTATTTGGTTTAGATTTATTAGGTTTGTATGATATTATTTGTATTTTATATATGATATTTTTAGGTTTAGTTAGAATGTGAATATTATTTAATTGACTTACTTATAGTTTTTATTGAAATATATGATATTTTATTAATTATATATATATATATATATATACATTTTATTAATTATATATATATATATATATACATATATATATATATATGTATATATATATATATACACGTTCTTTAAATTATTTATTCCATGAAATTTTTTTGATTTAATACCATTTTTTTGTGTATAATATTTTTGATTTAATTTAAATTTTAATAATTAGAAAAAAAATATGGTCATTTAATTAAATTTATGTACGTATTTTAATATTTAATTTTGTTATGTATAGAGTATTTTACTTAGTAAATTAAGTTTTTTTGTGTAAAATTTATGTACGTGTAACAATTTTTAATTTTATTATGTATTTTAATTTGGTCATTTATTTTAATTTTTGTAGCTATTTAATTTTTAATTTTGTTATTTGTAGACTATTTTAGGTAGTATTTTAAGTTTATTTGTGTACAATTTATGTACGTGTTTAAATTTTTAATTTTGTTATGTATTTGAATTTGGTAATTTATTTAAATTTGTGTAGGTATGTAATTTTTAATTTTTGTATTTGTAGACTATTTTAGGTAGTATTTTATGTTTTTTTGTGTTAAATTTTTGTACGTGTTCCCAATCTATGTATTTTAATTTGGTCATTTATTTTAATTTGTGTAGCTATTAAATTTGTAATTTTGTTATATGTAGATTATTTTAGAACATTTATTTAAATTTGTGTAGCTATTAAATTTGTTAATTTTTTTAATGTAAAATTTTTGTTGTCAATTTTTTGTATTATATTTAACTTTACAGCATCAATGGCATCTTCATCATCATCTTCATCTAGTATACACATTAAGTCTGGTCCAATAGAAGGAGACGTCTTATGGCTGCAACCTAAACATGTTTCCGAACATGTTTGGAATGGAGAAGCAGACAGAAAACTACATATCAGACGAGCCGTACCCATGTATCAAGGACAAGAAGAAATACCAGAGGAAATTATTCCTCTGCTTCGCCAATCAGGATTCTATTGGATAATGAAAATGGGGTACCTGAAAATTAATTCTTCATTAATTACAGCCTTTATTGAAAGATGGAGGCCCGAGTGAAATAATAAATGTATTGAGTGAAATATTTTTTAAGAGTAAATCATACCTTCTGCTGGGTGAACAATTCTTACTGGTGGAATCATGTCGGGGACTTCATTGTCTGTATCTGATATACCGTCAACACTGTCATCTTCGTCTAACGACTCTTCAACGTATGAGTTAGACACAAGATAATCATCATCATCATGATCATCATCTTCGTCAAGATTTAAATTGCTCATATTTGTTGGCGGTTGTGTGTAATCATTAGATACATAATTTCCACATGATGTAAGGGAATTTGCAGAATGAAACATTGAACCACCAGCCACATCCTTTTCTATGTACAATTCTAGAACTGACATTTCTTGTTGTTGTTTAAAACTTTCTAGCATCGTTTCAACGTCTTCGTCATCGCAAATTTGCAAGGCAATATATTTTCCTGACACTAAAAATCTACAACTGATAGCAGAAATAATTTCATTATTTTCTAACTTTACCTTGTCTCCAATTTTTTTCTTCAAAGCATTGAAACTAATTCCACGTTTAATCTGAATCGCTTTTTTACTGCCTTCAAATATTATACCATCATTATCTTCATATACCCTTCCATTGAAATACAACACTGTTATAACCGAATTCATCGTGTACCTACAAAAACAATATTTTAATTAATTATTCATAATAAATTCAAAATACAAATTATTTTACTGCAAACTAAGAAATAAAAAAAATTACTTAAAAAAATTACTTGAAAGTTGAAATGTAGTTTTAATTAAAAATTACTTAAAAAATTTATAATACAAATTATTTTACTGCAAACTAACAAATATAAAAAATGACTTCAAAGCTGAAATTCACTTTTAATTAAAAATTACTTTAAAAATTTATTATATAATTCATTTTACTGGAAACTAAGAAAAAAAAATTACTTACAAAAAATAACTTGAAAGCTAAAATCTAGTTTTAATTAAAAATTACTTTAAAAAAATTATAATACAAATACAAATTATTTTACTGGAAACTAAGAAATAAAAAAAATTAGTTAAAAATTTTTTCTTAAACCTTAAATCTAGTTTTAATTATAAATTATTACAAGAAAATTATGTTATAAATTATTTTACTGCAAACTAAGAAATAAAAAAATTACTTCAAAAAATTACTTTAAAGCAAAAATCTACTTCTAATTAAAGAACCAAATTTTTTTGACCTATATATAATTTTTTTCATATTTACTTCTATAAATAATTACTTACATAAAATTATAACAAAAATTTATTATCAATTACAATTATTTTGACTGTTATATAATTTTTTTCATATTTACCAACTTTTTTCAAGACTCAAATTTTTTTTATTTAAATAAATATCATGACATATTTCTTCTCTTTTATACACACAAACAAGGGATATAAAATATAAAATTAATTTAATTAAAAAATTATTAACAATTATAATTTCAAATTGGTCTAAAAAATTACTTCAAAAATATCTTATAATATAATTTATTTGACAGAAATTTACGAACTTCATTCACAAATTTAACTCTCAAGAACCAAATTTTAAACCAATTAAAATTTTGATGACAAATTTCTTCTATTTTATACACACAAACAATCATATAAAATATAAAACTAATTTAATTAAAAATTTCATAAAATTTATACATTGAAACTGCTACAAAAAATTACTTAAAAATAAATAATACAAATTATTTTATGGGATATTACGAAATAAAAATATAAAACTAATTTAATTAAAGAGTTACTAAAAAGTATACCTTCTAACTGCTATAAAAATATAGGTTACAAAAATTATAACACAAATTATTAATTTCAAAATTATAAACCTAATTCAAATATTTAACTTCAACCAAACAAATTTAAAACAGAAATCCCTACACACTTACAAAACTCAAGGCTCTTTCTGTATTCAGAAAACTCTAAGTCACTGACCACACACAACTAGAGCTCAGCTCAGCATACAATGAAAGAAGAAAGAAATTTCTAATTTGAAGCCGTGAGCAATGAAAGATTTATTTCTAATTTGGAGCTGAAAACGTGAGTTCAAGTTCAAAACGTGAGCACTGGTATTTATAGCCAACAAACCGCCATTGGTGATGGCTATTTCTTCTTGTGCAACCCGCCAATGGGAGTTGCAACTTGCAGGCAACTCGTCAATGGCAGTTGCAACTCCCTTTTCTGAAAAGCAAGCTCCTGCACCCCTGCAAAAGCGCCTCCTGTAGCCTGTACCATGGAACTCGCCAGTTTGACTGGCGGTTCCCAGCTGCTTCTGCGTATCGCCATTAGGACTGGCGACTTAGGCTCTGCACGGTCATATCGCCATTGCATCTGGCGGGTTGCTCACTGACACCAGTTTGGGTCTTCCATGCACGTAAAAAACTGCCCCATGCTGCAATTATTTTAGAAACGACCCCATCTGGAGAAATAGTTTCTAAAACTACCCCAGATGGGGAAATTTGCCTGAATCCACGTCTTGGTACACTATTAGTACTGTAGTGTGTGGAGTGTCAGTGTTCTGCTACCTCACACATGTATTACAACTTTTTTTTGTTCTTTGTCTGCCATTCAGTAAACTCACATCAACTTTATCGTTTTGCCAGACAAATCTAAATAACTTTTTAAGTGGTAACCAATGACCAGCCATTTCATTTAATAAGTCATAATATTAAAATACTAATATCATATCATATTATAATATTATAACTTATCTCTTTCATAATATAATATATTATTAAAATAACATATGATGAAGCCAGATCCTGATATGATATGACTTGTGTCTTCTGTAGTCACCTTATCAACTTTAGGCCTTTTTTATTATTACGAAAAATATTATTAGATTTTTTAAAATTTATTTCAACAAATTTCCTCTCCCATATAATTATTTCTCAAAATACGCTCCTCCTTCTTGGTGGATAAATTATCTATTTCGTACTTGAAAATGTTAGATTCCAAGCTTATTTGTATTTTTTTCCCCGTATCTATTAATGCTTGTATTAGATATATACTTTAGAGGGAAGTTAGAGATGAAAAAAAGTTTAATGAAAAATTAAAAGAAACATAAATGTAAAAATTAGAGTGTGAAAATATTAAAATTAAAATTAAAATGATTTTACAAATGCGATACGTAAACCAGATTTTATGAAGAACTTTTCATGGATTAATAAAAGAAATTGTGAGCAAACCAAAGATATTTGCCAACCGATAGTCTGAAGTTAATTCCTTTTAAAACTAGAGATCACTTAAATGAGTTCTGCCATTTTTAATAAAATTTGTTCCATTTGACATTTTCATGATATGAATCAAACTCTAACAACATTCTTAAAAAAATCCATTCATGTATTAATAATATAAGTATGATGAACAAACTATTTCCTTTTATATTTTTCCCTTATATAAAAAGTAGCTTTTAATTAAAAATAGATTTAAAATATATAAGATTAGTTACATTTTGTAATAACAATGGAAAAGAAAAACCTTACAATTATTAATTTCTTCACATATTAAAAAACTAAGAAAAAAATCTAATAAACATGGAAAATATATGATGTGCAAGAGGAAAATATTAAACACACATTATAAGGACCATAATTTTTTTTAAAAAAAAACCACATAATTACTTTAAAAAATTATATTGTAATTTAAATATTCATATAAAATCTAACTAATATTTCTTTTTTCCCTCTCTCGTATATTTAAATATTAAATGAATAATATTCCCACCTCATAACTTCATTCATCTCATTAAGGAATTAAGATGCTACTGGTATCTCGTACCTCTGCTTGATTTCTTAAAGTAAATGCTTTGTATTGTGATTTTTTCTATCGTTTACACTGGTAAACCCTATCTGTCCTTTAACAAAATGAGCATGTTTGTTTTGCTATTTGTCTGCAGAGTGTATTCCAATGAATGATCCAATGGGTGAACGAAGAAGTAAGGAGGGGCATGTGTTGGCCAATTAATGTCCGTTTGAGGCTCCAACAAAGAATAATCAAACATGCACTATATTGTTTAATTTAAATTTAAACATATAAACCCTAGCTAACACCACTTATCTTGCATGAACCTCAACTACGTGGACCCCAATCGTCATCCATTCTTGTTGTCTACAATTAAAATGAATATATAACAAAGTCAAAACTTATAAACTCATTAAATAATCAATAAAGGAAAATACTATTAATACATTTTCTAACGTAATATTTTAAAAACATATTTTTATTATTAATTAAAATATTTTAAAAACTATAAAATTTTATGGATCTCACTTCATATTTATAAATTTGAATCTTAGTCATAATTTTATATTTTTTTAATTAATTTTAACCAATAATGAAAATGAATTAGAAAAAATGTATTAAAATTGTGATAAACAATTAAATAAGAAATATTTCAAATAGATAGCAAAATTTAATATACTAAATAAATTAAATGTACTAACCACAATTAGTACCATCCACTTTTTAAGTGGTGAATCCTAAGCATCACTCACTTGATATCACTTGTCCTTCTGACCCTATCAACTTCTTCCGGATGCAAGAGACCTTCAAACTTTTTTTTTGGCTGACTAGAGACCTTCAAACTTTTAATTACCACTACACACATGGGATTTATCTATAGATTTTAGGGGTTAACGAAGGTTAAATTTTTCTTGTAGTGAAAAAAATATGATTACTTAAACTTGACTTGTTTATTTAAATAAGTCTAAGGAAAGTTTGAGCTTAAGTAGCTTGGTCTTAACTTATTTATTTCATTTATAATTTAATTATTTACTTTTATGAAAATTTCTGAATTTAGTTTAAATTTTTTATCAATTTAGTATTTAATAAACATTTTAATACCATATATAATGATCTACAAATAAAAATATGTATTCAATATTTGACATGTAGAATTCAAAGTTTCAAACATTGTACTATTATATTTTCATATATAATCAAATAAAATCATAACATTTTTTACTCAACAAAGTTTTTCATTTTTCCATTTTAATTTTCATAATGAATATATAAATAACACAGGATAATAACGTTTTTATTATAAATTTAAGTAAATGAGTTTTTCACAGGCTATTAATATCTAAGATTATAAAGCTTGAATTTGATTCAATTAAATAATTGAACCAAATCTTAAGTTCGAAATTTATTTATTTAATTAAGAAAAAAACTAACCAGCTTGAATGAACATTATTTTATGAGCTGAGTTTCAAATGGTTCACAAATGGCTCAGTCTATTTATACTCTATTTACGGTATTTTCTTTTTTTCAAAGCAAAAAATGAAGGCTTAGCTAATAATAGTATGCCAAAGTTCAAGATAATGATATTATTATTCCAATACTCATGGTGATATTTCTCTCTCTTTAGAATGAGTGTGAAGCACAATGCATGCAAAAACAAAATATGAATGGAGAGAGTTGTTGTGACCACAGACAATTTCGTTGGCGACAAAATAATAATAATTCAGATAGTGTACATGTGAAGCTCATGATATATTAGTTATGAAGTTAAATGATTAAGTCGTGCATATCGACAGAGACGTGAATGCAATAAATTCCATTCCAATTTGATATGTTTCAGGGAAGGCCCATAGCTGCTGATGATGGGGTCATATGCTGTTGTTTTTTTCCATTGAAAAGTTGAACTAATCAATATTGGAATGAAACTTGATATCAACAACCATATCAATTCAGTAGATCGAGTGGAAAGAAACAAAAAAAATTAATTGAGTTGAGAGTTTTAAATTAAAATAAAATATAAAAATATGAGTCTTATATTATTTTTTATTTTTTTTCTCTTCAAACGAAGGACACGGAAAGATATTAATTAAATTTTAACATAAAAAAGTTACACACCTAACAAATTATTTAACAGCCGAAGTCTTTCAGATTTCTTGCGATTAATTTTTAAATTTTACTTTTACGTTAAAATATTAAAACAAGTAAAAAAAAAAAAAACATATGTACGACCCTTGGCATCATAGTTTGTAAAAAAAAGAAAAAAAAAACACTTCGGCCTCTTGGCACGTATTATTATATACTGAAAGAAACATATGTTCACACTAGATTTGAGAAAGTTTTCAGATTTTAATATTAGAGGTCTCTCCGGCCTCATCTACGATTTAAGAGTTCTATTATATGAGCATTTAAAATTTGATGCAGTTTATGATATTGTATATCACCAGTATCTCATACTTTTTTTTTTTTTTGGATTAATGTGATTTTTTATTCATTATAATTCGTAGTTATTTTGTTTTAATATGTTAAGTTTTAAAAGTTTTATTATCATTTTTTATGTTTTAAAATATATTGTTTTTGTCCTTTTTTTATTTTCGTTAGAAACATTGTGTTTTATTAACTTGTAATTTTTTAAAAATGATAAAACAATATATTTCAAAAATATAAAAGATTAAAATAAAATTTGTAAAACTTAATGCACCAAAAGTGAAATATAATAGATCAAAAATGATATTAACATTTTAAAATAATTAACTTTATAAAATGGTGGTTAAAAACGGCCACAGTCTTTATTTTTTAAAATAATAGATAATTAACTAAAAAATCATCATTTCCTTAAAAGACATCAACACATAATATCATTGAAATCATAAAAAATTCTTATATTTCTCATTGAGAAACCAAAACCTTTCAACAATTTCATGAGAATTAGACTTTTCAAAACATGTCCATTTGCATGATTCCAAAATATAAATTCAAATAACATTAGTCTCTTTAAAACATAAATTCAAACTCTAACTCATGTTATATAACACATGAGGGTACGTTAGTCATTTCTTGGGTAACGGATATCCGTACGTGTTAGTATTACTATATCCGCCTCTCTCAACTAACAAACAGTTAATTAAAATATTGGTATCCCTAAGTAGCAGATATCCATTTTTAGTACCTATTTAATTATATCCATTACAGATTTTGCCCGTGGATATTCATTAGAGTATGTTTAGATAAAGAATTTTAACTGAGAAAAGTAATTTATCAGATAATTTAGATTTCTGTAATCTAGAATTCATTGTTTTGATGTTTTTTTTTGAAGAATTTAAAATTTTGGAATTTTAAAACAGAATTTTAAACAACTAAAAATCTGGAATTTTAATTTCCTTCTAAAAGATAAGAAATTGAAATTCTCTTCTTACAGTCTTCTTCAAGAAACACATCGTATGAGATTGTGGAACACCGATCGGATCTGAGCGTAGAGGAATATGTATAACTAGCACACCAAACATATCTTTTCTTTTTTTTTCATTCATTTTTTTCACCCTCGTAGTTTTAACTTTTTTTATCCAAACACAAAATTTTAAAAATAAAAAAATTTCAAAATGTTTAAAATTTCTCAGAATTTTAAATTCCTCCATCCAAACGCACTCTTAACGTTTTTGTCATCCCTAATCATTCTGTTTTTTGTCATCCCTAATCATTCTGTGTGTTATTGATCTCCTTTCAATGTCCAAAAAACGTTACATGATTTGAAACCCCAACAACACCGATGGCTTGTTTTCACGAACTAATAATTCAAAACCAACACAATGTAGTGCTTAACACTATGAAGCAATGAAAACCAAATTAATAAAAAAAATAGCACAAATAAAACCAAACTCTAATTTGATGATGGGCATGCAACTAACATTCAACACCAAAACAACAGCAAAATGTCACATTTACATCCTCTGATACTCCCGAAAATTTAAGGGCACTATATATTATTAAGAAACTTTCTCACTCTCCCAATACATGCAAATTAACAATTTTTTTTGGATAGGCCACACCTGGTCATTAAAAGAGACTATCCTACCTGAGTCGACTAGTTCAGTAGAACTACTAATATTGTAGGCAACAAACAAAGTTCTTCGTCCAACTCTGAGACTAGGAATGATAAACCACTTACCAAAACTCGAACTCAAAATTATTATTTAAGCTGAAACAAACTCGATTAATTATTAGTGCAACAAATAAACTATATATATCAAAACCCTTAATTAAGCTTCTCTGAATACTATAGCAACTCCGGATAACCGATCCATTCAGTGCTTCTCAATGAACTCCTTGATCCTAGAAATGAGAGCATCGGTTTGAGCACTAACATTGGGGTCCATATCCACAGCAATCTTATTCAGATAAAAACTATGTGTCATCCCTTTGCTAACATAAAGTTCCACATCCTTGTTGGCCTTCTTCATGGCCTCATAGTACTCCATCTCCGTGTCCCTCACCAAGTCCATCTCCGCCACGCATAGCAGCACCGGAGGCAGTTTCAGCCCTTCGAGTGGCGGTGCCGCCTCACCCATCGGGCACGTAAAGGGGTGGTCCTTGGTGGCCCCAACAGGAAGCGCCAAGGCTAAGAACTTGTCCAGCATGTCCAACGTTAAAAACGGTGTCTGTGGCATTTCCATCTCGGACCGGCTCCGGTTGGACCGGACAAAACCGGGGTGAACCGGAATTGCCCCCGCGACCCGGACCGGGCTTAGGTCCGCCGAACCGGCCCTCGCGGCCACCTCATGCACCGAGTTTCCGCCAGAACTGTCTCCTATGAGGAAAACCCGGTTGAAGTCACCGTGTTGCTCGAGCCACGGCTCGAGTGAACCGGACCGGGCCACGGTTTGGAGCCAGAGGAGGGTGTCAAAGCCGTCATCGATGGCGGCGGGGAGGCGGTGCTCTGGGGCACGGCGGAGGAACGGGGAAACCACGATGGACCGAGTGGACCGGGCGAACCGGGTGTAGACTTGGTAGTACATGAACCAGTCCGGTTCACTTATGCAAAACCCGCCGCCGTGGAAATGGAGGACAATTGGTAGTTTTTGGCTGTCTTCCGGCTTTATCTCTGGCAGATAAAGTCGGACATGGTGGCCACTCTGGCCACCACCGTGAGTAACGGCGACGTCGCGAATGGCAACGCCGTCTATGAATTGTTCATGGGGAGGGGCCGGTTCGGCCATGAACTTGAATTGGTCCGGTCCGGACCATGTCCGGTCCACTGAACCGTCGTCATAAATTTTGAGCCAACCGGACACCTCGTCAACTAGTTTCTTTTCTTGGACCATGTTTTAGCAAGTAAAGGGAAATGTTAGTGTGGTGGCTTGGAATTAGAAAGTATATTGTTGCTCTTATATAATGGAAAAGAGTTATGGCTTTTGAGCCGTTTGGTGTGGAAAAATAAAAAGATTAGTGGATCATATAAACTCACGAAGATTCTAGGAATTTCCCACGTAAAGGGTGTGTAAGACTTGCAAGTTCCAAGAAAATAGAAGTCATCAATAAAATAAAATAGTAGTAGATTTTCTTTATACCCTTTTGGTGAATTAGATGTGGAGAGAAGAGAACGATAATATGAAGAAATTAATTATTAATGCTGTAACGTGTGCGAATACGTGAGACTAATAAGACTAATATCAATAGAAAAGTAAATATATATATAAACGCACGCTAAATGTGTGATTTTTTTAAAATTATGAAGATTATAAAAAATTATAATTTTAAATAAATTACACAAAATTAATTTTTATTAATACAGATACTTTTTTTAAAAATTATAAACAAACTATATAAGTTTTTTAAAATTTATAATTATTATTTCAAATACTTTTCCTTAAAATATATGCGGATAATAAAGTTAATACTATATAATCAATAAAGAAAGCGAAATATTATCAACACATTTTCTAATACATTTTTCTACAATGTTATTTATTATTTATTATTATAAATTTTATTTCTTATTTAACAAATTTCTTGTGTCAATCTTTTTTTTATAATAAATATCAGTTATAGTTTTATGTTTTTTTAAATAAATTTTAATCAATAATAAAAAAAAAGTTCAAAAATATAAAAAATTGTATTACTTATCATTAAACAAGAAATATTTCAAATAGATAATACAATTTAAGATAACCACCACTTTTTAAGTGGGGACTAGTGAATGATAATTGATATCACTTGTATTTGTTGACCATTTGACCCTATCAACTTCTTCCGCACGCCGAGCCCTTCAAACATCAATCACCATTCATGCGTTCAACCAACTGTTCCTTTTTTTTATATATAAAAAAAAAGAGCAACTGTTCCGGTAATTTTTTCTTTTTGAAAAGCAAAATTTGAAAATCATTAAAAATAGACCAAAGCTTAGCATAAGTATAAGATGCATGTATGATATTATTTTGATACTCATATGGTGATCTCTCTCTCTCACACACACATACACTCGCGAATGAGTGTTAATAAACACAATTTAAAGACAAAAGGAACCCAACCCCCACCCCATGCCAAAAGAGACAAAAGGAACTTACTTACCTTCAATGACCACAAGTAGGCTGCAGGTGGATGGGAGGTGTTGCCCTTGTGGGATGGTTCAATCTGTTGCGGGAATCGCTTGAGTGAGACGCGCCATCGCGGGTGGGAGGTGTTATTCATTAAGGGTAATTTAGTAATTTTAAATGTAATTGGGAGGTGTAGGATGCAACTCCCCGTGAAAAAATAAGAAGCCCGAAATTGAGCCCAAGAAAATAAGATAAAAAAGAAACTAGGCCCAGTTATTTGCTAATTGCTAGCGTGCGCAGCTACGGTAATACACTAATACTACAGCAGTTGTTGAGTCAGCGGTTCTGGGTTGGAGACAGAGAGAGAGAAGTTTTCAGTTTCAGAAAGAAAGCAAAAGCAATAGCAATGGGTTGGATCGGTGAGACTGTTGATTCCATCAAATCTCTTCAGATCCGCCAGGTCCTCACCCAGGCTGTGAGCCTAGGTCAGTTCGGTTCTTCTTCTTCTTCTTCTTCTTCTTCAATTTTCAACTTCTCCAATCTAACCTTCTTTTTAGGGTTTTTTTTCTCAAACTTCTATTTAACAGTTACAAAAGCATAATGGGACATCATTGTCTAGAACTTTAATTAATTTCTTCACTTTTTACTATCACTGGTTATAGATTATCAGGATCACTGTATAACCCTTTGGGTTGACTTAGTGGTGTAAGATTCCTCTGATTTTACATGAGTCATAACATCTATTTAGTGGGAGACCGGTGTTCGATTTTCTCCGCGTGTAAAATTTTCTTGGGCCAGAGGCAGTCATACACCATCCGAGGACCAAAAAAAATTGATTTATGTTAAATAGATTATGCAAACAACATAGGGTATCTTGACATACTTTGTATGCACATGCTGAAGACAGTAATTGAATTGGTTTTTGGTTGATAACTTTGTATATGGTATGCTGATTTTGCTATATGTGCTGTTGTCAGGCATGATTGTTACGTCTGCACTGATAATATGGAAGGCATTGATGTGCGTTACTGGCAGTGAATCTCCCGTTGTTGTTGTTCTTTCTGGAAGCATGGAACCCGGATTCAAGCGGGTATGTCAATAGTATGGAAGTCTTTTTTCTGTTTCTTATACCCATAATTCAATTCTGTTGTTTCATTTGTGTCAATAATTTACTAATTGTAAGGTTTGCTTTCATGCTATATATATCCAGGGAGACATCTTGTTCTTGCACATGAGTAAAGATCCTATTCGGGCAGGGGAGATTGTTGTGTTTAATGTTGATGTAAGTTTTCTATCCGCTTGCTTCTTTATATTTTGAATAATAAGTTTGTTTATTAATTTTCTGCTTCTTTGTTTTCTGCTCACTACTTTCCTATCCTTATTGACATAATGTAACTTTTTTTATATCTAGGGACGTGAGATTCCAATTGTTCATCGTGTAATTAAGGTAAGCACCTCTTGGACACATTAATAATGGATATGATTGATTACTTCCTGAATCCCTCAGACACACAATACATATTCACTGGTTTAACATTCTTTTAGGCTTTCTGAAACATACATATTGACTGGTTTAGGCTTTGTGGAATTTATAAAAATTATGGTTGCCCTATTTTGGAGTCTCAACACTTGATCATTTTGTAGGTACATGAAAGGGAAGATACTGGGGAGGTTGATGTTCTCACAAAAGGTAATGTCTATTTCATGACCAGATAACTTACGGAAATGTTCGTCATGCTACTTTTCAGGTCCTCCATTTTAGTTAGTGGTTATATGTTAATGTAATGCTGTCCCTTGATTTATTTTATTGTCCTTGGCAGGAGACAACAATTATGGGGATGACAGGCTACTGTATGCTCATGGTCAACTTTGGCTGCAAAGGCACCACATTATGGGTAGAGCCGTCGGGTATAACATTTCTTTTAGTAGACTTGTTTACTAAATCTATCTTGTTTAAGCCAGTACTCACCTGTTGTGGCAACCACTCATGGTTTGTTACAGTATTTGGGTTATATGCTTCAATTCTCTAACTATAATAAGAGAGGATTTTGGTTTATTATTGGGAATTTTAGGTCTTTATTGGATAACGGGTAGTTTGGAATTTTGGGATTTGTTTCAAATAATAAATAACTTGATTTATAAAAATGAAGTTAATATTTTTTTTTTCTTACTTTGTTTGCCCTCTTGCTATTTTGTGGCCTCTGTGACATTAAAGCATTATGCATTTTCGGCTACATGCTAAATGCCACTAGAAGAGCATAGTATGTAACCATGTGCTCAATTTCTAACACCCAATGGGTGTTTGAACATAAGGGTTAATCTGACTTTGTCCCGCAATGATACCAACTGTGTGGCATTCAAGTTTTCTTGTAGTATGAAGCATTTTCAGTTGATAAGTAGTTTTCTGGTATTTGTCAATGGCAGGTTCTTACCATACGTAGGCTGGGTGACCATCATTATGACTGAAAAGCCTATTATCAAGGTTTGTTTGCTGTGCCAATATATTCTGTTTCATCTAGCTGATGTAGATTGTTTACGGTTTGAAACTTAATAATTCTGTTGTCATGTCTGATCTATTGCACAAAGCAATCTATGAAGATGACCATTTTAAAGATGCATGATACATATTGAGTTGCAGCAAGAATGAAGTGCTCTAAAACTGTATCTTTCCTTGCAGTATATTCTCATTGGTGCTTTGGGGTTGCTCGTGATAACTTCGAAAGATTAAATGATGAATATGAAGTCAAAACTGCGGTCTAACTTCGGATGGTAGGGTGAGCAGAATATAATGTTAAGATTAAAAGATGAATCTGAAATCATTTTGTACCATTCATAGTATATGGGGGACAATATGATGTTAAGGATTTATGCAAAATAGTTGAATTTTGGTATATTCTTACTTCTTCCTACTCCTTGATGAGTTGGTATCTGACTGAAACCCCTCTTCCTTTGCATTTTGAGTGAAACCCCCCTTCCTTTATATTTTAATTTGGTGCAGTTTAAGATTAAGCATATAAATCAGCTGTTCCTTATCCACAATGCCTCCTGCTGCCTTTACAAGACTACTTTATTTCTTTGCGACAAATTTTAGCTTGCTGATGCGTTATAAATCTTGATATAATTATTAAAATTTTGTCTACATCGATCCTTCATGAATATTATGTTTGTATGGTGTTAGAGTGTTAGTTTAGTTTTTCTTTTGATTATTTTATACTCCCTCTTGTCGCATTCATAAGAAAAATAATTGATTTTACACTTAATAAGAACATTGAATTTTTTTAGATAATTATAGAACATTAGTTAAGTTCATTAAATAATGTGAATTTCAATTAATTTTTTTTCTGTAAACTAGTCCTTCCGATTTTTGGTCTTGATTATAAAAGAAAAAGACATGTTTCACATTGACTAAAGAAATAAGTTAATTTTATTAAATTGTGTCATTTTCTAAAGAAATAAGTTAGTTTTATTCAATTGTGTCATTTTCTAATAGAGGTGTGGATTTAAAAATTGTGAACTGTGATTCAAAAATACTATATATCTTTTCAATCACATTCCTCAAGGATGCATGAAAAAGATTGGATAATTCATTTTCATTTTGAGGGACATTATCCGTCTGCAAAATCTTGTGGACGATATCCCACGCCTTGAAATGGAACTAAAGATTGATTGGTGTCGATTTGAAAATCCACGATCTACTGAAAAGTATTTACCTGATAAAACATAATACATATCAAATTAGTATAGAAAGTATAAAAAAAAAAAGTTATTTATCATAAAAAAATTAAGTACTTGAGCACTTTAAGTCCATTCCTCCTTGTCAAAACTCAAGCATCATTAAGTAGCTTGGAATTATGAGTTGAACCTCTCCACCTGCTAAGACTGTACTTGAATTTCAAATCAAAGTTACAAATTACTAATACATTTTATGATATCTTTTCATGATTACAATAATTGCTCACTTTTTGTTCCTCGCCATTGTCGGTGGCCAAACTTCAACTGAAAATGAACGGGAGCCACAAAATGATTTAATCTAATATATAATATTCTAGTAAATATTTCAAACTTACGTTCTAATTTAAACACAAAGTTAATAATAAAAAGGATAAATAATAAAATTGGTACTTGAAAGTGTAAGCCACTGATAAATTAATCGATAAAAAATTCAAATTCAACCCCTAAATATATAAAAAGTGTGATAAGTTAATATTACAAATAATTTAATGATAATTTGATTCTTAAACTTTATAATTTAATGTCAAAATGGTTGTAAAAAAATATAATTTATTTTTAAATTAGTCTGAATATTATAACTTATTATTAAATTTATCATCGCATTACACTTGAATTTGACTCTCTCTCTCTCTCTCTCTCTCTATATATATATATATATATATATATATATATATATATATATATATATATATACTCAAACAAATATTTAGAATCCTTAAATTTATTACATTACTTCCTATTTCCTTCGATATTTGAATTCTCAAGACATTTTTTGGAATGTGAATCTTCTTTTTTAAATGTTTTTCTCTAGAAAACAGAATTTACTTTTGATCATTATTTTTAAAAAAATTAATTTATCAACGACATAGAAAAAAAATTATCTATATAAATATCACAAATTAAAATAGATAAAGTTTATAATCATCTACTTAAGCATACATGTAAACTCAATGAAAATTTATATAGTGCATAAAGATACACAATATATATTTTGGTCCTCTAATTTATTATTTATGTTCAATTTGATCATTTAATTTTTAAAACTGATTTAATTTGGTTCTCTAGTTTTTTTTTTTCGGATCTAGTCCTCTAATTTTTAAAATTGAAAAATATGTATTATGTGACAATTTAAAACTACTTAATGGTGATTTTGAATCGTCACAAAGAATAATTTCTTATAATTTAAAATCAAGAACCAAATTAAATCAATTTAAAAAATTAAAAGACTAAATTGAATAAAAAAATTAAAAGATCAAATCAAATATAAATAATAAATTAAAAATTAAAATACTAATTTAACCCTATTCTATGAGTTGAAATGTGCTACTACTAGAGCTACACTATAGACGGTCCCTTAGACTTACAGGATATGACTACCTGGCTTAGTCTTGACCCATTGCAGTAGTTTTTTTTTTTTTTTTTTTATCTATAATTTTCACATATAATTTTCCCATTACACTATGTCTTGGTCTTCATCGTTTTCCTAAACAACTATAAAATAATATTTTTCTTTTGTCATTATTCCCTGACTACTTCTTTCCAATTTTATTTTATTATATTGAAAATTAGCATATGAGTGACTTCAGCATGCCATCATATAACTTAATAAACACCAATCAATATAGCATTGAACATGCATATTGTATCCCAACGCCATTCAATTAGCCTAACCTTTAATTTGGGTAGGAAGTGGGTCAAGTGTGTGAACGTTGGGAGTTTATTTGTGCTTAAAATTGGGTTCATTTGTTATTGCTTATTGGGCAAGGGCGTAAGAGTTAAGCAAAAGACTTTGTTAACAACACTCTTACTTTAGATTAAGGTTTAACTGCCTTTTAATCCATATAATTATAACATTTTTTTTGTTTTTAGTTTTTATAGTTTAAAATATCTCAGTTTGGTTTCTATAGTTACAATTTTTTAACACTTTTGATCTTTTGCTATCTAAAATCACTTAACGTGATTACTTTTAGATCCTTTACAACTGCTATAAAACTTAATTGTCTAAATTTTTTGATAATTTTTCACTGCTAATTTCAGTTTCGTAACAATTTTAAAGGATTTTGATGTAATGGTTTTAGGAAATTTTACACCGCAAGCATTAAAAGGTTAAAAAATTGTAATTATAAGAGCTAAAATGGGACATTTCAAACTACAAAATTAAAAGGAAAAGTTTTTATAATTACAGAAACCAAAAGGATAATTAAACCTTAGTTTAACTGTTCTTTTCTACAAAATTGTTAAATTTCTAACACAATAGAAATAATTAATAAGTTTCTATTTTTTTTATTAGCCGAAACAAATTTCTACTATGTAACTAATTTTATATGCAAATTACTTTTTTAAAAGTAATAAAGTTAATGATGATATTATTTTTTCAATTAAAATTAAATAAACTACGATGCAATTTACACTGGTATAAAAAGTACATTTTTCCAACTATTATGAATGTGTTTGGCATAAAATTAAGGTATATTTTTTCCCAACAAGGTCCAAAGTTGTTGGCTTACTTATATATTTCTCAACAAAAAAGAAAATTAGTGCGATAAATATTGGTCATTCAATCATTTGTCAGTAACATCTAAATAGTTTGCATACAAATGTATATCTTTTCAGCAAAGTCTGAAGTTGTTGACATACTTGTTAAATTATGATACCATTCATAACAATATGACGTGTAGTTGTAATATCTATCTATCTACTTGTCAACCATTTGACGAGGTTGTTGGTAAATATTATAAGTGACTAAAGTTATCGTTGGAATAAGTATTATTTTCTAAATAATATTAGTGTTGTTGACAAAAAGGAATATCTTATCTAAACAAAATTTAAATGACGTTAAATATATGTTTTTGCTAACAATTCATTTGTGGCTAAAAATCGTCGTGAATATCTTTTAATCTTGTAGTAAACAAGAGATTATTAAAGACAATTCAACAGACTGATGAGTTTTATATATATATCAAATGAAAAGAAAAACAATCTTACCAAATATCATAAAATGAAAAGAAATATCATAACATGGAAAGGAATAAAAGGTGAACTAAAAAAGTTCCTATACATCACACTAATTAGTTTCAAGATTTCTCTTTTTTTAGCTAGATTACAAAATGTAACATTTACTAAAAAAGTTCCTATACATCACACTAATTAGTTCCTATACACCACCCATATTTGTTTCATATATAATTATTTGAAGCTGTATAAAATGTAACATTTATAAACATGGTTTTCAGTTAATTGTAGAGGCGGGTCCATTTGCTGCTTCCAACATAGCATGATCTGTAGTATTCATGTTGCTATAACCAACATTAGGGTTCTTAGATGCATGCTTTGATATTTCTTTCTCAGCTATTTTTCCTGCTTTTTCCACGTGTATATCCATTTCTGCTTCAGCTTCTTTTGCCAACCTAACCTCGTGAGCAACATTCTTTCTGGCATCAGCGATCTCTTTCTCAGCCTGCAAAACCATAACGAATGTTATAGGCTGAGTGGCACACTTTTTTTCCCCTAATCCTTCCATTTATTGGAAGAAATGAATTCTGATTAATCCAAAGTTCAATGCATTAATTATTTATGTCAAATCATTTAATTAGGTAGAGGGATCACTTTGTTTCTTTTGACAAGAGACAAAATATTCAAATAAAAGAAGAGTGTAATTAACTAATAATATAATTAAATGGGCGCCTCTACATTCATATATATATTGATATAAAGGTAGATATGGCTTAGACAATTAGGTACAATATTGTCCACAAATGGAGACATGTAAATTAGGGACACTTAAATTGAAACATGTCTGGCAAAAGTCAATGAAAGTTTGTGGAAGAAAAAAATATAATTGTGATTTTTCATTATTTTATGACTAACATTAAGCAAAGAAAGGATGAGATTAAAATTCTCATGTTAATTAGAGTAGAAGCAGTTTATTAAATTAATTGGTCACGTGTATTAATTATTTTATTAGAAGTTTCACTAGAAAAAGCAAAGAAGGATAAAAATGACGAGCTAAATCATCTATATAGTACAGGATAAGGCATATTTTTCTAAATTTCCTACAACATTGGAGTGATACAAGAGGTGTGCTAAATTGTCTATAATGGTTTAAACAATGTCTAAGTTTTAGTGTTTTTTTTTGGATCGTTCCTTTATTGCCTCCTAATCCTGCATTATGAGCATTAACAATACAATGTTCAAGTACCTTTTCTTCGGCCCTTGCTTCAGCCTTGGCCTTACGCGCAGCATTTAAATCTTTTAGCTTTTCCTTCACAGCCTGCATTTTTCCTAAGATTTTGTGACCTTGTATTTCTCAGTGTTACTTTAAAGATATTAGAAATTAATGCTCTTTTTCCCCCGGTGAAATAATGCTCTCTTTATATAGATGATGAGAAACACAATTGTCTATATAATTATGGGTTCTTATTGCTTCCATTTCTCTCTCTCATTTTGATGGCTCTTTTGGTGAGCAAGTGTTGTCCTAAACATGTCAGGACAATTTTGTGGATCACACTAAATGGAAGATAAGATCATTTTGTGGATTGCATTGTCAAGACCATCTTGTGGACAAGAAACAAAACATCAACATTTTCCATATTTAGATAATGTATTCTAATCCATTAATTAACAGTATCAGTAAAGGATTGATGTATGTGGGCTTGATAATGGACTATGGAGAAAAATATATAAACCAACACCTTATTTCCTCAGGAATAAAATTCCTCACTTGCTTTTGTAAGAAAAATATATAAACCAACACCTTCCCTTATATATATGTGTGTGTACCCCACTTGGATATAATCAATATATGTATAGTTTTTTTTTTATCATTATATATGGATAGTTTAATTACGCATTATCAAATTACACTACACACTTAAGTAAATTAGTTTTAATTTAATGTTAATTTATTAGTATTATTTAAGTTAATGTAAATTTTATTTTAAAAAATAAATATTGAAAAAATGGTATTTTTCACTTTGTTGAATTTTTATCTTAAATTTACAGTAGCTATTTATTATTCATATCACTTAAAAACTAAACCAATTGAAAAATTTAATTATATTATGTATTATTTTGACTTGGATATATTTTTTATGCTATATAAATTATTAAAGTATTTTTTTATTAATTACTGAAAATACAATGAAATAAACTACATTATAAGTATGTGAGTTCAAGTATAAATTTTTTAGTTCCCTTTTCAAATGTAATAATTGTTTATCTGAACTGTATTGAGTTGTGTAGTAGGATATATTTGTTTCTTTAAGTCTTTCAGTTAGTTTAGAAACATGTTACTTGTACAGTTTTAATATATTGAATGTTACTGCATGCTGCTGCGCGTAGTCCTTCAAATAGATAGGGATAGTGGCTTGTCTTTTGGGCCTTGCTTTCTGCAGTCCCTTATTGCTACCCGTAACACCTTCCTTAGGAGTGTATATTATGTGAGAATCAATCCTAGATCTTTCCTTATAAATTCAACGTATATAATTGTCAATTGAATTACACTCATTGAATTTATATGTCATTTTATTAAGGATATACAAGGTTGGAGGTGGAAGGAAAAAGAGAAAAAAATAGGTTACAATTTTAATCCATTCCACTAACATTCTAACAAAAACTAACAAGTAAGTAATATTTGCCATAAAAATGTCATTTTAATACATTAAGATAAATGTGATCGCCACTCAACTTAGTAAAATATATTTCCGGTTATTAAATTCTATTTCAGTCTTTCAAAAGTTTATCTTATTTTCGTTATTCTAAATTGAAAATATTTCATTTTTATATTTATCATTTATAGCCATTATTAAATGTTAATAATGAACATCCTGGGAACTGTCATATAATTCTTACAATTTAATCTAAAGAAACAAATTAAATTAATTTAAAAAATTAAAAGATCAAATTGGATTTTAAAAATAAATTAAAGGACTAAAATATTAATTTAACCAAAAAGAAATATCAACAGTTATTTCAAGTGGTTCCTTCCTTTAAAACTCAATAAATAATTGTTATCAATAACATATATAAAAAAAAAAGTAAGGTAGGAGGCCTTTCTTAAATATCAGCCCATTTTGGGCGGGAAGGGTTACCCTCTTCTCTCCAGTTCGAAGAGTCGCATTCGAATTGCAAGAAATCAAAGAACTAATCAATAACACGAATAATTCAAGGTAACCAATTTTATCTCATTATCTCAGATTCCATTTTCCCTTGTTCGATTTGAGTTTTCGACAGTTGAAGAAGCCTAGAAGGAACGCTACTCATGGCTAAGTGGGTAAAATTTTAAAAAAAATGTTAATTAATGTCACTTATTACTGCTTTGCTTGATTATTGCTATGCTTTGCTTTTCTATCAAGTAATTTTGAAATCTTGCTATGAAATGGACGCGGATTAGGGTAATTGAAGGAATAATATAGTAAAGTAATGCCCTTTGGGAGATATAAGGTTGGCCCAGTGATTGAGGATTGATAAAGAGAGAAGGGAGGGGGAGAAGTGTGGGTTCCAATCCCGCCAACTGACATTTGTAACAAAACTAACAAACTGACATTTGCCAATAAAAAAAGTAATGCTCTTTTAGAAGCACCCAATTTTAATTCCTTTGGTTTTGGGAGTTGGAAGCTTCATCAAGTCTTAGCACAGATAAAGAAATAAAAAAAGGAATTTGTTGATGAAGTGGACAAAGGAAACTAATTTATTTGTAGTAGAGAGAAAGAGAAAGTTTTTGCTACCCATTTTAGTCATATTTGGTTCATTTTCTTCATTTAAGCTTCTGGTGTTTTTCTTCTGATAAACTTCATTTGGTAAAGCCCAGATAAACTATTTAAATAGTAAAATCAATGATAATATTTCTAGAGACATTGAAAGGATAAACTACTATACATTAGAATTATTATGCAGTGTTTCTGTAACAAATTGCTAGAAACATATCTAACAATGGAGGTTTTAAAAAACGGTCTGTGACCGTGATTTGAGCCGCAACATCAAGGTTTTCTAACTGTCTACGACCACAATGCTATCACGACCGATATTTAAAACCTTAAGCATATATACTAAAATATTGATTAAACTTGTATTTTTTCTCTCCCTAACTTCTGGCCTAGTGTAGTATGTGAAGATATGTTCATTTTTGTTTTTGGCTAACTAATGCTTTGTACTTAGTGAGAGGGAGAAATGGAATTGCCTCCGCAGTTGGGTTCAAGAGGGGCAGAAGCACTTAAACATATAGCTCCTGGATCATCAATTTCTGTTGCATATCACCCATCTTTTGGACCATATGAAGACCTCCTCTTTCTAGAGCTTGATGAGAAACTTCTCCCAGATGTTCTGAATGAAAGGTGTGCATTGACCGACAATCAGTTGCTTGTAACTCTGTCCCTGCCCTCAGCTTCCCCAATTTGTGTTTTTAACTTTAACATGATTACTACTCTATTCCAGGGTGGTCTTGAGAGGACAGCCTGACGAAGATGCAGTTCTTTGTACTCAATCCAAGACATACGCTATGAAGTTTGTTGGAACTTCCAATTCTGTTCTGCTTGTACCACCTGCAAATCATTCAGAATATTATGAAAATCAACTAAAGAATGATAGTAATAGTGATGAAGAGAAAGTTGTTGTACCTGTACTCAAAGTTGTATCTGGTAATATGGAGCTTATTGAGACAGCCCCCAGACTTGATAAGCTTAAATCACTTCTGTCAGAAAAACCTTACAAATTGGAGGAGGATGACATGGGAAATTTAGAAGAGAATCAGGAATCTAGAATAGGATTATATAACTGGAATGATCTAGTAGACAATATTCAAGCTAGTGATGAGGAATTATTGTCCGGACTGCAGGCTCTTTCGGCACTGGAGATTTATGGGTATTGGAGATTAGTTGACGGGAGTTACATGGACATGATTCTGGGAATGATTTTGAAAAATGCAGTGTTGAATGACTGGTCACTTAATGCTTTAAATGAAGATGAAGTTGTGAGTACACTGGAATCAGATGGATTTCCTGGGGTGCTTGCTAGGCATTGTTTGAATGTATATGGTAACAGAGTAAATGAGTGCATGCCTAGCTTAGTCTGGAAGTTGGATGAGAAGCGAGTATGCATACATTTTGCAAGAGACATCCTAAAAGGGGGTAAGAGGAAGTTAGAGAGTTTCATGGATGAATGGAGGCAGAAGATTCCAGACGGAATGCAGCCCACTTTTGATCTTGTGGAAGGAGAGGTATTAACAGAGAAAATTGGAGTTGAAACATGGGTCCACGCCTTCAGTGTCGCTTCTTTGCCTTCCACTCCAGCTGAGCGTTTCTCTATTCTTTTCAGAGAGAGGCCAAAATGGGAATGGAAAGATCTTCAACCCTATATCAGGTGAACATCTCATAATTATTTTTACCTTCAAATGCATAATCTTTTTTACATTTGAATTAACCCCTTCTGGGATGTTTCAGAGATCTGAAGTTACCGGGTCTTTCTTCAGAAGGTTTGCTACTCAAATACACTCGAAGGACACAACCATCAGCTGATGCAGAACCAGTTTTCAGTGCAAGATAGTATGTACTTGTGTATCTTCAACAGTCCTTATTTTCTTCTCCCTCACTTCAGATTGATAATGTCCAGTACTTCTATGTTACAGTTTAGAATTTCTTGTATTTCCACTATATGCGTGTGTGTAAAATTAAGATTCGTTACATGACTAGAAATAACTTTTGTGGTGATAAGCTTTGTGTATTCCCTTCCATGTTTGGAAATTACTGATCTCTTTTAAAATGTAGATCTACCAAAATCCTGAGACTAATTTACATGGCACCAAAACACTGTCACAAACAGGCTTTAGTGACAGAAATGGATTGCCTAACCCCCTGCCTGAGAAAACAACTGCCACATATAGAATATAACTGTCTCGTACATGCCTATAAAAAAAAACTGTCGTACACAAATTATGACTGCTTTTTATTTTTACTTTTTGACATGAACCTTCAATTAGAAATATTTGCTTACCAAAAAAAAACTCTACTTTAGAAATATCTTACACTTTTGCAATTAATGATTTAGCTATCCCTAAGATTAACTTCAACATGCCTTTGGACTAACAAAAATGAAGTTACTCATTATCTATATCCATTTCTGACTAGACCATGTTCTAATGTCAAATTCTATGGATTTGAGTTAATGTGGGTTCTTGTCATGCTTTCACAGTATCATATCATGGAAAATTAACTGTTTTGTTCAATGATTGAAAAGTCAGATTATATTTGAGAAGTTAGGATACATTATTCAAATAGAACTGGACACTGGCACAGTAATGCATATACATGAGCACATAAATTCTTTGAATAATTTAGGTGCAAGTCTTTGGTTGAGATACATGTTTAATCTGTGAATGCAAATAATTGTTTCTGGGTTATACTTATTGAGTTTTACTTGTCTACTCTTGATTTTGATGTACATATCTGATTACAATAATTTGTGATGGCTTGGTCTAATTTTTTTTTAATCTATTATTAGGCAAGAAAAGAGCTTCCGCATATGCTGTAACTGTGTGAGTTGGAAAAGCATAACATGTTTTTGTAATCAAAAGCAGAATTAGATCGAAAGCTTTACATTATACCCATTGGTTAGAACTTTTTGTGCTCGGTTCTGCATCTCAAGAGCTTCAGTTGGGCAATTGAAATTTTTTGGGACAGGTAATCGAAAACAAAGTGATGCTTATTCAGGATTTTCAGATCCAAAAGACCATCAGAGGAGGGAGTTGGTTCAAATGATAGGCACTTCTTCCTTTCTTCTCCTATTTATGCCTGTTTAAAGTTTCTTCTCCTATTTATGCCTGTTTAAAGTTTCTTCTCCTATTTATGCCTGTTTAAAGTCTTTTGGACTATTAGAGATCCTACTCGAATCTTGTGGTCAATCCTATTTCCAATAGGACTAGATGATAATTGAATCCAATTTTTTCTATAATTTTTGTATCGATAATAGTGTGAAAAAAAAGTCTAATTCCAAGAAGTTGTTTAAAAATAGTGGCGTTAGGTTTCTTGACCTTTGCCGTAGGATTAATTAGTTCTTGATTGGTTTCTTCATTGGGTGTCTTCATAAAGGAAGAGAAAAGGAAATGGAGAGTAGAATAATTGTTTATGGTTTGAATGAGTGGAAATTAAAGGAAATTATGGTACGAAAAAAAAAATGATCCCCTCCTCAATAGCTATGAAATGGGAGGGATAAATAAGTGTTTTAATTTTGTCTTTTAAATATTTAAAAATTAAATTATTTTCAATATTTGTATACTGGATTTCAACTTTATATAGTTGTTGATGGAGACTAGAACTTTATAATATTCGTTGGATTTAATCAAATTTAACATAATTATAAAAAAATTAAGCTAAACCACACTGCCTCAAGGGAGATAATAAACCCCAAACTGAGATTAACCCATCTAACTTAAAGTCAAAGTCAAACGTCTCGTAACGCAAAAACAGCTCCACCATAAACAACCTGCACAACAGAACCACCAGATTCTTCCCATTCGCCAAAGCACGTGCTTCAGCATCTTATCCCTCCCCCTTCTTCACCTCGAACGACGCCGTTTCTGTCATTTCGAAGAGTTTGATTAATTTTCAGGGTATCGTGGGAGAGTAAAATTATAAATAAAGAGGATCCAAATAGAGGAAGTTTAAATATTTTTTATTCCTAATAAATATTTGATTTTTTATATTTATTTTCTAATAAATTTTTGTATTAAGTTTTTAATAAAATAATAATTTTATTTTTTGTTCTTGATACTTATTTTTAATTTATGATAAATTAATCAATTTTGTGTTAATTATTTGTTAAACTTTTATTTATTTATTATTAGTTGAGACTAAAGCAAAATTGGTTAATTTATTAAACAGCAAAATCAAAGACATAAAAAGTATTATTTTATTAGAAATCCAATGTAAAATAAAATTTTATTAGAGAATAAACAAAAAAATAAATGTTTATTAATAATAAAAAAACATATTTAAGGAAAGTTGGAAAACCCAAACCCAAAGGCCCAAGCCCCACCAGCCAGCATTTTTCATTTTTGTTGAGGCGGGAAAAAAACCAAAGCACATTAAAATGTGTCTTTTCGCGGGCAGATAGAGAAACAAAAAAAACAAACAAACCCTACCTTCTTCCCATTCCCATCTATCAGAATCAGAGTAATCCAAGAAAAGAAAAATGCCTCCGAGGAAGAAGAAGCTCAATCTACAACAACAACAACAACAACAACAACAACAACCACCTTCCAAGTTCGGCATTCAGCACTTCTTCGAACGCGCTTCTCAGAAGCAGCAACATCTCCAACCCCACACCACCACCACCACCACCACCGCCAATGCACCACCACCAGAAGAACAACAACCACCCAACGAGGTGTCTCCGCAGACACGCTTCAAATTCTCACCTGGGATGGTAAGTGGTAACGCATTAGAATGTTTTTTGCTTACTGGGTCTGTTTTTTTTTTTTTTTTTTTTGCTTGTGGCGTTATGGTGGGGGAGGGGGGGGGGGGGGTAGATTCCATGACTTTAAGACCACGCCTTTCTAAACACCTGTGTCGGCCGCCCCAAATTTTACACTTGTTTTAAAAATTATCTTCCACTTCCGGGCATTGAGGATCGTGGAAGGAGTTGCGGCAAAGGTGAAAGGGGGTGCAAGTTTCAATCAGAGAGGGTCGCGCTGTTGGAAGTTGTGATGCAGATGCCTCCATTCTCAAAGCTGTTATTCATCAATGTCTTCGTTATTTTTTTTCGTTTCATTGCTTTTGGACTGGTCATGACTGTTGTGCAGAGAAGAATAGAATCACTGTGAGTTTTCTCTCATGTTAATGTTTGGTATGGGCAATGCATCAAACAGAAAATGGGCAGCTGAATTGACAGGTTTCATGTGTATCAGGTTAACGTGAGACAGTTGTTAACAGAACAATAAGGGCATGTTAAATATGACCATGGGTTTTATTCTACATTTTGGTGGCAGTAACGTGTTACTTTTGCTGCTGTCTAAAGCTTTCTTCCATTTCTATTGAGCAGCAGAGCTTCAGTTTTGACATATGAAAACTAAGTTTGGTTGAGTAGATTAGGTGGCATTAGTTTTGTTGTAAATTACTATTCTTTTCTTAGTATTGGACTGGATCAAAGTATTGTAGCATACCATTTTAATCTTTGAAAAATGGCAATATGCAACTTATCTTGTTTTTCACTCTAACCAAGTAATGTAGTGTACCATTTTGATCTTTGAAATATGCCTATGAGAGTTCGTGGGATGGGTCTGAGTTGGATGTTGCTGCATGCTGTTGTAGAGTGTATTCGAATTTTATATTTGTAGGGGAAAACCAGTGCCAGAGTTTCTGTTTGTTGTAAATGGGTTTGGTTTCAATTAGTATGTTTCTCTTGGCTTATATAAGAAAAAAATCTTCAATTGCAATGTAGCTTCCCCTCCCCCTTTTTCTTGACTTGTTCTAAAAAATTTAAGTAAAACGTGGTGTGCAGTTGGTGAAGCAGAGCCAGGATGAGGTGGTTGACGAGGTTACCTGGAAGATATCTCCTGTCAATGAGAGGCTCCAGGCGGTTTCGAAATACACGCCGGAAGTGATTAAAGCCTTGGCCGCCTCTTCCAAAATCAACTTGTCGCCAATTCGCAGCAGCGGCAACAAGGAGGTAATTTTTTTTTCATCTCTTTTTCTTTTAATCTGATACTTATCATTAAGAGAAATGCTAACAACACCCTTCTCATTTAGCGAGTCTGTCTTCATTCTATAGTTTTCAATAGATTTTAACTTATAATAGTGCTGTAAAAAATGTTTTAAGGAGTGTGCTGTTTGTACTCATTTCATCATCAATCTGAGTGAATGAGTAAATGAATGATATTGTGCTGCAGACTTGTCTTGATAAGGTTATTACTTCGCCGACTCCCAAGGTGCCATTGAGCTTCAAAAGGATAAGCTCGGCCCGCGATGTGAGTGGACAGAGCCCCTTCAGAACTCCACCATCGTATCGCCCTGACAAGGTGATTCCTTTTGTACAAAAATGGAAGCTTAAATATTCCGTTTCCTTGATTGACTAATGCTCTTGGAAATTTGTTTGTTTTATCCTTCTTGTATATCAAATGACTAGTTTGAGTTTCTTCTTTGCTGTTACTTGTAGGTGCAGCGTGTCAAGGATATTGAACGCATCAGACCATGCGACAATCTTTTATTAAGGCAGAACAAAAAGGTTAGGTTATGTTCTGTGCCATATTCATTTTGGTGAAGTGGATATGAAAGAAAGAAACTTTGGGATCGAGAAAGAGAAGAAAATCATTTAATTTTGGAATTAAAATGAACATGATATAAGTTTTGACATGACTGAAACGTAATTCTAAAGGATGGTATCCCAAACCATGCTTAGAGTTAGAGAGAAATGGAACCTCAAATGTATGTACGGAATAGCCAGAATCAATCACTTTAGCACATTTTGATGCATTATAATTCATGAGTTTTAACTTGTA
This sequence comes from Glycine soja, assembly GCF_004193775.1. NCBI lineage: Eukaryota > Viridiplantae > Streptophyta > Magnoliopsida > Fabales > Fabaceae > Glycine > Glycine soja. Next base: position 47,261,519 of record NC_041007.1, read on the forward strand.
AAACCTTGTGCTGCTAAAGTTTTATAAAAACTACTATTTTTTTTTTATCAGTGGTCAATGAAAACTAGTTTAATAAAATTTCTTTCCCTTACCGCTATGGAGAGGATCCCTCTAAAGTCTGAACCATTGTCAAACTTTATGTGTTTCATAAAGGAGTCTTGTGACCTAATACTTGTCATTCTCTGAAATGCTTAAACTTTTGTACTTTGGAAGCCACATATTAACATGAATATTTATTTCTATAGGCATTGCTTGAACTGTTAGATCAAGTTGAGGATGCCATTGCTGTTGATGATGTTACAGTTTGTAATAACAACACTTATTCCTTTAAAGTTCCGCAAGATCTAATTGCTAATGAGCTTCCTGTCAAAGTCAATCCTACAGTAGAAAGGACTAAATCAGATATACCTAAAGAGGTTGTTGATGTCTTCAGTTCTAATTATTTGGTTTTGGAGGTATGATTTTGGAACCAAGTTCTGTTTTAATGGTTTTTTGGTTCACAAAAAATGAATTCTGATTGGCTTATTACTATTAACTTTCTAATTTAGGTATCTGAACTTAGGTCTGCTGATTCATCTGATGCCCCATGCTCATCATACAAGGTCTTGTAAGGCTCATTGCTACAACTTCTTACTGCTTCTAAGAATCTGACAAATGATATTAGTTGATTGACTGCTTTCCAGGTGCTTCGTTTGCTAAATGAACAAACCGGAGAAGAGAGGGCTGTAAACCTTCATAATGAGTGGTAAGATGGTGTGCTCTATTGTACTTGGGCTTATATCGGTGTGCCTATCTGGCCTTTCAATCCCATATATTTTGTATAATAAAACATTTTATGTTATTGTTGTAATGGAATAGTACATGGCTCAGTTATTGTTCTCTGTTTTATTTATTATTTTTAGTTATTTATAGTAATGCTACTTAGTGCATGCTTGATATAAATTGTTTTTGGGGGTAATAATCACCTTTTTTCCCAAAAATTTCTTGTGAAGCTGACAAAAATAAGTGATTATTCTTTCAGAATAAGTTGAGTCAAATATGCACTTATATTAGGGTTGCATTCATTCTCCTTTGGTTATAAAATACACAGATATAAGGTGCTAGACACTTGCTTGACTCCAATTCAAAGTAATTCATTTTTTCTCTTGATCCTTTTTCTACATTTATTTACGTTCTATCCATTATAAAGGGGAGGAGCACCTAACTTCCCCCAAAGTAACTCTAATTCTCCGACCAATGGGGAATGGGGATTTCATTTCACTGCTTTTGCAGTAGCATGTTTCTCTCTGTTTTCTTGTGCCTCTTTCCATCCCAAAATCCATTCTTCTTTTATCATTGCATGTCTTGGGGATCTACTCTGCTTCAGACTATCCTGATCTGTAACATCCTGAGGTTGTATTGTCTCCAGGCTCTGCATGTGCTCCTATGTGCCTGCCAGCCATTGCCATTGCATTGTTCCAAGTGATATATAGAACAATATTAACCACAAGCTATAACAATTTTTCTCACTTATCAGAGTTATTATGAACTCTTGGCATAATGATACAGTCAATGGTAGTGCAAGCTTAGAAGAGTTGATGCTGTAACCCTTAAATGCTCTTCTTTGAGAGTTTGGGAGTGAGCATGGAGCTCTGCTTGAACTTGCCTGGTCTGCTATGATACAGCCACACTGGCCACTATTGAGTGTTGACTATCCTGCTAAACATAGGTTGATTATAGTTTCATTTGGGAGATGATATTGCCAGGATGAATTCCTATTTGTTTTGTCAATTTGAATAACCAAACATCAGATGTATTTGTTACTTTTTGTGGAGGGGCATCTGGATAAATCCAGACCTATGGATGCCTAATTCTTGCAATACAGCTTGTATTAGGACACCATAGGTCTACACATAGTATGACAACAGTGTAAATATAACAGTACCACTTGTACTAATCTTAATATTATAATACATATTACTTTTTGCTGATAAAAAAGTCTCTCTGGTACTTGATTTACTACATTTTTCACAGGCCTGTTGCAATCTGTATGCTCTATAGGTTGAGAGGGCAAATGAGTTTGTAGTTGTCATAATTATTGTAGTTATAATTGTATATAGCTGTTTTACTGCTGTGACAAGCTTTACACAACATTTTTTTTTTATTTAAGTACCAATTCAATAGAATTAAGGCAATCCACTCCATTTCACAGTAACCAGGTTTTCTCTATTCATTCAGTTTTGCTGTCATTTACTCAAGTTATAATCATTCTTGTACAAGAATATCCAAATGTTTGAGTTATCAGTTTTGTATTGTCCTTCCTGTCAATTATTGTCTTTCTAATTATAATATTTCTAGCATTTCTAATTCTTTTTCTAAATCATCACAGGTTTGATAGTGTAATTGCACCTGGAGATACTGTGCACATAATCGGTCAATTCGACCTGGGGGGAAATTGTGATATTGATCACAATAAAAACTTTTTGATTGTACACCCAGATATTCTAGTGTCTGGAACACGGGTAGTTATCTTTTTCGCTCTCAACCATAGTACATATTTCCATTTGGAACTTCAGTCTTCTACCTTAATTTACTATGGGAAATATAATATAGGCGATTTATCAAAAAATTATTAATGAAACAATGATTTATACAATCTAATTATCCAACATTACTAATTACTGTGAACCTCTGAGAATTGTGATGAGCTTTATGTTTATAATAAGCCACTGATGTTTATGACTGTTTGAGTGTTTATATTTGCTTGTTGTAATGTTAAAAGGTTTATTTGTTCCTACTTTTTCTAATTGGGAAGCAGGCTTACTGTTGTTTACTGCACTTGTTTCTGTGTTTTAACAGATGTTCAAATATAGTGTTGGATGTATATTGTATTGTTATCACATTTTCCACTTTGTAGTCTCTCTTTGCTATTATTTTATTAACTTAAGCATCGTATTGAAAGGAAAGAAGAAAATAATGTGATGTTATTTAAGATAGTGCATAGCTAAAGGGGAGTTATGACAAAAATGTTTATATTTAACCTGCATGCCTGCAAAATGTTATTTTAAATATTTCTCTTTCTACACATATCAATGCCTTAAAATTGGTGGTTGAAGCATATATGTCAAGTGCAATTTGTGTAGTCTTATAAAATTCAATCAATTTATTTTCTAGTTCAACTTAAGAAATTTGATCCTCTTTTGCCATTCATTTCTCTGAAATGTAAGAAACTGGACACTTTTCAGGTTATATTGTGTGGTGAATGACCTTATAGCAGTTCAATGTATTCTATGATATATATTTATGTGTGCATCTGTGTATGTGTAATTTCTAATATGAAGGTTTGTTCCAGGTTGCTGCCAGTTTAAGTTGCCCAAGGAGAACTGTCTTAGACGAGAGGTTAAAAAACAATGATTACTCAATTATAGCATTAACTGGAACGCTGCTGCACCAAATTTTTCAGGTACATATATTCTCTCAGTCTGATGAATCAGACTTTAAGATTTTTTTTTAAAATTTTTTATTCTTCAATTTCATCTTGTTTTGCGGTGAAGAAACCCATGGTGGTGAGAGAGAAAGAGATAAAATTGTAATATTATGAAACCGTTATTGTATTATGAATGAGTTAGTTACAACAGAATTACACAGTAAGGTATATATGGAGAATTCTAACTACAAAAGTAGTTAGCTTAACTAATTAACTCTTATGTTGAGTCAGCAATGAATCAGCTGTATCTACTATACACTATTATGCGGTTTGGTTTATTGGTGCAGGCTGGGCTTACGAAAGAAAATCCTACAGTAAATTTCATGGAAGATTATGCAGAAGTGGTATTACAGAGAAACATTGAAAGTTTGTATGCATGTGGAGGTATGATATTGTGTCTTTATATGTATGACATTTATATTTATATTTATATGTACACACAACTCATCTAAAGTTTGGAAGTTAATCAACAGAAATTTTTCTTCAATTTAACTTATTGAGTGTTGACTCCGGACCATTTCTTTTGCATATGTACATTGAAGTAAATGAAAATGATGTTCGCAAAACCTTGAGAGATGCTATTCCTAGAATATTGAGTTGGATCAAGCAGTTCAAAAATACGAAGGTACATCAAAATGGTTTATTTTTTCTGAAACATTTTTTATTTTATCCTTTGTAATAGAAGTAATTCCTTTTCTGTTGCCAAATGTAACTGATACTTGAAGGCCATATGGTCTCTTTGTAACTTCTCTTGAATATGTATTTTCAGATTGATGATTAGTAGCAATCTCAATAGGTATAGCAATTAGAGATGTGATTTATATTTATTAAAATTGTGACTGATGGCTTGGTGTTTTGACAGGAAAGAAAAGACCTCAGTGTCAATTTTGGATTTGATGACGAGCCAAAGAATGTTGGCATATCAGAGGCTAGCTCCAATTTATTCTCTTGTGCTTAACTAACTGATCTTTTACATAATATCATGGGGACATAGATATGCATCTTGATTCTTGTAGATGATGCACAATTGTAATAGCTAAACAAGTTTTGGGGAACACTTCTAATGTTTAATTTCTCCACAAATATGCATCTACCTTTTCAATTTGGTTATTGTTGTGCCTTTTCTCTCTTGTATTTTATAAGAGTGTTTACTGTTGTGTGTTGTTATCATACACACATTAATTTATTTATAATCATAGGTAGAAGATAATTAAGGAAACTGAGGAAAAAGAAATCCTTACATATCTGTACAGATATACCTAATTTCCCTTTTTACATCCAATCATATTAAATCATATATTTAACATATTTAATATAATTTTATCTCTTGTCTATGGTTGTGTTTTATTTGAGCCGTGTTTGCTAATTTAGAATGTGAATGTTGATAGTGTATTGCCCGTGTCATCCGAGATGTGCTCATAAATGCTTCTTAGATTGTCCTTAATATTGTACATTTCCCCCAAAATGAACATTATATGTGTGTGTATATTTATATTCTGTTTGTGATTAATGTTGTAGGTAATTGATATTGAAGAGATGGCTTGGGCTCCAAAATATGGTTTGAAAGGAATGATTGATGCTTCAGTCAGAGTGAAAATTCAATCACAAAAAGATGATCCGGAGGAAAAGATCATGCCATTAGAGTTCAAAACTGGAAAAGCACCATACAGCCAGGCAAGTTCTGGTCCTCATTTAAATTCAATCATAAAGAATGAGATAAGATAGATACTCCAATGAACACATTTACAGCACTAGAAAGATTATATTAATACTAATTATTTTTGGTATTTTTAACTTACAACTCTTGCATTTCAAATCTGCAGTCATCAGTAGAGCACAGGGCCCAAGTAATTTTGTACACTCTCCTAATGTCTGAAAGGTGCAAACTATTAATTTCTAACAGTATATAGAAGATTTCTTTTCTGAAGCTTTTATTTATTTTGTCTTGATTATATTAATAGGTATCAGAAGGCTGTTGATTCTGGTCTTCTATACTATCTCCGATCCGACCAGACACAGGTAAGATTTGTTGCTTTAGATTATCAGTTTCTTTCTGTTATGAAAATGTAATATTGTTTTATTTTTTATTTACAAAGGGTATTGTGGTTCAAAGATCTGACTTAACTGGGCTTATAATGCGGCGAAATGAACTAGCAAGTGATCTTCTTAAGGCATTAACTTTGCAACAACTGCCTCCAATGTTACAGGTATGGGCTTTTCCATAATTTATATAATGTATTTTTAACAACTTCATTGGATTGCCATTACGAGCCTTCATTTTCTGATTGTAGAGTCCTAGCATTTGCAAAGGTTGTCGCCATCTTAATGTGTGTAGCATTTATCATAAGGTACTTCTTTACCTTTGGAAGTGAAGAAACTTTGCTAACAGTTATAACCGCTTCTGCAATAGACCCTGTTATGGTTGTATCTGCTGATGATTTTAAGGTTCAAAATCATGATTTACTTAGATGTGTTTTGCATAGGACCAAAAGTGACTAAGTTTTTTCCTCTTCAGATTTCTATATATAAATAAATATATTTTGAATTGCATTTTTACTTCTATAATAAAAAGGTCTTACTTTAAAATAACGATTCGTTTAATCAATTCAACCATTAAATAAATAAATTTTGTTTAATAACACACCCAATCGTCCGGCTTTGCTGCACTGTTTTCCTTCCAAATCATTATTACTGAAAATAATGTTTAGTGTTATCTAGTGTCATGTCCATAGATGTTACACATTTGTCTGTGCTCTGTTATATAATATGATTAATTAATATGTACTATAGTAATAAGGATATACAAAAAATCGAAAACAATATTTTTGTATGAAGTTTATCATTTTATTGCATGATTTGAGCACAAATCTATTCTAATTTCTAGGTAATATGTCTATTCATTTTCTTGTGACACTTTACTGTAAAATGCTTTAGGCACATGGTGGAAGCACAGAGAGCAGTGGGTTGGGAGAAGCTTTTGATTCTCTTAGTAATCACATGACATCTTCACATTCTAAGTTTCTCTGCCGTTGGGATCGCTTGATTGACTTAGAAGCTAAAGAGACTGAGGTTAATTTTCAAAATCTTTGTTCTAGTTTTACCCTCGATATTTGTTTTCAATCAACTTGTCAGTTTAAAAGTCTTTGTTTTTCTTTTACTTCCCTCCCTTTACTGTTTCAGCTTTTAAAGAAAGGGGTGTTGCAATCACATAGATTAAACAGTGGTGGCCTTTCTTCTATTGTTCTTGATGCTTCACAAGGAATACCTCATCAGAAATCTCTCAATGATAATAAATTCGTTTATCATTTCATACAACAAGATTCTTCTTCTAGCCTCTCTGGAGTTTTTGATGCGTCTTCTAGTGCCTCGTTGAAAAATGATTTAGATTTCACACTTAGAAGTGGAGATCATGTGGTATGAATAATTTACTTTTACTATTTTTGAAATATTTTTTTTGGTAAGGTATTTCTGAATTAGTTGATTTAGTTGTGATATCTACATGTTTGACAAAATCAAGGAACATTTTGGAATGTGGTGTGGAGTGGACAACCCGTAAAATAGCTGTTGTAGTGAAGAATGCACACAGTGGAGTCCTAACTCCTAACTCTTAAGTCTGTTTAGGAAATAAGAAGAAAAGCAAGGGCCTATCCAGAATAAGTAGGTAATAGTTTATAGATATACAATATAGGATTAGAACCCGAAAGTCAATAAATATAATAGAATGTAGAATTGGAACAAAAAGGCATGTGTACAGAAATATAGGAAAATAGAATCACAACGAGACATTAAACATGTTGCCATTGGCAACAAGGTAGTTATTAAGGATAGTGTATTAAGCACACGGTGAATGTGCTTGAGGTAATTATGTCCTTTTTATCCTGTACTGCATTGTACTAGCCTAGTTTTTCATATAGAGATAGAGAGATTTTCCATATAGAGATAGAGAGAGACACAACAGAATTATGCTATATTGGGTTAGTCATATCGTAGCCTACAAAGTACGTCTAGGTAAGTCCATATATACTATCAATCATAGTTATCAGATCGTATAGCAGTGTGTTACTGCCAACCCCAAAAAGGCTATAGCTGGATGATCATCCTTATCATTTAGGTTCTTCATTTCTCCCATCTGCCACTCATTACAACCATGAATCATCAATTTAGGAGAATGGGATCAATCACATCGCAACTTTCATAGTGATCTTGTAGAAAACTTTTATTCCACTAAGAATTATTGGTTACGTGTAAGATATAAATAGGGATTAGGTCAATAGTTGTACACTAATTTAGGCCCAAAAATCAGGAGAGATATTCTCCTTTAATTGGCAGCAAGCTAAAAAATGAAATAATATACAAGAGGGGGCTTATCAATCGGACAATTCCATTATTGTTGTATATTTGAATAAATCTCCTAAAATTAATGTCTGAATGAATTGCCTAAAGAGGCTCTATCACTGACATTCCCCTTCAAGCTGGTTGATAGAATTGGATCTAATGTTCTTATAACTGGGCCTCAGAAGAGCTTTAGTTAAAATGCCTGCAGTTTAGATAGACCATAGATGATGTTACATGATCAAGACTAATACCCCATGGCCAACCTTTTCTTCTATGAAATGCTGTTCAATCTTCACATGCTTAGTTCTATCAAGATGAACTGTTCTTGGCAATGCTTATGACAACTTTATTATGACACAAAACTCTCTTAATTTTGCTTGCCTGTTCATTGTCACTCTGATATAGATTAGAAATTGGCATTACACTTCAGACAATCTCATGGAAATTTTAGTTGACAGAGCCTATAAGCCAGTCATTCAAGCAGTACTAAAGAGATATTATTGTTTCCTACCCATAAAATGGATGTTTTTATAACTGCCTATTGTAAAATGGTTGTGTTATGCATCTTATTTTATTACTGATGCCATTATCTTCTAATTCTTATTTTAACATGTTGTGTGACAAACAAAATATCTTCCTTTTGTATTATGCAAATGATACTGCTAATTCATTTGATCATGGACAGGCAAGAATGTGCACATTAACTTGAATTATATGTGTTGATGGACATATCGTTGATGCCGTAGTTTACTTAGGTGAAATCATCACTGCGAGGGATCTACTGCCCTTTCAATATGTGAAAATTGCAGTTTGAATACTTTACTTAAGAATTAGAAGTCCCAGAAACTTGTTAGAGACTATAAGGATGAGAGAGAGAGAGAGAGAGAGAGAGAAAGTGAGGGAGAGAGATGGTGAGAGAGATAGAGAGGGAGATGGCGAGAGAGACAGACGCGGGGCCAGAGAGAGTGATGGTGAATGGATACGAGTCGTGTCCAAAAAAGATAGACGGTGGGAGCGGGGTAGTAAGGATCCTAGGCGAAGCTTTGCCGGCACCAAGCCGGTGCAACAACTCAACCATACACGCACTACTTGGAGAGAGAGTTCAGACGTTTCAACCTTTTACTTCACGAGGTTTCCTGAGGATGCTACTGAGAGGGACCTCTGGTTTCATTTCAAAAAATGGGGGGATGTTAGGGAGCTCTTTATTTCTAAGAAGAGAAACAAAATGGGCAGGAGGTACGGCTTCGTGAGGTTCAAGGGGGTTTCCGACGTCCGTGCACTAGAGAGGCAACTAGATAACCTTGTAGTGGGAGGCCTGAAGATATACGTGAATATCCCGAAATACGCAAGAGAAACGGGGAGACTGGTGTCTAGAAAAACAGAGCCCAATCTCCAGGAGGTGGGTAGCAGTCAACGCCCGATACCACCTCAATCAGCACCTTTTCAGCAAAGGGTCCCTGCGCCGTCGTACGCAAATGTCCTGCGCAGAGATACAAGGCTCACAAAGCAAACGCGAAATGCAGATCAGGCAAGCTTCGGTCAAGAATGGTCTCAATCATCAGTTTACATCGACACCGTGGTTGGAGCTAAACCGTGGTTTTCCGAGGCGTGGGTGGGGCGTTTAAAGCATATATCCAGCTTCGACAAAGTTGACGATGAGTTATCCTGGGAACTAGGAGCAGAAATAGTTCCCAAGTATTTAGGGGACGATATGATCCTACTCCTTGGACTTTCAGATTCCAAAGCGGAAGAAATGGTCAATGAAGAATCTCAGCGTGGAACGACGCCATTTTATTCTCTGGAGAAATGGAATCAAAATATCAGAACGGGTCACAGATTAATTTGGGTCCTCTGTTGGGGGATTCCTTTGATGGCGTGGGATACTGCAAACATTCGCAAGATCGTAGCTGCGATAGGTGACCTGGTGGAGGTGGATGATGATGTGGAGGAGCTCCGTCGGCTGGACCGGGCGAGGGTGCTTATCAGAACCCCATGGAGGCCCGCAATTCAGCACACGGTGAACCTTGATATCGGCGGGGAGGTTTATCAGGTCCACATAGTTGAAGAAGCAACGCATAACTCCGGAAAGTGTTCCTGTTCTGGTCGTAGCAACTTCGGCTCATCGGAGGAAATCTCCTCGTTCGACGGCGACACCGACGACACTACCTTGAATGATGAGGGACCGCCGGAAATTGACAAAGAACCACCTGGGGTCGACGGAAACTTCGTCACCGTGGGACAGGTTAGGGGTAACTCACTTTTACCCGGTGGACAAACCCCCAATGGTCAGAATCCAGGTGCTGAACCAGTGGATAATAACCACGGTACCTGCTGCGCTGCCAATCAGCAAGGTGAATCAGTATCGGGAGCTCTAAATGGAAAGTTTTCAGAGACGAGCCCCATTGTAGAGATAGCGGAGGACTGCGAGAAAAAGGAAATAGCCACAGATGTCAGGAAGTCAGACGTCGGGATGAGGGAGAAGCAGAATAAGGCAGACGGTCCTCACCATTTGGATAAAGTTGACCATTTAGGAAGGGGGCAGACAATAGATGAGAGAGATTTCATAGGGTCACAGCTGGCAACACCCTATGACTTGTGCAATACAGGTGTCACCTGTGGAGAGCACGTGAACCTTGACGAAGGCAACGTTTCCCCTGCCTCACGTGATGTTAGTATTGGGCCTTTGAAGTCGGGCCTAGCAAATACCACGAAAACTAATGCTGATTTTTCACAACTCTGGCCTAGCCCGACTAAAAAGCCATCTGAAACTCCTGGAACATGGAAGGTTTACTCTAGAGGCAGGTGGTGCAAAAAGAAAATGTTTCTAAATAGTGTGGACTGCAATCTACCGGAAGAAAATGACACGAGTAGCTTGGCTGTTGATAATGGGCCTATGAACCTGGGCTTATTAAATAGCACAATTGCAGCACCCCAGCAAGCTAAAGTAGCATCAGATACTTCCCCCATGTCTGATTCAGTCCACCTTCAGGAGGCTGAACACCATTGGAGTGTGGTACAGAATTTGGGAATGACCTGCGACCTGAACCATGATAGCATCATTGAAAGTTTCCGGGCCATGGAGAACAGAGATAAGAAAGAGGCAGAGAAGCTGGGTAATAGAATTCGTGCCTCATGAATATTCTCTCATTCAATGTAAGAGGACTCGGGAGGGGCGTCAAATGGAGTGCAATCAGGAGGATGGTGAGGAAACACAATCTAGACCTACTGTGTCTTCAGGAGACGAAGAGAGACCGAATCGACAAACCACTGTGTCAAGCCCTATGGGGAGATGGTGATGTAAGCTGGGAATCGCATCCCGCAGAAAATACTGCAGGGGGCTTATTATGTATATGGTCTGATAATAGATTTAAAGTAGAAAGAAAAGTAACAGGTAGGGGATTCATTATGTTGGATGGCATATGGGTCAGCGAAGCTCAACACGTCTGTATAGTAAATGTCTATGCTCCCTGTGATTCTCAGAACAAAAGACTTCTCTGGGAATCCCTCAGGCAGCAAAAAATCCTGTGCCCAAATGTTTTATGGTGTCTGATGGGTGACTTTAACAGTGTTAGAAACCCTTCAGAGAGGGTGGGCCTTTCTCAGAGAGGAGTGGACGACAGACTTATCAGAGAATTCAATGACTGGATAGCGGATCTCGAAGTTGAAGAGCCGCCATGTGTGGGGCGTAAATTCACCTGGTTTAGACCAAATGGTGCTGCCAGGAGTAAATTGGACAGAACATTCGTATCAGCTGAGTGGTTCTCTAAATGGCCAGCAAGCACACAATTTATTCTGGATAGGAACTTCTCTGATCACTGTCCTGTTCTGTTCACTTCAAAATATGTGGATTGGGGACCTAAACCCTTCCGTGTTCTTGACTGCTGGCTCAAGGACAAGTCTTTCTCGAAAATGGTTCACGATTGCTGGTCACAGTTGCATCTAGGGGGGTGGGGAGGTCATGTTCTAAAAGAGAAGATCAAGCGGCTTAAAGTAAGAATGAGATCCTGGAACACTGAGCAGTTCGGTGACACATTCAAGAAGGTCCAGAACCTACAGTTCGAATTGAATAAGCTGGAAACTGATATTGCTGACAGGCAATTAACTGATCAAGAGAATATGCAAAGGAAACAACTGCAACAGGACCTTTGGGCAGCAGCACAATCATATGAATCACTAGTGAGGCAGAAAGCAAGGTCAAAATGGATCAGAGAGGGGGATTGTAACTCCCGGTACTTCCACTTGGTGATTAACTATAATCGTAGACACAACGCTGTGAACGGATTGACTATTGATGGCTCCTGGGTTGATGAACCAGCTAGAGTAAAAGAGGAGATTTACAGGTTCTTTCAACAGAGATTCCAGGACCCCCACCAATGCAGACCACAGCTGAATGGGATTAGCTTTAATACTGTCGGACAGCAGGAACGTCAGCTGCTGGTGGAAAGTTTCAAGGAGGATGAAATAAGGAGGGCGGTTTGGGACTGTGGAGGTGAGAAAAGTCCAGGCCCGGATGGACTTAATTTCAAATTTATCAAGCATTTCTGGCAACTTTTGAAACCGGACTTTCTTCGCTTCCTCGATGAATTTCATACAAATGGGGTCTTTCCAAAGGGAAGCAATGCCTCTTTTATCTCCCTAATTCCAAAGGTGCCCGAGCCTCAGAGCCTTAATGACTTTAGACCCATCTCTCTCATTGGCTGTACCTATAAGATTGTGGCTAAGTTGCTGTCAAACAGGCTGAAGAAAGTAATGCCAAGTATCATAGATGAAAGGCAGTCTGCTTTCATACAAGGTAGGCAGCTGCTGCATAGTGTGATTACTGTTAATGAAGTGGTAGAGGAGGCAAAAAGGGGTCGCAAACCATGTTTGGTGTTCAAAGTTGATTTCGAAAGGGCTTATGACTCCGTTTCGTGGGATTACCTACTACATATGCTGCGCAGAATGGGCTTCTGCAGTAAGTGGATCCAATGGATTCATGGCTGTCTCAAGTCTGCTTCTATTTCGGTTTTGGTAAACGGAAGTCCTACCTCTGAATTTTCTCCGCAAAGAGGCCTACGACAAGGCGACCCTCTAGCTCCTTTGCTGTTTAATATCACAGCGGAAGGCCTAACCGGACTCATGAGAGAAGCAGTTAATAAGAATCATTTCTCTGAAGTTCTAGTAGGAAAAGACAGCGTCCCAGTTAGCATTCTTCAATATGCTGATGACACCATCTTTGTTGGCGAGGCAACTATGCAAAATGTTGTCACCATCAAATCCATTCTGAGGGGATTCGAGTTGGCGTCTGGTCTTAAAATCAATTTCGCGAAAAGCTGTTTTGGTGCAGTGGGAAAAACTGAACAATGGACTAGAGAGGCTGCTGAACTGTTGAACTGCAGAATCCTCCCCATGCCTTTCAAATATTTGGGAATCCCCATTGGGGCAAACCCAAGGCGGAGTGAGCTGTGGGATCCGATACTTCGGAAGTGCGAGAGGAAGTTAGCTAGATGGAAACAACGCCATTTATCCTTTGGGGGGAGAGTGACCCTAATTCAGTCTACCCTTTCTTCGATCCCCATTTATTTTCTCTCTTTTTTCAAGTTACCAGCAAAAGTAGCAGATAAACTCATTGGAATCCAGCGCAGGTTTTTATGGGGAGGGGGATCGGAGCAAAAGAAAATAGCTTGGGTTAAGTGGGAAACTGTTTGCCTCTCAAAACAAAATGGGGGCCTGGGCATAAAAGACATAAGAACCTTCAACAAAGCTCTTCTTGGAAAGTGGAGATGGGATTTGTTTCATCAACATAAGGAGCTGTGGGCCAGAATACTTGCTTCTAAATATGGCGGATGGAGATCATTGGTTGATGCTAAAAGAGTCAGCAACGAGTCAGTGTGGTGGCAGGATTTGTTGGCAGTGACCCATGACCAACAATTCAATAATATACTTAACGAGGGAACAATGTGGAGGGTGGGGTGTGGGGACAAAATCCGTTTATGGGAGGATCGCTGGACTGGCAGTGGGCAACCACTAATGCTGAAATATCCCAGGCTATATCAGATATCCAGTCAGCAACAAAAGTTAATTCTGCAAATGGGGACCTTCATACAGTCAGCCTGGGAATGGAATCTTTTGTGGAGAAGGCCCCTATTTGACAACGAGGTAGCATCGGCTGTTGGGTTTTTAGAAGACATATCTCACATCACATTACAGCAACACGAAGCAGATAGTTGGACATGGAAACATGAGTCCAATGGTTATTATTCTTCTAGGAGTGCCTACAGACTGCTACAAGGGATTTCAGATGTGGCAAGCATGGATGATATATTCAAGGACTTATGGAAGCTGAAGATACCGACTAAAGCCACGATCTTTGCGTGGAGGTTAATTCGAGATCGATTGCCGACTAAGTCTAATCTACGGAGAAGGCAAATAGATATAAGTGACAGCCTATGTCCTTTCTGCAGTATTAAGGACGAAACTGCATCTCATCTCTTTTTTGAATGCAGCAAAATACAACATCTGTGGTGGGAATCCCAATCATGGATAGGGACTTCGGGGGCATACCCTATAAATCCTAGGCACCATTTTTTGCAGCACAACATTGGGATGAAAGGTGGGAAGATATACAAGAGGTGGAAGTGCTGGTGGGTTGCTCTAAATTGGTCCATCTGGCAGCAGAGGAATAAGGTTATTTTTATGAACGCCCCATTCAATGGTAGTAAGCTGTTGGAAGATGCACTATTTGTGGCATGGACATGGTTCAGAGCAATGGAGGAAAACTTTACAATACATTTCAACTTTTGGTCAAGCAATCTTCCAGCTGGTTTTCAGTAAACTAGGATGACACCAGCTGTGGTTCTGTAATCGTTGTAGCTTTATAGTAGGCTAGTAATCTCCTATCAGTCTGTACTCAGCCTGATATGAGGATTTACTAGCTTTACTTACATACTCTTGTATCTATAGTACCTCTGGTACTTTTTCATATATCAATATATATTATTTTTGCTGACCAAAAAAAAAAAACTGATGCCATTATCTTTTAATTAATAACTACTTTTTGGTTTACTTTTTAGATACTGAGTAATCAATCTAGCCATCAAATTATTGCTAAAGGGGTGATATCTGATATTAGTCCGATCCATGTATCTGTGAGTATTATAATACTGCCCCTTTTCTTTTTGGTTCTGAAATTTACCCTTTTGTAAGGTAGCATTTTTACTTCATATGATCATATTCACAACTTTTAAGTGCATATATCGCCATTACCATCATAATCCTTGGTTGGACAGTTGTCTTGCTGAGTTGATAATTTCAAATTATTTACATTGTAAAATTCCTCTAGGTTTCCTTTTCCAAGCGTTTACGAATTCCTGGGAGTTCTTCCACTGCACATGATCTCAGTCAGCAGGTTTGGAGAATTGATAAGGATGAATATGTGACTTCATTTGCTATTATGAGGTGCTTCTCTGACTACTGCTTCATTCAAAATTTAATTTGCTTAGTGTCTGCTGGTATTAAAAGTTATTTAATTGTATGATTATTTTTTGCATTTGTTTTGTAGGTTTAATCTTGTACAGCTTTTTCTACAAAATGATCAAAGTGCTCATCTGCGGAGGATGATTGTTGATCTTGAGGTGAATTACTTACTACATTTCTGTCTGAATTACTTGCTACATTTCTTTATGACTAACTACTTGACCCTTTCCTTTGTTCTGATTTCTTCTGGCTGAAGGCTCCTAGATTTGACAGTGGATCTTTAGTTAGTCAGGATCCAGCGATATCCTATGTTTGGTCAGAGAAGAGTTTGAATGATGACCAACGTGGAGCAATTCTCAAGGTTTGCATGAAGCTTTAATTTCTTGACTTTCTTTTCTAAATTTAACATGCAAGCTGGTTTAGTTTATCATTAAAATGATTTTTCTTTGTGACTCAGCTTTGTTATTGATTTTCAGATACTTACAGCAAAAGATTATGCACTTATATTAGGGATGCCTGGAACAGGGAAAACATCCACATTGGTCCATGCTGTGAAAGCCTTGTTGATTAGAGGGACATCCATTTTGCTAACTGCGTATACAAATTCTGCTGTCGATAATTTACTCATCAAATTAAAAGCACAGGTATCCATGTCAACATATTATATTGTCTTCATGTATTATATCATATCATTAAATATGGCTACATGTTGCTGGAAAAGAATGCATGCCATTTATTTAAATTGTTCCGTCAACTATTCTCCATAGTCCAAAGGTCTGAAGAAGATGTGATTGATTGGAAAAATATGAAATTAGAGTAAAATAAATACCGGGTTTAGGCAGTTTTGCTTTTGGTCTAGAAAGCACTCAAACCTCTAGGAGTGGTTAAAATGAACTTAACACATGAACTTAATGCAGCCATGAGTCAACAACTTATCTCATTTTTTGTCTCATTGAGTAATTTTAGTCTACATTCTATGTGAAGCACAGCAAACATGGCTTAGAGTGAAGCACATTAACATAAGCACTGTTTTTTGTCCTCCATAATAGCTTCTATCAAGCATCCTCCTTTTATCAATCAAGTTCAATTTATCAATTGTGGATGGTGGTCTATGGTGGAAAGCCAGAACACTGCCATATGATATTGTGGATAACATTGTGGACAATTTCTAGAAGCATGGTGGATGAATTAAAAAATGTGTGTATATATATATATAAATACAAAAAGAAAACTGCTAAATATAATAAATATTAATAATAAAAACTAATAACATATATGGAGATAATAGATTTAGAAATATATTCTATTAAATAAATTCATATTCATCAAGTCTCATAACATAAGCATAACTTCTCATAAGATCACTACCAAGAAAGATAAAAGCTGCACAACTAAAAATGTACACAAGAATATGTTAATAATCTCACCCTCTTGATGCTCCTTCTTTCCTTTCCTCTTTCCGAATATAATCATAATTCTTCTTGTCAGATAAAGAGGCATATCCTTTAGCTTCTCTTGAATTCTCAATCAATATTTTGCAATTCTTGCCTTGATTGCTCAGTTTTATCTTCAGATTGCAATTCTTCAACTTTAACCACTTTCTCTTTTCCTTTTCTAGTTGAAGCACTTCCTGAACCCTTTTTAGAAACTCTTGCAGGTTGCTTTATTTTCTTATACCTAGGAAGGGGAAGGTTTTCTGGTGGACTGCAGATTGACTACTAAGAAACAAAGGGAATCAAATTCAAAACCAATCTTAAAACAGATTCAGGTTGTTTTAGAGGAGTTTCTGGAGGTTTTTCAAGAACCCTGAGGTCTGCCACTGTTTGGTCCTCTTAATTTTGAAATCCCCTTCTACCACTGTTTGGTAAACTGTAAACCTTGGGCTCTTGATACCATTTAGAAAGTAAGAGAAAAAATTCATATATTATTCAGCAGTGAAAGTACTGCTTCAATAGAAAGATTACATTAAAGTCTTCCTTGAATCAAGGAATGATAGGATAGTAAAAGGAAATAAATAAAAACAAATAATGATGGAGATCTTATTTCAAAAATAAAACAAATCAAATTGCTGATTCCTCTAGTATGGAGATTTGCGACATCTCTTAATTGATACACTTAAAATTCACCTACTGTGTGTCTGCCCTGTGGCTTCTGCTATGTCCCTTCACCTAGGACTTCTACTGTGTCTTTACCTTAAATCTTCTGGCCCGTGTCTTCTACCTGTCCCCATGTTCTATTCCAGTTTCATGTAGCACCATGCTTTTTAGCTTCTACTTTGGTGAACTGTCAAGGCTTATCCTTTAGTGATTCAAAACTTCTGTTTTATTTCATTATTGTTCTCCCTTTCCTGTATGAAATCCCAGCATGGCAGCTTGGATTAAATCGATTTGATTGATGCCTTGCATGGTGTGCTAAATTATCTTTACTGATGCTTGCCTCTCTGTTATCTAAATGACTATCATATATTGTGTTTCCTTATGTTCTTCAATTTCTACTTTTTATATGTCATATTGCATGTCATTAAAATGTAAATGGATTTAGGGGATTGATTTTGTACGAATTGGAAGACATGAAGTAGTGAATGAGGAGGTTAGAGAACACTGCCTCTCAGGTTTGCCAATTTATTGCTTGTACACTCCCTTTTTAAGTTATAATAATATTTGTAATAAATCTTTTGACCGTAGTTTCTATTTCAGCAATGAATGTACAAGGTGTTGAAGATATCAAAATAAGGTTGGAACAAGTCAAAGTTGTTGCAGTTACTTGTCTCGGCATTTCTAGTCCCTTGCTTGCCAACACGAGGTTTGATGTATGCATTATGGATGAAGCTGGACAGACAACTCTACCAGTATGCTTATTCCTTTCGTATATTTTTCAGCCTACATGCGATACTTATTATTATTGCTCATCATTATTTAAAATATATATATGAAACTGGAGATCAGAGCTGAAAATCTTGTTACATTAACGCCAGAATTTACTCTTTGCTATTTATGTAATCTGATATCAATAACAAAAAAAAAAGAGTTTTTGTTGAGAAAAAAACTCAAGTCCCACATCAACTAGAGATAAGGCCAAAATAGAGTATATAAATGGAAGACAACCCTCACCTTATGAGATAACTTTTGGGGTTGAGTTAGGTCCAAACCCACATTCTAAGATGGTATAAGAGCCTATCCTAAATCCATTAAATGGGCCACCCACCATGTCATTCATGCTAAGCCCAAAAGTGCTCTGGGCGTGAGTGGTTGTGTTGAGAAAAATTTTTTGAGTCCCACATTGGATAGAGATAAGGACAACTTAGAGTATAAGTGGGAGGCAACCTTCACCCTATGAGCTAGCTTTTGGGGTTGAGTTAAGCCTAAACTCACATTCTAAGAGTTTTTAGGAACAAGGGGCCTATTACTAAAGTGTATTCTAGAAGGAATATAGGAAGATAACTCATAAAAACTTGGTATCTTATTAGAAACAATAAGGGCTTTCTTACCTCAATACAGTGTTTAACTTGCAGAACTTTGAGGGTCTGAACCTCCCAATGCTCAAAGGCCCCAATTCTCTCACAAATGACAAAACTGATGTCTCTTCCCTTCCTACTTATTTATCGGCAACATGCCTTATTCAGTCTATCTAACTCACCAATGTAAGGGTAACTAACCTGTCATAAGTAACTGCTTTTAGGGTTACCTAATAATAACAAACTGGACTGACTCACAAGTCAAATTAGTTGGCAAGTTACATGGGTCAGTTAGGTAGTTAGGAGTTATTTTGCTATGCGAGAAATGCTTAAATAACAGTGTAGATACTGCAGTGGCGTATTTTTGGAAACTTGTGGAGAGTGACGAGACTTGAATTTTCAGTAAACCATTGCATGATTTCTCTCTACCTCTTTGCGTACTGGTTTGCGAACTTGGGGAACTCACCCTTTAAAGCTAGCTTTTAAGGGGGAGAAACAAGCACACTTAAATACTCCAATGAGCATCCGATACTACTTGATGTGGGGCTTAGGCACCCCATAATAACCAAGTGCCTATCATATAAATACATATAAATAATGGTTAATGTAATGCACCTCAGTTACTATCAATTCGTGTTTCATTCTCTTCTATCTCTTGTCCTCCCTGTATAAGTAAAACTATATAAATACAAACAAAGCATGCCATAGGAAAAGTTAAGAAAAAGAAAATGATTGTTCATGTGTATGTAATAATGTTGTTTACTTTGAAACAAGTTTTGTTGTAAATATTGCCATTGCAGGTGTCCTTGGGTCCTCTAATATTTGCTTCGACGTTTGTACTTGTTGGGGATCATTATCAACTACCACCACTTGTTCAGGTATGCGTCTAAAGTATTTGGCCTAATAACATCGCAGTGTTTAACATTTCACTAACATTTATTTGAAAATTTTTATCTGATAATTCCTAGAGTGCAGAGGCCCGAGAGAATGGCATGGGCATAAGTTTGTTCTGTAGGCTCTCAGAAGCACATCCAGAGGCTATTTCAGCTTTGCAGAGTCAGGTATGTTCTGGATGCTAGATTTAGATTACAAACTTTGGTTTGGTCCTTTTTGCTCCTTCGTCTAATGACTTCACTTACTTGGTTAAAATATATACAGTATCGAATGTGTCAGGACATTATGGACCTTTCCAATGCCTTGATATATGGTGACAGATTGAGGTGTGGTTCATTTGAGGTAGCTAACTCAAAACTTGAGTTTTCAGGCTTAAACTGTGATTTGCCTTGGCTAGAAGATGTAAGGCTCTTTTAATCTGGATTCTGACTATCTTATCTGTTGAAGATTTTGCATTTATTGCTTAATTTTATCTATTCATAGGAGCTTGATCTCACTTGGTATTATAATAATAGATAGTACTACTTTAGGAAATATTGTCTGTCTTAATATAGACTATGTTGGGAAATTATGCTGAGCTGTATTTGTCAGTCATAAATAATGGATTGTCATACTCTAATAATAAATATGTTTATTATAAGATGTCTTCATAGTTCATAATTATTTTGGATAAAGTTCCAGTTTTAATAAAGTTGAGTGGGTGAATGTAAACTACACAATCTTTAAGGAAATAATTTGTCAATGTCACAGTTAAAAATATTTATACTAGGATAAGATAAAATTGTATTGTTTGTTTAATTGAATCTTATCTCTTCTTGTTTAAACATATGCAGGTTTTGAATCCTCGAAGACCTGTTATATTTATTGACACTGGTTTGTAAACATCATTTTCCTTTACATCCTTTTTATCCTAAAGTTCATTGTAAATGTGGTTGCTTATATATTTATTTTTCCATTTTAGACAAGTTGCCTGCTTTAGAGGCAAGAGATCAGAAGATTGTAAATAACCCTATTGAAGCTCAGATAATTGCTGAGGTAGGTCATTTTCCATCTTAGACAAGTTGCATGATAAATATGTTGGTGATCATCTTTCAATGGAAACAGGTTGACATCCAAACCCTAAAGTTGAACAATTTTGTGGGTTGACTGGATTGGTTCTTTTTCCTTTTCTGATTAAAGATTCGTTGGAAGGTGCAAAATCAATAGGTGTCGGAGCATGTCATTTGACTGTCTTGCACACAAATTAATTTTACATTTATTTATATGCAGGTTGCAAAGGAATTGGTAAAGAATGGAATCGGAAGTGAACACATTGGCATTATTACTCCCTATAATTCACAGGCAAACCTCATCCGGAATGCTGCTTCCATGACTTCCTTGGAGATACATACCATAGACAAATACCAGGTTAGGCTCAAGCTAGCATCAAGAATTGTTATCAATTAGGCCTTTGGACTTTTGAGCCTGTGTTACAAAAATTCAGTCTTCCTAATACAATCACAGTGTTTAACATGTCACTGACATTTAAGACATAACATAGCTGTTTCTGTCTGTTCATTTCCTTTAATTTTGTTTGTTCTCATTACACAGATAATGATCCTCATTACTCATAAACTGGTCATCTGTTTGTTTGTTTTGTCCAGGGTAGAGATAAAGACTGTATATTAGTATCTTTTGTAAGGTCTACCGAAAACCCGACAAGCTGTGCTGCTTCTCTGCTTGGAGACTGGCACAGGATAAATGTGGCTCTTACTCGCGCTAAGGTAATCCTCTTGTGGCTCAAACACTTTCTACCGTTTCCAGCAGACAGTTTTCACTACACTTGATCATAATTAAGCTCCACTAATCATGTTATGCTTAGTATTGAATAAATGCATATATAAAATGGATGAAAATGTTTTTTTTTCCCTGTTTTTCTTTCATATATAATTGTATATCATCGTACCTCATGTCATGATGAGAACTTTTGTAAACCCAACTCCCTTTAATTCAGAATTTATTAAACTAGCATTTTTAAATTAGCTCTTGATATTTTAAAAAATATTTCGTAATTAAGGGGAAATCCAACTAATTAATTGCTTTCTTATGAGTGTGTAACTAATGAGGAAGTTGTTCCTAGATATTTATTGGGTTATTTATCATAATCCAAGTACCTTTATTTCTTTTGGTTTTTATTTTTGTATTTTCATAATCCAAGTACTATACCTCTTCAAAAAAGAATGAAGTTTAATTATATATTGTAGCCATAAACCAAAAAATAAACAGTAATGACAGAAGAAATTGGATTAGTATAATGAAAGCTTTCTTGAAGGCAAAAGTCCTACTTAGAAGTTAGAACGAGGAATAAGGCTCTTCTTTCAGGTCTCAGGAGTCTTAATAATTATTCAGTGTTGTGTTTCTCGAACATTTAACACAACCATTTTTTTTTCTTTTCATACGCACATGAATATATTCCGTTAAGATGTTTTATTTTTTGTTGTGTCATAACTAATTTTGCTATGTTTTTGCTTACAGAAAAAGTTGATCATGGTTGGATCTCGGAGAACTCTTCTTAGGGTTCCTCTATTGAAACTTCTCATTAAGAAGGTTGAGGAACAATCTGGAATTTTAACTGTGACTAAGAAGGATATCTATCGAAAAAGTGAGCTCAAGAGATGTTCTCAAATGAGATGAATGGAAATTCTTTTACCCTTATTTTGATGGGTTATAATATTATATCATCATACAAATCTCATGTATGATGTTGTGATTGATTTAGAAATGTAAATCTATACTGTATAAAAGGAATTTTGTCACTCATCGAATAATGTAACGAAAAATATAGAAATGACAAGATAAACGTGAAACAATAGTTTTATATATTTAATTGTTGTAAAAAATACCTTTTATTTTTAACTAAGTTGATTTTACCTTTTAACATGAAAATATAGGTTTAGTTGACAATAATAATGGAACTTAATTCTTTTCGCGCAAATGTCTTTCATCAATTGCTTCGAAGGAAGGGAACTTGCCAAAAGAATCTATTCACGATTGTACTTTTCAAACAGGATTTCTCATCCCATAAAAGGGAGAACATAGGATAGAGATAGGAACCAGAAGAAATTTTTAATCAAAATTATAGCTAGCTTCTTTAATTAATTCTTTATAAATATTCAAATTTCTTCCTGAAAGTATAATTTGGTGGCATTAGTCTCAAATAAAAAAACTAAAATTTAATGTATAAAAATTGTGACATTAATTTTCCTGTTAGTTTTATCCATGATTCTTAATGTTGCTTATGTAACAGCTAAGGATTGAATTTTCATGAGAAAAAAAGTGTCACATTATCACATAGGAAAAAAGTATACTCAAATCCTGTGAGTATTCTAAAAAATATTTGCAAGATGAGTAATTATTTATAATATTGAGATTGAATATCTACTTATAAATTTACATGAGTATCAATGTAGATTCTCATATTATAATATGGGAGAGAATTTACTTACTCTAAAAATAAGTTTAAAATGTTACTCTTAATCTGGACTTTTTACCTTATTTTAATCTAACTGTTTAAATTAAACAACTAAATCCTCCTCACGTGACCTCTGTTCCTATCTTGTGGTCTTGTACAAATTCTTGAGCACCGGAAAGCTGTTCCAGCTCTCATCTTAATAAGGTAAAAAGGTCACGTGAGGAGGAGATCTAGAAGGAAAAAGTACCTTTTTACCTCAGAGGAAACTAGAAGGAAAAAGTAGGTGGAGATGGATAAGGTAAGAGGAAGCAATTTTCCATCACCTACTCTTGCTTTGCTTCTCAATTTCCCATCTCGTGATTCTGCTTCCCCTTCTTTAATCTTTTCTCATACTAAGATCTAAAATAATGGGTGAACAGAAAACAAGAGATCATTCATAGAAGACTAAAATTTCACTCACATAATAATAATAATAATAATAATGGGGTCTATGAGTAACTCAAATCCAAATCCATGGACTCCAAAGGATTGTTCTGAAGGAATTTGTAGCATCTATTGTCCTCAGTGGTGTTACATAGTGTACTCTCCTCCTACTCCAATTCTACTAGGTGATGGTGATGATGACCCTTCTGGATTTGAATTCTCTCCTCTCATAGTTGCTGCGATTGGAATCTTGGCTAGTACTTTCATCTTGGTCACTTACTATACCATTATCTCAAGGTTATGCAGGCAAAGACACAACACAAATGATCCAACAGAAGACGATGGAAACAGCGAATTGGCGCGAATTTCTTCGTCTGCCAATTCTGGTTTGGATGAGGCTCTCATCAAATCCATCAGGGTTTGCAAGTACAACAAGGGTGGTGGGTTGGTGGAAGGTCACGATTGTTCGGTTTGTTTGATCGAGTTCCAAGAGAATGAAAACTTGAGATTGTTGCCAAAATGCAACCATGCTTTTCATCTCCCTTGCATTGATACTTGGCTCAAGTCTCATGCTACTTGCCCTTTGTGTCGTTCTTCTGTCACCGCTTGTCCAAATCCGAATCCAAATTCTTCCATGGAACCCCCACCAAGAGTCATTGTTAATGCCTTGGGACACCAACTTAGGAGTAACCATGTTGTTGTTGTTGAGAGTTCTGAGGAACAACAGAAAGATGGTTAGTTTTGATGCTCATACTTTGAATGACAGTGAAGGGTATCATACATAGGGGAAGCTAATATTTGGGGAACAGATCTGCTTCAACAAGTACACAGAGATCCATGTTCACAAGGCATATACTATACATATATAGTAAGTGAATGAATTCTGTTCTTCCAATTATTTATTTGCATCTAATCAAAATAATTTGTCTTTTTAACTTTTGATTTAACAATCTAAAATCTTAGTGGTTGTCACTGTCGCCGTCACCCCAACCACCACAACTGTCACAACAACCAATGTTGTCACCAAAACCCTTGGTGCTCCTCCTTCCCGCATTTATACTATCATCCCTAAAACCTTCACCATTGTTTTAGTGGCCTCCAACCCTTCGGCCACCAACACCATGTCTCTCCCCTCCACTGCCATACACTAGATTAGACCAACCATTGTTGCCATGATCAAATTTTCCTGTGTATCACCATGGTTTCACTCCTCCCTCTTAAGAACCTCAACATTGGGTTTCAACACTACAACTATTGCCGCCACAGTGGCTAATGCTACAATCATTGCCACCACAGTCGTTGTCGCCTTTGCAATAGGCACCACCACAATGTCTGCCAACACCATGTCTCTCCCCTCTGCTATTATACCACACATCCAACCTGCCATCGCTACCATCATTAGGTTTTTTGGTGTACTGATTCATTCTTGCCTCGGTAGACCTTCAACATTGGACTTTTATGCAATGATCATCGTCATCATCTTAACCGTCATTGTCTCTGTCACACTGGTCAATGTTGCAACCATCGTTGTTGCATACCCAACCAACGTACCCCTATTTCCACCAAACCCATCCATTCTACTTGGGTACGATTCCTTTATCCTTGAAGAAAACCACAACTCTGCAACCAACTCTTGGACTTCTCATTCCCCATCATCAGATGACATCTCTATTCTACCATTCAAACAAAAAATCCTAACAACCATCAGAACCATCCACATATACACCTTCTTCCACCTATAGCACTTTTAATTAAAGTTGTTTTTCCCTTCCAACCATTGGATCAAGACACATATCAAGTGCCTTTTTTTTATATTTCACTTGAGCCTAAGCCTCTTTCAAATTCAACTATGATTCACAATCCAACATTTGGCCCAACAATTTTATGTACCCATTTTATTTGTCTGTAACCAAAATTTTGGGCCATTTTTACTGATCAAACAGAAATTTTTAAGGACGGCAAGGTCCAATCTGAAAGGGGTGATAATGTTAGGATAGGCTTAGGGAGGGAGGCTCAAATATGCCCTCAAAATTAAATGGTTAAGAGATTATACAGGATGCAATTTGATGTGTGTATTATAAATTATAATTTTATTGTAAATAATGAGATGTTGCCATATAGATAAATAGTATATATTGATTAGCATCAATTATGATTATATATAAATATATTTTTTTTTTCAGAAAAATGAATCAATTAGAAATTAATAAAATTTATATTGTTTTCCTTTTATTTTTTTATAGTCTTTAATAGTATTTTTCTTAGTAGTAGATTAGCATAGTTTTTTGTTCTCTATCAAGTCACTAATACTAAATGTTACATTTTGCTTTGTTCTTCACGCATGTACATTATTTATGGTATTATAAAGGGGTTAATCATTCAAGCATTACGAAAATTTTATTATTTTCTCATAATAAATCGATGTTAATTTACAACGAGAAGTGATAATCTGACCAAATTAAGGTGGTAATTGTGAGCATTCCACTGGCCGCAATAATCAAATCTTCATATTCTTTGATAATTATTGATTTCTTGCACCCTTGGGAACAAAGTTATGTTTTCATACAAGGAAGTACAGCACAACCACAACAACGTCTATCGGTTCACGTAATTGATGATTAGAAATATTTTCCAAACATATGATAATGACAATTTTCTTGATTTAAAAAATTCCAAAAGATACCTAGTGCTTGTCTGAAATTATCCAAATATTGGCATAACTATTGGCTCACATTTGTTGCAATTGGATCCAACATGGGGGTTTCTGTTGGTAAATTCCACTTTACTAAAGTGGGTTATCCTCACACATAAGCTTGCCCCGAATAGTAGTCTAACAACATTATTAATGAATGTGGACATTACGTTCTTATCACTACATAATTCAAATTCCTTGTTGCATAGAATAGACGCTTCCTCGCACTCTTGCATTCATGAACATAATAACAATATGAACTATTTGTATACGTACGAATTCACAAATTGTGAAGTGTTTTCTGATTCTGATTTAATTAACATTTGTTTGTTTTTGTTTGTGGATAAGTCCAAGATTTTATTAATATACTAAGTGATACATAATATGCTCACTTTTAATTTTTATTTGTTTTAAAAAGGGTATAATTTATTTAACAATGTCTCATTTGTACCCAATTCGTGCAAATGGTGCAATTAATGGTTTTTCGTACTGAATAATTGAACTTTAAAAAGGGAAAAAGTAGTTACTTATTATATGCAATATTCACTAGGTTACCTGAACTTTTGTTTTGAAATCGGTGGCCATCCGTGTTTATTATTTTTAATGAAACTTATCGTCTGAGAATCATATTTCAATAAGGCAGAGTATGCGGATAAGAGAAGAAAATTGCAAAGCTTTTTGTCTTACTGGAAAAAATTGCAAAGTTGATTAAGAAGCAATAACAAATATACACTTGGAATCAAATTAGCTATTTTGCCACTACTAGCTAGGACTAATTTGATAACATTAACTTTAATAATTTTTTTGTACTTCTTATTATTAGATAAAATTTTATGCGTATTTCATTAGAAAATACCTACGGGCCATATTTCTTTATTAGAATTTCCATAAAGTTTATATGACAATATTTTTTATTATTTTAACTATGAACTGAGAAATTGCAGTCTGAGTTGCGAAAAGAATTTCTGAAATAAAATGCTTCATGCTAAGCCTTGTCATTCATGGTTGATGACTCATCATTTTGTATATATACTTCTTTTAGGAAAGATTGCTGTCGATGTGGAAACTGGTGGCATGGATGAATTGTATACTTTTGGAAATTTCTAGATAGGTGTAGGCTTTCTAGCACTTTCATAACGTAATATATGAAAACTATAAGTGATCAGTTTTATACTTTTATAGGTGGGGGAAATAGTCATTTTAACTGAAGTTTTTCTATAAAAAAAACCCTGAAGTTTTCTTTTAAGAAAAAAAATTAAGTATTTGTTATTAAATAAAGTACTTAATAATATTTTCAATCAAACTTTAGCGTAAAAAATGTTGCCTAAAAAAAGCATGAAAAATGTTTAAAATATATTTTTTCTCCTTTTTATATCTTATTGTGAATTTTCTTTTAGATCTCTTTTTTTTTTTTTAAAAAAGATTTATTTTCATCATTTAACTTTCAATTCCGGAAGAAAAAAAACTAAATTTTAATTTTATTTAATGTTATCATTTTAAAATAACGATCACTTTTTATTTTATGACAATATGATTTGAATTTTTTAATTAATTTAATACGTAAAATTTGTATCGTATGATTCATTTATATAAAAATAATAAAACTCAACTAATGTTTGTAAAGAGTATATACATAATGAAAGTTATGTGAAAAAATAAATCTGATCGTAAAAGAGAATTTTCTTTTTCTTTTTGGTAGTATTGTAAAAGAGACTTAAATTGTTCACAACCATTGATGGAGACATTTTTTGTAGAGATCAGTGCTGGAGACATAAATTTTACATATGGCCGTTTGATCAAACCTAATCAAATTTAACACAAATAATTATATTAAATTAGCATTCAAACATATAAAAATATTGAATAAATGATCTTTAAATTCACTTTCTATATTTTTAGAGCTATATGTTCTAAAATCGTAGAATATTTACTCAAACCAACACAGCAAAATGACTATAATTATTTTAACTTAATCCCTAAACAAAATTTTTATCAGTCTTAATCCTTAAATTTTTTTTACTTTGTTAATACTTTTAGGGTTTGGGTTATTGCGGGTTTTAGATTTAATTCCTTATTTATTTTTTATTTTTGTTAGATTTGAGTTTGATTTTCATATGGAGTTATGTCTTTGTTTATTTTTATTTTGATTTTGGATTTGGTTTGATTTTGAATTGAGCTAGCTTGCATTGATTCATGGAAGAACGGGAAAACAAAAAAAGTAAAATATAATTTTTGAGAGTTTTTAATAGTCAGAAATTATTTAATTTATTTTAATAAAATAATTTTTGGTGGTTTAAAGATACTAAAATAAATTACATAAAACATAATAAAATATTTAGGAACCAAAAATATAATCAACTATTTATTTTATCTATCAAGTTCAGCATTGCTTGGTCCAAACAATGCTCACTGGGAGACAATGCTATGGAGGATACACCTATTTTTCCTATTTAGTACCGTTGAAGCGCTCACAGGACTTTAGCATATGAAAACAACCCTAAGAAATAACAAGTGTTCAACCAAACCAACAAACTAGACAAGGCAATGAGGCGGGTCAGGTACAGGTATTGTCTTCCCAATCCCTTACCCCGACTTCTCAACATATCCTCATACTCGTCAAAGTCGGGACGGATTCGGACGGGTACCCACAGATACGAGTTTTCTTGTCATGTCTACAACAAACTAAAAGTAAAGGACAAACTTAAGCAAATAAGCACCTAAACACGTTAAGCTCACATTCTGATTTGATCATCAGAGTCTATATGTCTCCACCGAAGTCATTCCCGGTGGAACACCGTAAGCCACCGTACGAGTTGCCAGAATCTGCCTCCTCTTCAGCACCACACATGCAACAATTGCATACTAATTTATACCAACTTAACTAATGTTAATTTTATAATGGTATATATTTACCCTATCTCTAGCTTTTGCCCCAAGCAGTTTCATATGTATTGGAGAATTTTGTTATGAACACAATAATTGTTGTTCAGACGAAATTCACTGCTGGTCAATTGTTTTTTTTCCCTCTCTTTGACAATAATGTCACAAATTTATTAAGAAAAAATAGAAAAGATAAGTAAATAAATTAATTTTTGACAAACAGAATCGTATCTTAAAAGATAATTGTCATTTTCATATATAAGCGTGAAATACCCAACAGAGTTGTGGAGTCTGAGACACCTTCAAGTGGAGCACCAAACATGTATAAATGACCATCTAATCATCTCCAATCATTATTGATCACGGTCCCAACAATAAAGTGGAACCCTACTGACTTAGCTATAGCTCCCTGTGTAGAGAAATTGTGTTCATGCATATATAGTTCTTTGACAACAAAAAGAGATCACAAAAAAAATGGAAAAACATGATACAGGAGTGTTGATATATATGATGTTAAGAAAACTATACCACTAATTGAGATAAAATATGTATAAGTTACTTAACTAGAATGTGACATTCTGGGAGATAATTAACAGGAGACAAAACACTCAAAATAGATTGCTTAATAAAATTATACCTATTGAAGACACTTAGAGATTTTATATGATCCTCCACCATTGTTGCCTGTGATGAAGACTTCCACGTCAGCACAAGATATGGTATTGGATGTCCTTGGATTCATGAAGAACAATTAGCAAGTATTAATTTCAAATGGACAAATATATCTTTCCAAATCAAAACCTATGTTGTGATCCCGCAAGTAACAGTCCCAAGCCAAAGGAGCTTTAGTCCTACACCAAATAAAAGGACAAATGTTATATATATATATATATATATATATATATATATATATATATATATATATATATTTATATGTATGTGTGTGTGGGGTCGGCCACTAAAATCAAGTGGCTGGAAGGAGAGAGGAGTATAGCAAAATGACCATAATATCTGTGTATATGTTGAAACCCATGGTGACACCACTACAACAAAACAAGGTTGTGATCTCGTTCATTTTCCTTGTCTATTATCTGCGTGCATGTACAACTGTGCCAACTTGAATATGTTTATAGTTTCAGCAATATTATAAAAGTAAAAATACTATAGCATCACTCTCTCCCTCTAAAACACACACAAAACACAGTCACAGACACGTAAGTCACACATATATAGGGAAAATATGGATTTAATTAGGTGTGAATTTTTTTTACTTATTTGATCACTTAATGTCTTTTTATAAAATAAAAAATTAGCCATTATTGTTGAAGATTTGTTTCAAAATAGATCAAGTTTATAACTTCATGCAAATCAAAAGCTACAATTGCAACTTAATTAACACTCCTTTATTTTGACATATAATGATATAATTGCTATTTAAAACATAAGTGATCCGGTGGAATTTTGTTTCAAGAATAAAATAGATGACACTCTACGATGTTTCTAATAAACAAATATATTTTTATATTGGTGAGACTTAGAATTAATGACTAGTGAGTTCTATTTACTCAAACTAACAACATTATATTGTGTTTTTAACTTGAATCTACAAGACACGTTAAAATATCAATTCTAATGTGATTAAGATTCTAATTAGTATGTAAAAAGTTCAATTCGATTTATAAAGTCTAAATTGGAATTAATTTTGAATTTATTAATTATTTGAATTAGTATAAAACTTGTAAATAAGACATTGAAAGTGTTCACATTGTTGAACACTAGAGTGAACATAGTGTCCTAGTTCAAGCCCCGTCAGTGTCTCTTCTAGCTCCGCCTAACTATCAAATTTTGAACACAATGTAGGAAGTTAAATGTTCAAAAATTTAAAAGAGAAGGAAATAAATAGTCTGAATGAATTTAAAGTGCATAAAATGTAAAAAGAAAGCAAATAAATCAAAATGTAAAATATAATTAATCGTCAAGAATGTATAGAATTGAATTAAAAGTGGGTGTGAACATACACATCACTAAATGAATAGCCATTTTATTCGGTGTTTAGGTATTACAAAGGTATTTTCCCTATAAAAAAAAAGGTATTACAAAGGTACTAAAGTGCGATGTTTCAATCCAGGAAAAATGGCTACATTTGTTCTCTATTTATAATTTACAGATTTTTTGCCTTGATTGTTAAAACAAAAAGGATCTATACATGTGTGTACGTTTGTCTAGGATATTGACTATTTGTGTCATAGGTCACAATTAATTTGTGTCTTATTTTGGTAAATTGAGTGATGTGTAATTCTCATATATTTTGACTCGAAATTTTCAATATGTCTAGTACTCCAACACTTATGCTTTGCAGAGGAGGTGGATTAGCAATGTAAATGTTTTTTACAGTTGGGAGATCAAGTTGGAGTAAACCTAGGTCACATGAGTGAGTTTAGTGATTTTATAAGAAATTAAAGGTCAGATTATAATAAAATGAACGGGTGAGATTTGGTGTAACTTTTTCAAAATTGACTGGAATATAATGATTGGAATAAATTTATTTTTTTAAAATAAATTATTCTGAAGAAATAAAGATATATTAACCCTTTTTAATTAATTCAAACTTTGCCATGATTTAACGGTTGGACTATACTCCTTTTAATGTTTTTCTTATAATTAAGATAGATAGATAATTAACCGATCAATTCCTAAGGTCTAATAAAAAAGAAGAAATTCTACATTTGGAAAGAAATATTTGAGAACGAAAATAAGAATAGACAAAACACGTGTTATGGTGATGTAAAGACAAGCGTGCAAGAAAATGAAAGTTTTATGTTTTCTTTTTTCTTTATTGTGATGTGATGAATAAAGTTCTTGTTGGAATAAAATATAGCAACAGAAGCTTTTCATCCTTTACATTGTCACAAATATTAATTTTACTCACTATGCTTGGTCTCTAATCTCCTATTAGTATACCCATAAAACTGTACAGGCAAAAGGAATTTATATTCACAAAGCCTGTTTCGTTCGAAACAACCCGAATGACCACCATACATATATAGTGATATGTCTTATATTTATATTGTCGAATAATAGTTAATTTTCTAATTTTTATAATATTAAATTACCAGGGTTTTGTCTCCAACCCAATTTGTTGATTTTAAAGTTTTCTATAGTTCGTCGTATTTTGGATGTGCATATGTGTAATTGAATGCCACGTACATATAGGCACTATAAATCGTGATAGTGAAGGAAAGCAAACCAAGTCAAAGTAAAAAAATACGTTAATTTTTTGACACATATGTTATCTGATTTTCAGTGGTTAATTAAATTAAAATAAAGGGCGAAAACATTAAAGCAGCGGTAGCTTAGTCATCCATAAAGTAGTTTTCAATTGAAAATCAACAGTTTTTTGGTGAGAATTGTCATTTTGTACATTTCCTGCTTTTCATTTTCTACTGCAAATATTTCTTTGCATATATACCTAATGTACGTACCGAAAGAGACATAAAACAAACGGAGAATTTTCTTTACATGATTACTTAAATATATATTTACTATTTTCATTATCAAAACAAATATATTCAGAGAGTTCAAGAAACTATTATATTCCAAACCCAATGCAACATGAAATCTCTGAATTCTAAAAAATTAAAATAAGAAACACGGCCAATGGTCATCTTTTTTAAGAAACACTGTCTTAACTTGCGGAACATCGATCAGGTGTGGACATAAGGGGCATGTAGAACTGCACCCGTCTGTCAGGGGAGCAGTCGTCGTTACCTATCATGTAGCGAAGGTGCTCGTCGGTGCGGAGGGCTTGGATCATGCCTTGTGCCATTGACTGAATACTTTGATCATGTATAGTGGTATACGCTACCGTGTCCCGGTTTTCCTGTGATTTTCATCTCATACCGCATCAATATTCTTCTATTTAGAAACACACCAACCATATCTTTTCTTCTCTTTGCATTTATTTTCTTTCACTCTTGCAATTTTAATTTTTTTTATCCAAACATAAAATTTTAAAAATAAAAGAATTTCAATAAAAATATTTTAAATTCTTAAAATTTCTTAAAATTTAAAATTTGCTTGTCCAATTACACTCTAAGGAATTAATTAAATCACCAACGACAAAAGCAAAAGATCTTTCTGGTTTAGACGAAGCCACGACGAAGAGCATACTTTACGAGATTCATGCTTCTAAGAATATCAAATTGTTCCTGCATAAACAGTCAGACCTTTTTTTATTTTCACTACACCACAATAAGCTTTAAAGCTTTAATAGCAACTTTTTTTTTCCATTGGAGTAAGCTTTAATAGCACCTAAAAATAGCAATTTTATATTAAAAGTCTATTAAAATGGGTGTGGTGCCAAAAGAGTCTATTTGTCCAAACATTATCTTATGTACGTTATTGAACTTTTAACAGAAACATAGAACAACTAAATTATAATTAATTTTTTTGACAAATTTTTTAATGAAATTGTATATTAACGAAAAGTAAAAAGTAAATGATATTCTTGTTATGGATTGTGCTTAGCCAACATTTTGTTGCCACATAGAATGACTAAATCCTTCGGCGATATAATAATTGTAGTAGAACTTAGTTGATGATAAGAAAAAAAAGTAACAATAATAATGAGAACATGTGTGTTGGATATTTCACACAGATGACTAGTGTGATCAATTCTATATAAGTGGACGAAAACATAATTCGATAACTCTGTTTCGTAAGAATGAGTTAATTAAACTTAAATTTTAAATTAATATGAATGTTTATTGTATTGATTGTTGTCGAGCTTGTCAGGTCTCTCATTATTCAATTATTACTGAACAATACATAGATGTTCAATTATATAAGCTTCATGTTTGAGATTTCCAATCTCAATGAGAGATATATATGTTGGAGATTTCATATTGATTCATTATACAATCAAAGTAGTGTGAGAGACAATTCACACTTTATTTAGAAGTCAATTTATGGAATTGAATTATGTCCCACTCTGAAGTAACAATAATGAGAATATGTATCCACAATGTGAAGCTCAAGTGGCTAGTAACTTAAATTCTTCAAGCATATGATAGAGGTTTCATTCCTGATTATGTAAATAGTGTAAAATTTGTGAGGAGAGGAGTTACCTCTTAACCGATACTCAATTTCTTCAGGGATTAATCTCATGATTTTCAGTTGTGAGAATATTTGCTTTAAAAAAAATGAGAATATGTGAATAATGATGATATATATTGATAATGATAATACAAAAGCTAAAATAAGAAGGAACAATCCATTCACCAATCTTGTCTCACCTTTTCCTAGTATGTACTAACATATATTCGCTGAAATCTTGCTTTCCTTTAGTCATGCGTATATGAATTATTCATGTCTCTTGTTTAGTTGTCTTAGCATACTTCGAAGCAAAATAAAGTTCCTTTATGGTCCACATTCCGTCCCCAATTCATGCTATACCTGGCCCTTTGAGAGACTGAATTTTAAAAGGAAGTAGTGCACTCTGGCATTTTTGCATGCTGCGGTGCCCATTAATTGTAGTACTAGTTCTAGGTAGTTTAGAAAATGGTCATTTCCAAGACCCTAAAAGCCTTCTATTATTGAACCATTCCAAGTGTTTCAACAAATAGAGAAGTTATGGTCAAAGATTCTTGTCTTTGCCTCTGGGGAGTGAATCTACAGAGGGGTCAACTTGCCCATACAATTTGTACATAACAAATTGTACATGGGTGGATTAAAGAAATTGAAGGAAATGCAATCAAGAGGACAATGGGTTAAAGTATTAAAGTATTTTTAGATAAACAAATCACTTAAGTTGAAAGCCTACACTTTTTTATACATTTAGACATTATCTACACAAACAAATGTTGAAGTATAAGCGTCCATATATACCGTACTATATGTTTTGATGATAATAAAGATTATTGAAGTTTATAAACTGCTAACAGTGCATTTCATGTGCAAAAAGAGTCAGCTAAAATTGAATTTTTGTATGTTGCATATCATTTATGGCTTTTTTCAAGCTATAAGGTTGTTTTTATATATCTTCATAACTCTTCCTAAGCTTAAGAAGGTGGATCAAGTTTCTTTAATGAGATTATCATCAACAAGGTAAAGATAAGTATGACACTAAGTTAATGATATGCAGAAGAAGTTTATTCAAAATAAATTTGTCCTTTATCCTATGTAAATTTTTTCTATTGCATATGGTTTAGGGAAGTGCTTTCTCCCACCTTTCTGATAAGTTTATTTTCTTTTTTAGTAACTTGATCCACCTTTAGAAGCCTAGAAAAACCTATGAGGATAAATAAAACCCTCTTCATTGCATCATCTTCATCTCCAAGCTAAGCTGCAAATTTCAGTGCTACACAAAGCTAAGCAAATAATACCTATAGCTAATTGATTACAAAACTTTGCCAAGCTATGTATTGTTGGTGGGATATTATTGAGAAACAAAGGTATGATTTTAATTTCATAGCTTTTAAGTTCTACGGAGTGCCACTGCTAGCTTTAGTATATTAATAGTTGATGTGTTATGTAGGAGATGGAAAACAAAAAAAGAAGGTTCATGCATATATGAAATCAATTGCTTGGTTTGATCGCGGTTCAAAATTTGGAGAGGAGAACACATGCATGTTCGTAGTACATGCTATTTTTTTGGGAGGGGGATTATGTTCTTGTTTATTATTGTATGCACTTGGAGACTCTTATATTTTTTTTATTGATAGTGAAGTTATTTCTTTAGTTTAGATAACTCATAAGTTTTATCTTTATTTTGAAGTGATTTTTATGTTAAAAATTTGTGTCTCTTTTGTGAGCTTTTATTTTATAATTTTATTGATAATAATTTTTAATTTATAATATATGATGTGTGTGATCCTAAAACTGCAATAGAGTTACAGGTATGCAAATCAAGATGGTGAACGTTAAATGAAGACTAATCTTTTTTATATAAAAAAGAATTACAACTTATGGCTGAAATCGTAAAAAGCGACACTTTCTACATCGGTTTTTTCACTAACCGATTTAGAAAATGACTTGATATATACTTGTAACATGTGTCATTTTCTTCATCTCAATGTAAAAATTAAGGATTCTCTTCCCAACCCTTTGATGTTATAACTTAACATGTTCATATATTATTATCTTGACAACTTGGTTCTTCTTCAGCTTGCTTTACCCCCTCCTCCTCCAATCTCAATTTTATCTCTGTTTTTCATCTGCCTAATTCTTTTAACTATCAACTCCTCCTCCCTGAAAACATCACACCCAAAGTTTTGTCTATTTCCCATAATTTATTTTCCGCAAGTATATCATTTTTCAGCCAAATTAAAATAGCGTATTGCATTTCACGATATTA
The DNA here is from genome assembly GCF_004193775.1 of Glycine soja. Classification (NCBI taxonomy): domain Eukaryota; kingdom Viridiplantae; phylum Streptophyta; class Magnoliopsida; order Fabales; family Fabaceae; genus Glycine; species Glycine soja. The sequence goes on from NC_041007.1 coordinate 47,297,923, forward strand.
CAGTAAGAGATGAAGTTACAGATGAAATGGCAGATACCCCTTAATTACCTCCTTCCTCTGTCTTGCATTTGCACCCCCTTTGACAATTTTTTTAACTCCTATATTAGTTCATGCCCTTTATTTTTAACTCCTACCAGATGACGACGACAATTTTCCGATCGATCAAGTGGTACCTCTAGAGAATGATCCAGAGATAACCTACAACTATAACATTTTTAATGTGTATATATCCTCTTTTCTAGGGTTTAATTTGTCTTGGAAGATATATTCCACTGGAAACTTGATAACATCATGCCATAAGTCACACTGAACCATGATCACCTTATTATCTTCTATATAAAACTTCACAAATTTAGTGTTAAAATTAAATAATCTTATGTTACAAAAAGTGCAATCAATTATTGATTTATAACTTATAAGTGCATTATCCACTAGTTTTGTGAGAATGCTTAGAGAACTAGGTTATTTATTACAAATAATGAATAGAAAAGGGTATACCCCTTGTACCCATAGTGATGATATGTTTCCTTTTAGCTTGTAAAAAAAATAATGAATAGAAGGGTACAAAATAATTAAATCTAAATATGGAAAGAATAATAATTAACAAAGTATAAATGCTCAAATTCTCTCTGGAATATTATGAAAGGAAAACTATTATAAAGAAATACAATTTTGCAAATGAACTTAGCTTGTTTTTCAAATGTTATTAGAGAAATTTGGTAGATGTTCATCTCTTTAATTTATACTTTTTTGTGAACACAAAGAGTATATTCTCAATTGACGCTAATACAAATCTGTATTTGGAACATAGAAACCATTAAAGTAAATTAAGTTTATCCAGCCATGCCTTTTGAAGAATCCAATTCCTTTTAGCATGCATAAGGGAGAAATTATCTACCCGCTATGCCATTGGTTGCTCGTCTCTCTCTTAATTTCGTTATATATTATCATAAAATTTGATTTGTTTGGTAAGTTTCTTTCCGAGCACCAATTAATATATGCGTATATTGACCTGCCCCTATGAAAGTGATTCCTACGTCTACTCCACTATAGAGAAAGGCCTTGGAATTTAAACATTTAAGCATAGATATGACGTAGACAATTGATTTCAAGTTGGTATAAATAATAGGACCCCTTCCCATGCTATTCCCGAGGAAGAAACACACAAACCTTCTTCCAAGTGTTCTTCCCATTATTCTACATTGTCCTCTCTTTGGTTCTCTATTATTTATTAATTGTGCACTCCTTTTGGTTCTCTAATATTTATTTCCACCGTTTTCTTAAAACAAAAGCCTCTTCAAATTCTCCAACAACTAATAACCAAAATGGCCACTGAAAAGCTTAGAAGTTGTGCAAACTTCCTTGAGAACTCTAAACCCTACTTTGCCATGATTGCTATACAATTTGGCTATGCAGGCATGAACATTATCACTAAGATTTCCCTCAACCGTGGCATGAGCCACTATGTCCTCGTTGTTTATCGTCATGCCTTTGCCACTGCTGTTGTCGCTCCATTTGCCTTCATCTTTGAAAGGTTCATACAACAACCACCCACCCTAGAAAGTCATAATAAGTTTTTTGTGCCTTTTCAAAAAAAGTTTTTTTGTTTTGTTTATGCAATTAAAAGCATCACAAATTAATGCTAATGCATTGTTTCAATTTCACAGGAAAGCTCAACCAAGGATAACATTCCCAATTTTCATGCAAATTTTCATCCTAGCTCTACTTGGGTTAGTTCCATAATTTGATGCACCAATCGTATATATTTAGACTATGTTTGTTTCATCTAATTAATTTTTTTGAAAATAATCAATTTTGTTTTAAATTTTTCTTGACAAAAGAATATTATTTCTTCGATCAAAAAGAACTAAATACATTGGCAAATGATTAAGTTGCTTACATCAAGTGTTTACTATTGTACACAGGCCAGTGATTGATCAAAACTTCTACTATGCTGGGTTGAAATTAACCTCCCCAACTTTCTCATGTGCAATGAGCAACGTGCTTCCTGCCATGACTTTTGTTATGGCAGTTTTATGCCGGTAAAATCAAGATAATTCCAATAGAAAAAGTTAATTTTTTAAGGGTTTTTTGTTTTATTTATCTCTAAAGGATTGGATTATGTGGAAAGGATGGAGAAGATCAACATGAAGAAGGTGAGATGCCAAGCCAAGGTGGTGGGAACATTGGTGACGGTGGCTGGGGCCATGTTGATGACCTTGTACAAAGGTCCTATGGTTTGGACCAAAGATGCACCTCATAATGGGCAAATCAATAATGCAACAAATACCACAACATATTCAGACAAGGATTGGTTCATAGGCTCTATCCTCCTAATCATTGCCACTCTTGCCTGGGCATCCCTCTTTGTTTTACAAGTGAGACCACTTAAAGTAAAGGAAAATATATACTAAATATATATTCATCACTTTCTCTTTCATCTTATTTTCATTCCCATTTTAAGTTATTCCTGTCTCTCTCTTAGATAAAGCAAAGAAAAATACTATTTTTTCCATTACATCACATACAATATTTTCTCCATTATTTATCTTTTTATCTCTATCTTCTTTACATCTCAATTAATCCCATTTGGGAGATGTTTATTGGAATCATATTCCTATGGCGAGAAATTTTTTATATATAATTATGTCTTTTATTTCTGGAAATATTTTAGATACCAAATATATATATATATATATGAATGAATGAATGATATTTCAGAAATGTGATTCTCAAGAAATATAATTTCTAATATTGATGATTCTCAATAATAAAAAATAGATTCATATACTAATTACTAAAGACACCATAACCAAGCCAATTTTTGGCATCTTTTTGTGCTCTCTCTTTGTATGTTTGAGTTTGTTGACGTTACGTAATAAACATTTTTGTTGCATGTTTATTGGACAGGCCAAAGCCATTGAAACCTACAAAAATCACCAGCTAAGCCTCACATCACTTATCTGCTTCATAGGCACTCTTCAAGCTATTGCAGTTACTTTTGTTATGGAACACAAGCCATCCGTGTGGACAATTGGCTGGGATATGAACTTACTTGCCGCTGCCTATGCTGTAAGAATACGATCATTATTTTTTTTCTTCCATTTAATTAATTATTAATTATGGGGCTCTTTCTAATAGTATGTTAGTAAAATGATTATTTTAATATTTGTGTATTAATTGTATTAGGGGATTGTTACATCAAGCATAACATACTATGTCCAAGGATTGGTAATTAAGAAGAAAGGGCCTGTTTTCGCAACTGCATTTAGCCCTCTGATGATGATCATTGTAGCCATCATGGGCTCCTTTATCCTTTCAGAGCAGCTTTTTCTTGGAGGGTAAATTTCCTATCCCCAACTAATTAAGTACGCATGATTGAAACGAAAATAATTAATTACTTTTAAAATATTTGTCACAAAATATAAAAATATTTATTGTTTTAAAATAAATTAAGTCAAATTATGCACTCATTACTATTAATTATTTAATTATAAAGGACACAAAAATATTTGATAATTGGATTGCACAACAACACCAACAAAAAAATCGAATAAAGAAAACTACTTATTTTTCTTGGACTCGGTGGCTTTTACCGCGCATTAACTATAAATTGTATAGCTGCTGAGGCAAAATATTGTCTCTTAAATTCTATCAATAGAATATACTTATTATCAACGGAAAATCAATCTAACAACTTAAAAATAGACATTTTCGTTTAAAATAGAAGGGGAATTTTTGTTATCATCATTTTCTAAACAATTAAATTAAAGGGACGAGGAATGAGAGATAAATAATATAATTTTAATCTTAACAGAGTTTTGAATCCTCTATCCGTAAGTGGGAATGCTTTTATATTGTATAATATAACATAACATCTCTAAGTTTAATATATCCATACATCTCTAAGTTTAATATATCCATATGTACAATGAATATTCACCTTAATGTTACTACCTTTCTGTAACCCCAGAAGAACATATATATATATTTAACAGAACATATACATTTAAAAGAGCATATATATTACGACGTTTTCTGTACCCACAAAGAACATGTATATTAGGATTTAGGACAACTGTTGGTTGTTGCCATTACATTTTAATACAAAGCTACTACAATACTATAACAAATTAAAATAGAGATTTTAGTGATAAAAAACTTTATTTATAAAATCAAAGTTTTTATTTATTAAGTTGTCATTTACATATTTAATTCAACTTATTTTAATTAAATAATCATTTTTTAAAGGGAAATTTTTAAAATATGAACAATTGCTTAAAAAAAAAGTCTTTCCTAATCATGCACCAAACTTGTTGGAGAATTTGACTTAATTTGGTCTTGTGGGTGCAGTGTTCTTGGTGCTATCTTGATCGTTATAGGCTTATACTCAGTTCTTTGGGGAAAGCACAAAGAACAAGTGGTGAAGAACGAGGTAGAGGATATACCCTTGCCTGTAAAGGGTGCTCAACTTGATGGAAACCCAGAAACACTTATTGATTCCACTGATCAGAAATCTGATTCCAACAAGATCTCTTCACATATAATTAATGTGTCTATCCCTGAGCTTCCCATGAAATCTAATAACAGTTAACCAAAGAAGAAGAAAAAATCAGCAAATTGAAATGTGAATAGGGATGGCCTTTTGTTGTGCTCTCACCTAGTTTCAATATAAAAAAAAAAAGTTGGCTTATCGAAAAAAAAGGAAGAAAAAAAAATAGGGATGGCCTTTTTCTATTTTTATTTTTTATTTCCGGCATGCATGTCATCTATTTCCGTCCATCATGTTGTACCTTGTTGGCAAATTCTCCAATAGCCCATTAATCAAAAAGGAGTGTAGTTTTGTATCTTTTTTTTTTTTTTTTTCTCTTTTTTACTACTGCATTGTAGTTTTGTTCCTAATAATTAGCTTTATTTAATTTTGTAGCACTTCGAACTGATTTGTTTTTTTTTTTTGGAATGCAAAAAGAATTTATTAATAATGGCATATTTGGCGCACAAGACATGTTCCAAAATATGCTAGCCATATTTACAAGAAATATGAATGAAAGAATCACATGGCAGCCCAACCAATCACTTCGAACTAATTAATTTACAAAAAAGATTAATCATGAAGTTTATCTCTATCTTTTTTCGCATAGTAATTGCCCGAGTAATTTTTGAATTTTCTACAACTTTCCCTTTTTAATGGAAGCTGACGCCCTGATTCAGATCCCACTAGGGCTGATAATGGTTTGAACTTTTTATGATATGATATACCATTGTACATTGCTATGAATCTAGTCTTAGTGCATCGATCTGATGCCTCATATATATATATATATATATATATATATATATATATATATATATATATATTTGATTATCAATAAATTATAGATCTAATTGATATAGAATTTGATCTTTTTAAGGAAGATTTTAAGTTTAAGATTTGTGAATAAAAATATTAATTAATTTTTTTTTATTAAAAGTGATTAATTAATTTTTTTAATAGTAAATTCTACATCAATATCATCATTATAAAAAAAATACCATTAATTGTGACAATATATAGATATATTGAGAATCAATGCCACGCGTTTCATCAATTACATAAGTGATATTCTTCCTTTGAGAATTTTGAAACTTGTGTGTAAAAGATTAATTGCAAGTTTGCAACACTTCCAACCCGTGAGAATGACAGTTGGTACCCAACTAAGGGAATCACATCATAACTATGTGGGTACCCAACTCTCACCTTAGATTCATTAATAAAAACAGAAAAGCATATACAAGAGATGAAAGCAAAACACTCTAACAAGGGGATTGTCCAAGGCTGGACGTAGATTCTGAACCTAAAATTAGGTAAAGAAAATTTATTTCTCTGAAACTCAAACAATAACATAATGTATTGAAAAAACAAATTCTGCTGGGAGAAGGAATATTAAAATTCTTGTCATAAAGCAAGAAAATAGAATGGAATGGTGATCGCAAGGACAATATCACAATCATTAAAAAACTTATTTTCTTGATGTTTTATTTATTTATAAGACTACTATTCATTTGTGACTTTGGATGGCAATTGAAAAAGTTGTTTTTGAACTAACATTTATAGTTATTGGTGTGGGGTTACTTGAAGAAATTGGGTAAAAAATAAATATAATTTAATTAGATTCAACTGGCGGTGTTAAATTTCTTTTACTATTATTTGATATATAATATTAACGGATTGATTTTTGTGATAATTATTTTTGAAAGTTAATATTTAAAATAATTCCAATTAATTGATAGTATGTTTTTTTGAGGATAGTATAAAATTTTGACATTAATAATGCATAAAAATTAAATTTAGATAGACGTTTTATTTTATTTTTTGTCACCATAATATTGTTGGAGAGTAACATTAAATTTGTTTGAAAGAATAAATCTTTAAAAATGTAGAAGAAGAATCATCAAACACATAAGTCAATTGGTGTTGAATTGTTTCAACTTAACCAAAGATCCTGGATTCAAGTCTTGTGTATGCGGTTGTGTTAAATATTTAGAGAGAGAGTTTAATCATAATAATTTTATAAGGCTCGAACATACTTGTTTCCGATTGAGGATACCTCTAGTGTAGACAAAAAAAAGTTGTAAAATAAGAAGAAAAAAAATAGAAAAGTTTTCACATTAGAGAAACAATTTATGAGGGACTTTTCTTGAGACTCACTAACTTAGGATCTCTTCCATAGGTGGTGGTATTCTTTGGTGCAAACAAGAGAAAATAGAAAACAAGAATAACAAAAAATTGAGTTTTTGTTCTCATTCTCCATATGATTGATATATCCTACTTATAGATATAAAATTGAAACTCAAAGATCGCACGTGGTTAATGTATGAAGTGTCCTTGGAGAGGTCCATATTTTTTGAGAATGTGTATCACTAAACTTTTATTGGAACAAATTTTGCGGGGAAAAACCTAGTGAAAAAAAAGCACATCATACTTTAATGTGTTATCATATGTTGTCTCATTAAAAACTAGTAATTAGGAAAATTCAATAGGACAAAATTATACTAGAGGAACAAATTAAGAGACAAAAGTGTCTTTTCTCATGCAAATTTATAAGCATCTTTAGGACAATAGTCGATCTTGTGCACCAATTACTTAAAAGTTTTACTAGATAGTAACTTTTTTTTTAAAAAAAAATTGCTTGTTTCTCGGGCTCATAAATTATTTTGTTGAATATTTTACCACCATATCTTTAAAATTGTCAATGATTTTTTTCTTTTTGAAAAAATTGACTTTGTTCTATTTTTTAATGCACCGTCTTTTTCAATTGGGTAGTATATGAAATATTATTTTCACATACAAATTATTGTTGATGCCATTTTCTTAAAGTTAAATCACAACTTTTTTCGCTTGTATTGAATCAGATCACGTACAATTAACAAGATACATTAATTCCCTCACAGAACTAAGATATAGAGTAGTACTTTATAAGTGTATCGAAAAAATGGAATAGTAATTGAATATTTATGATGAATATGTCTTCTGTATAAAGAATTTTCCGTTTAAGGACGTTTTGTGTCTATTCGTAAATATTGATCAATTTATTTGATGTCTCTACCAAGCATCACATCATTTCAAATGATATTTATTGAATAAGAACATTATTCTACCTTGTGCCTTGAACGAAGTCACTTTTATTATATTCAATTCTGTGTATCTTCATTATATGAATGGACACGTAATTTTAATAGATACTACTACATATATAAATAGTCACGTCATTTCATTTAATGTCTAACTCGTTTTTCATGAACATATTTCTTAATCTACTTATATTTTTAATTAACTTTTTTTTCCAGCAAATAAAGATATATATTTAGTACCCAGGGTACCTAGAATCCTTTTACAAAAGAATAAGTGACCAGTTGCTATAAAATTATGAGTATTCATGGATCAACTTGTTAATTTGTGTTTGGAAAAAAATAAATTTGGATCTATTAATTTTAATTGGTTCGGTTTGAATCAAATTTTAGATTTTCTTTACGTGACTCAAATCAAATTAAATTGATGTTGAACAAATTGGTTTGGTTAATATCATTGAATATCTGATAAAAAATAATAAAAAAAATAGTTTAAAAAAATATAAAATAATAATTTTATTAAAAAATTAACCGATAATCCTATGACATACACCAAATTAATCAAATTCATGATGAGGAGGTCTAAAGGTTAAAGTTGTATTATCATTGTCAACTGGGTGAAGGTTCAAAAGAGACTCAATTGCATTAATAATCATTGTGATGAAGTGACCCTATGAGCGTTGGAGCGATACACTTTTAGGATTACGTGAGCAAGAAAAAAAAAGTGTTAAAGTGAATCTTGGTGAAATGTCATAAAAATATAAGTAATTTTATCATTAAAAAAATAATATATATATATATATATATATATATATATATATATATATATATATATATATATATATATATATATTCAACTTGGTTTTGGTTGATTAAAATTTAAAAATTTTCATTTCAATACTCGAACCAATTGTTATGAGTTAAATTGATTTAGTTTAAGTTGGACTCGAGTAGGAAAAAGTCCAAATCAATTTAATTGATTTGACTTGGATCATCGAATTCATTCATATCAATAAATACTCTTATATAAAATAACTATTAATTAATTATCTCAAAAAAAGAGAAAGTAAGAATAACTAAACATGCAAAATGATCCCACTACCTACAAAATAAAACCAGATATAAGAGAGAAAAGACATCAACAAGAAAACAACTCATAAGTCATCTACCAAAAACAAATAAGAGTGGGCTAATTAATCTCTTTAAAGTATTGATTAAAAAATTAAAAAAATTGTAGAAATTATAAAAGAACATAAAGAAATTAGGAAAAAAATATAATTTACACATTTTAATAAAAAAAATTCTCTTTTTAATTTTTAACCAATGCATTAAAGAACACCAGACAAGACATAAAATAATTCCAACCCATGTATCCCACGTAGCATCTAATGTGCCAGTATATCCCCACCTATAACTTCCTGCCTTCAATGCATATAAACCGAGACCTTCCTTTGTCATTGGTCCTTCCAAATTCATTCACCGAATATTACACTGAATTCCTCGAGTCCCCTGCACCAAATTCCTTCATCAACCAATGATTGTAAAGCTGTTACATAAATTTCATACAATATTAATTCATGATCACTAATGTTTTCACACACAGCATATATGGTCCTTATTCACAGCACCCGTGCACCCTTAAGAAACCCATCCATTGCTAATTCCACTTTATCCCTTCCCATCCGATTCCAGTTTCACAACATTTGCATAAAATCACCCATTCACCTGATATCCATTTATAACTTCCCTGATACATGTCCCAGTATTTGACTGCGAGTTAATTCTTTCGGCCACAATTATGCATAAAATTTGATACTCTAAGTATTCTTTTATTGTCCAAACTAATTATAAGAAAGATAGACTCATTTTAAGATGTATTAGTTACTACTTTTCTTTGGTTCCAGTCATTTTGTGAAATCTATTAATATTAGGGCAATCACGCATTAGTTAGGAGTACATATGGTTGCGTTGATGCAATTCTGTTGAACTTTGTTTTATAGTCTTGGTATGATGCACGAGGGGAACAAGAAAAGAGAAACAAAAGAATAAAAATAAATGAATTGAAATAATTATGGGTACTAAATAAATTATCTAGTTTGGTTAGATTCATTGTACAAGTCTTATATTGATTAATAATCTTATTACTTTATCACATACTGCACAATGTTACTTTAGAGGATTTGCATTGGCATGGTTTAGTCTTCCATGAAACATAAATCTTCACAAAACCTTTGAAGGAAGAAAAATTCGTTTACGAGATTACCATCAAAGGCAACGTTCTTTTAGGAAAAGAAGAAGGTTCAAGTTCGACACCGGATCTCCGACGAGTTGCCGTCGGGGACTGCCACGATCTGCCGCCGTACTTCGATGGTGTCACAAGAAATGCCCTCTACGAACAACTTCACTCTATCGCAATCCATCCTTAAATTCAGTCAATTGTACACAATCTCTAAATTCACTCTATCGAAAATCTGAAAAAATAATCAAAATATTTTTTTTTAAAAATATAAAAAATAAAAGTAAGATTTTTAAAATTGAATGTAATAAAACAAATGATTTGGTTCTATTGGCGGCCACTGTTCTGCCATAATGATTCTTTAAATACTGTTATCAATGTGAAAATGACATAAAGTGTAGTTATTATCACTATTTTACTTAAAATATACTTATAAATTTGTTAATATATATAATAATTACTTTAAAAATTATATTTTATATGATTTTTCTTTAGTTCACATATTACCTATGAATCAAAAAAGTTCACATAGTACCTGTGAATATATATTTTTAAGTCAAAACATCTTTTTAAGAAGTCAATTATTCTAATTTTAATTTTTAAAATTTCAAATCCTAAAATAGTTGTCTTTTAATATTTCTAAAGATTATTTAAGATAACAATGTAAAGATGAAAATATGAATTTTTTTTTTAATTTTGATAAATAATTAAAGGATAAGATATTTTTAACCTTATATATTTTATTGAATTTTTTTTTTAGTTCCAAAATTTAATATTGTATAATTTAATTTTTGGGCTTAATAAGAAATTTGTTATTAGTCCTTATTGCAGACTAAAGTTAAAAATCAAGAAGAACTTAGGGAGTGAGGAAGGATTAAAAATATATATATTTTTTAATAAAATTCAACGAATAAATTACATAATTGTTCAAAAATTAAAAATAAAATTCAACAAATATATAAGAAATAAAAACATATAATATCATTAATTTAATGTAATAATTGCTTAGGGAGTGAGGGAGGATTAAAAATATATTTTTTTTATAAAATTTAGAGACCAAATTATATAATATGTACACATAAAAAGTTAAAATAAAATTCAATAAAAATATAAAAACTAAAATATATTTTATTTTTAGTTTAATATAATATACTAGTTGAATTATTAAAATCCATGACATCATAACTGAGACGACTTCTCCTCACCCACGTGACCCCTCGCATCGCCACCTCAACTTTCTCATCCTCCGAAGTCCCCACACACACAACACGACAAAGCGGAAGTCCAACAATGACAACAACGTCGTCTGCACACAAACAAAGTCAGAGAAATCCAACGAGTTGTGGTTCATCCCAACACATCTTGAATTTGGCATTAGAAAATGTGAATTTGTTTCTTAACCAAAATATTTTTTAAAAAGGTAATCAATTTTAAGTATAATTAAATGTCTGTTTATGAAAGGAAAAGAGAATGAAAAAAAGAAAAATAAATTAATAAAGATTTATATTTATTTTATTTTAATTTAAAATTTTATTTTTTTTCACTCTAATTAAATGTAATTAAACTTTAGAATAAAGATTAATTCGATAGATAATCGAAATATAGAAACTTGTGAAATAAGTGTTAGGATCTTATCAGAAAATCAGAAAGTGAAGGAATTTAATTAAGATAAAGAGAAAAATAAAATAATATAAGATTTATATTTTTATACTTTATTTTAAATTAAAATTTTATTTTATTTCACTTTTTTCTTTTCTTTTTTTCACTCTAATGAAATGTAATTAGAACAAAGATTAATTTAATAGATAATAAGAAGATAAAAACATGTGAAATACCAGAAAGATTTTAATTAAGATAATTAGTTAAAAAACAATCAGAACAGAACCAACACCATCATAATCATCATCATTGATTGGTCATAAACTCATAACATAACTACCAAAATCCTCACTCTTTCTCTTCTCCCATTCTGACACGCAAGAAAACGATTATGAACGACATCATCGCGTGTGCTGCTGCTGCAGCTAACTCTTCTCTTCCAACCTCTGTGTTGGGTGTTCTTCACTTTCTCCACTCCCGAGGAAGATCCTCCTCTTGTGTTCACACTCCCTCTGAACTTCTAAGGGACTTTGCCACAAGAGAGTTCAATGCGTTTCTGTGGCTATGTCTCGTTGCTGTCACCACCCTTTTGCTCAGAAGACTCTTCAATCTCTTTAGGCTGTGGCATAGGGCCAAAACCATTCCTGGGCCACCCTCTCCCTCTTTCTTTGGACACTGCAAGCTTTTTTCCCGGCAAAATTTCACCTTCACTGGTGCGTTTTTCGTAATCATTTCTTTTATTTATTCTATTTTGAATGATCCATCTTGTGTTATGCTGGTCGTGATCTTTTTGTAGTTATTATAAGAAAGAATCAGTTTTTTGAGTTCTAGAGAAGTGAATTTCGGGGTAGTCTATAAATCTGGATTTTGTAAGTTATTGGGTCTTATTATGGTGATTTGGGGTCTTGTGTTATGCTGGTTCATGAGCTGTTTGGTTGTTGATGTCAGTTTTCTGTTAATTTTCTTTTGGGAATTTGTTGTGGATTAAAAGTGTTTCATGAAATGCATACCTTTTTGGTTTCGAATTGGTTGAGTGGGTGGGTTGGTTATAAAGTTATACATGGAAAGAGATGAATTCCTTCTTATTCCTTCCACACCAAATAACCTTTTGTTAATAAGAAGTCATCAATGAAGTAAAAATATGACATAAGAGTTTAAAGAACACTTAATATTGCTTTCTTTCTTTTTTTATGCTCATGAGGGGTATTATTCTAGATTCTAGATTAAATTGATTGTGTAATAATGCCAATTTTGTGGTTTTGCACATGTAGTGATTTGCTTTTGGCTGAGTAATGAATAATATTATGGCTGGATGCAAATTTTTTAGACTAATTACATAGGCCTTTTGATTTCCAGACGTGTTGTCAGAATCCCATCAAAAGTATGGACCTATTGTTAAGCTGTGGTTAGGTCCTACTCAGCTGTTGGTGTCCGTTACGGATCCAGCACTAATTCAAGAGATGCTTATAAAGGCCAAGGATAAGTTGCCTTTTACCGGAAAAGTGTTTCATCTTGCCTTTGGGGAATCAAGCCTCTTTGCCCCTTCCTTTGAAAAGGTGACATGTGAACTTTTGTGTTTCTGATTGGAGTTATGAAATGAACTATGTGATTTGTTCCACAATCTTAATATGCATGGGTCATTCTGTTTTGACTTTTGAGATATTCTTAGTTCTGATCAAACTACTCTTCTGTTCATATATTTTTATTATGCATCTCAAATGTCTGCAGAAATTACTGATCCTGTTGTTTTTATGTATCATGTTCTCATTCTGAGTTCTGACTACTGCATATTGGAATATCATTTAAATTGTCTTTAGGTGCAAAAGAGAAGGGAACTATTGGCAAATGAATTACATGAAAGATTGTTGAAGAGTGACGATGTGATTCCTATGAAGGTTGCAGACTTCATAACAGATAAAATAGAAAACATCAGAACCAAACGAGGTATCAATTCTAGGTTGGTTTCTCAGCATATGGCTTTCACAATAATGGGAGCCACATTCTTTGGAGATGGCTTCTTGGCTTCGCCAAAGGCTGCAATATATGAGGAACTGTTTATGATGATTGCTAAAGATGCTTGCTTTTGGGCCTCCTATAATGTAACTCCTTTTTGGAGACATGAATTTTGGAGGTATCAATGCTTATGCACAAAGTTGAAATGCTTAACTCAAGACATCCTTCAACATTTTAGAAAAGGCTGCAAACTATTTGGCCAAACTGACCAAGATGTACGAAATGAAAGTTCCAACAAAGAAACGAAGTCAGCAGATGGTGCACAGTGCTGTTCTGATGATGACTTCCAAGATTACTTTTTCTTTCGTGATCTTAAGGATCATCAAGATGGTAAAGAAGAACCTTGTGGGAACATCATGCGTGTGATATTTCATGGATGTCAAACTACATCTGCTTTAATCACCAATGTATTGACTAGGCTTGTCATGCATCTGGAAATACAGGATAAGGTTTCAATCTGTTCATTCTGTCTCCACTGTATGCAATTTGTAATTGCACTTTATTGTTAATCATTTTATTTTAGTTTGTTCTCCAATTAACAAAACCAAGAGTCTAATTCCTATAATGAATCTTCTTAAATGATGATGTATATTTAGTGTATCTGTTTATGTATAAAGTTAAAACCAGGAGTACACTTTGGTTTTACAATCTGCTTGATAAGAGTACTGTTTAAGGTGAATTTGTTTAAATAATTAGAATATTTTCTGATCCTTTAGAAAGGACATTCTTTGTTAGGAAATGTGCACTTGCTCTGTACCTCTTATATGACATTTGTCTGTGGCTCTGTCTGCTATATGCATATGCTTTTTCCATGGCAGAAGTTACATTTTCTCACTTTCGTTTTTGAGATGAAATTTCTTAACTACATTGTTGTAAATACAATATCATTTTTATTGTAGTATCTTTTTGAAGAAAAACCACGTTTCTGTCAGAATAGGATTTCATTTCATTTATATGCTCAAAGGTGTGTTTACTGTATGATTTTCAATATCAAATGCTGTTTTATATTTTTTATTTGACTGAATGCAATTCTTGATGTTTTCCAAGGAAGCCTGTTACTTATTTTGCATTCTTTTGCAGGTTTATTCGGAGATTAGCATTGTAGGAAGAAACCCATCAAAATATGAGCATGAAGATGTTTATAGGATGCCTTTGTTATTGGCTACAATTTATGAATCTGCACGCCTTCTGCCCACTGGTCCAATGCTGCAGAGGTGTTCTTTGAAACATGGTGAGATATTGCTGCTTAAGAAAGCATGGGTGTACTTTACTGTGCATTATATGAAATAATTTATTTCAGGCTGAGTTTCTTGTGTAGAAAATCTAACTGATTTGTAATCTTTGCAAGTTTTCTGTTTAGCTGTGGGCACTGCATACATGTGCTTATGCATGATTTCAAAAGACATATTAAATTTGAATATTCTAGTTCCTACGATCCATTAAATAGGGCTAGTTTGAGAGGAAGGTTGTGGTAATTTAAGGCAATACCAGTATGATTTACGCGCATGTTTTGGAATAATTATTTTTGATAGTTATTCTTAATGGATTAAAATCTAGTTTAGGATTGCCTTAAAAAATTTCTATCCATACTCCTGTTTTCATTTGTAATCATTAATGTTCGTCCTTATGTCAGACTTGTGCTTTGCAACTGGTTTAACCATACCTGCTGGAGCTGTACTGGTTGTACCTGTCGAATTGGTACACAAGGATGACTCTAGTTGGGGGAGTGATGCAAGTGATTTTAATCCTTACCATTTTTTGTCAACGGGTACAAAAGGATCAGGTACGAGCCTCGATGCTTCAAAAACTCATTTTGTATATTAGCAATCAAGAATCATAGATAAAACAAGGAAAAAAATGGAAAGAGAAACAAAACTAGAGAGAGAGAGAGAGAGAAAATTGTATTTTCTTAAATATTATATAACAAATAATTGACTGGACCTTCTAAGATGAGATTGAGTCCATCTGTCCATAATGGATACAGAATTGAGGGGCCAAAAATCACAAAAGATCTGTAAAGAAAGTTGTGAAAGGTTAGCTGCAGGCCAGAGCAATAGACCATGATAAATTGTCCCTTTGTGATACCTTTTTTTATCACTTTTCAATGCCCCCTCAATGTTACCCAAGAACCTTGGGAGAACATGATAAGCACCCAAACACTTGGGGAGCCCTTCTTTAAAAGCTAGGTTAAGTACTCCACTGAGCACCCCATACTAATTGATGTGGGACTTGGGCAAAACATAATTTCCAAGTCCCTATCATAGCACCCCACCATGCTTTGTAGTCCTAGCACCCATGTGGGCTAGCTGTGCACTTGCTCTTTGACTAGTCCATGGTGAATACTGCAGTGTGTCAGTGTCACCACTCACGCTGATAAGAACCTTACGAGAACCACAGCACAAGATCTAGTTGTTGTAGTTGGAGAGCCCAAGACCTTATAAACTTCACACTAGAATCCCATACTTCCATTGTGGGACTAGTCCCATAATGTGCAATTGGATCCTAACACCCTAACTGTGCATTACAATACTTTGTACCGTTCGTTTATTTAATTTTCTTATGACTTTTACTTCCTTTAATATTTTTGCAGTAGTTTTACTTTTCTGACTTGTGTTGGATTACAAACAAACACACACACACACATGTATAAATACATATTTAATGTAGGCTTGGGCTGAGCTTCTATTTGTTTTGCCAGCATATATTTCCAATCTGCATGAGTTATGTTGGAATACATTCTTCTATACTATGTTTGGAGAAAGAAAATGATGACATTTCCTCTTGCTAATGCCTATGTTAGTAAATTCTAGCTTATCCCCTATACAGAAATTTTTTAGTTTTCGTGTTTGAGTAGCTTTTGTCATCTCACCTCTCCATTGCCTCTTCCTATTTGGTTGGGCCATGCTAGAAAGAAAAAAATCTGTCTAATTTGGAATGAGAATTGACTAGTGTGGCCAGTATGATATTAAGCCTTCATATTTAGAACTTCTATTATATGCTCTCTGTAGGTGGTAGGGGATAAATTTTTTTGCTCATCTATCTCTAACCTTTTGATATCGAACTCTTGCAGGTTCTACTGAAGACCTTTCTATTACAGGAGTCAGTTCATGTGTACTAAATGATCCAAATGAAAATGCAGCATTTCTTCCTTTTGGATCTGGTACACGTGCTTGCATTGGACAGAAATTCATCATCCAACTTGTTGCCTCAGTGTTGGCATCATTGCTAAAAAAATATGAGGTTCGTCCTATGAACCAGTATTTTTCCTCTTGATACCTATGTTGTGAGAGAAAGACCTAAACATAATTCGAAATTATAAAATTGCATAATGTCAAATATTGAATACTTGTCAATTCAGAAAATGAAACATATAAAAAGGAATGGAGATGAGGAAATGGACAAGGAAAGTAACTGTATGAATGCAAAGTGGTCGGTGGTAAACTTATGATGATGTGGCAAAGAGTGGTGGTTTGTAACTTGTAAGAAGTTTGTGTTGCTTTATATAGAGAGCCTCTAAAGCAGGATTGTTTGTGTTGTTGTTCCAGGGTAAATGGTGAGCAATGGTAGCACATGTAACAAAGTGAAAAGATTTTAATAGGCTGAATTAAAAGAGTGATAACTGGCATTTTACAAGTATTTTCTTCAAGTTATGATCCCATGGATGCTATAACATTAATTTTTTTGTGTTCAGCATAGTGTATGGTTGGTACTTAATATATGAAATGTGTAATTGTTCTGCAACAACTGATGTTAGTTTTGAATACAGTTACGGCTTAACTCGGGATCAGATGAGGACTCAAACACAACCTTGAAGAATAATCTTCATCAGCATCATCCTAACTCACAGATATTATTTGTGAAAAGGGACCAGTGAAAGAAAAGAATCACAAGCATACTATGCAAATAAAATTGTTGGTTTAACTCAAGTCAACGGCACCGAAAAATATCAGCACCTTTCTTTTTAATTTTCACTACACTCCTTCCAAGATGAATGGGGGAAGCTCTCCTCTGGCTCATTGTAGTCATTGGGAGGATGGATGTAACCTGAGTTTCTTAGCTCAAGTTATTTTTCCTCCCAGTTTTTAAACATTGCCCTAGTGTTGGCTTCAGGCCTTGACACATCTTTTTGTTGGTGTTTTAAGCACTTTGGGTCTATTGTTTGCCTATGCAGCCTTGGGTTTTCCTTCCCCTTCTCTGGATGTGGACCTCTTTCTTTTTTCTGTTGTTATCAACTTTTTCACTTCTTGCAGGAAGTTTGTTTTTGTATCCTGATATAGTCAAAACAAAATGTACTTGGGTTGGATAGTTAGTGTATCTTAACTATCAGAATTTATGCGGACCATCTGTTTAGCCTAAAGGAAGGTTGACTATAATTATAGATGCTTTATATATTGGCATTTGAATGAGAAATGCTATATTATGTATTTGTTTTTTTTATCCGTAGAAATTAAACACGGTACTAGGGGGTTTACAACACTCACACACACTACTCAACCAATTGAGTTAGACTCCATTATATTATGTATATGGTAGTATTGGTGTGTGAACTCAGGACATTGTGCTTTTTGTGTCATGCATGTAAAAGCACATTCTGTTGTAGGACGGTGAATAGTCATCACTTAACAGACTTTGACTAACAACAGGTTCTAAAATTAAACATGAAAAGTTTTTAGGTAGTAAAATAGAAAAAAGAACAAATCTTCATTTTGGTAGCTGGCAATGTCGGATTTATTCCTCAAAGATTAAAAATTTAAATTTATTCCTTAAATGTGCAAAAAATGTGATAGATTGATCCTACCTGCCATTGACTCTCTTCTGTCACCTTAGCGATGACATAAAAGATTATAACTGTCACTTGTCATTCATGTGATTATCATGTGTTATCCATGTGACTAAAAGTTGATTTTTTAATTTAGTCTCTGAACTAAATAAGTTGTTATCATTTTAGTCTATGAACTTAATCGTTTATTGATATTTTGTCCTTGAACTTAATTACATACTGTCATTTTGATTCCTGATCTTAATCACTTACTGACATTTTGATCCCTTAACTATGTATTGTCATTTTGATCCCTGAAAGTACTTAGAAATTTTAAATTATATCTCATGTTGCATGCAAATTATTAGCATAATCATCACCATATCCCCTTAATTCTATTTCATATCCCTTATATTTTTTCACCTTTCTCTTTCACATTTTGTAGTTCATTTTGACTTTCGCATCCACCATTGCATGCAATCGTCATTTATTCTTGAAAACATGAGTTCAAATAGGAAAATAACAGAAAAATATCTTAAAAAAATTGAGGCCTAAATATGATTTTGATCTTTGATATATACCTGAATTTTGCGTTTGATCCCTAATAAATTTTTCCTTCGCATTTATTTCCTGATATTTGAAAAGTTTTGTTTTAGATCTCGCTGATGCCATTCGTGGCGATTTAAAAATCGTTTTGTTTCAAAATCAAATTTAAATTTTCTGAAGGTCAAAAACTACCAAAATCATTTAAAATAAAAAAATAAATAAACTTTTCTCAATCATTTCATTAAACACCTTTCCCCAATCTCAAGGCTACCTTTGTCTAAAATCAAACCCAACCGTTAATTCACACGCAATCCAAAACAAAACCCAAAACTAGATCCTTTTTTAAAACCTCAACAACAACCTTCTCAATTTCGGTAACTTCATCCTCAATGGTGATAACGACAACCCCTTGCCACCGCCCTTCCTCTCGTCAGTCCTCACTCGTCTCCGGCCACTAGAGCATGTCGCGTCCGCAAATTCCACGTCCTCACTCCAATAATTGGGGAAATACCTCTTCCTCTGCTAGCAGTGGTGGCGTCTCGTTCATCTCGACATCATTATTGTATTTTGTGACCTCCTTGCCGAGAATTGTGTCGCATCCTTCATCTTATTGGCCTCGGTCTTGAGATCAAGCATGAGCTTTTCCCTGACGGCGTCGATCCCCTCATCACCGACGAGGAATTGCGAGGTGTGTTTGTGTGTCGGCATTAGTAAGCTGTGGCGGCAATAACAACTCAAATTCGTGCGGTGGTGAAGATCGAAAGCGTCGACAAAGGAGTTAGAAGGGAGTTTGGTGCAGTGAAGGTGGCACTGACTTCCGTACTTCAAACAAGGCAACATGAAATTGTGAAGAGGCTTCCAATGGATACTCCAACATCCGACGGTGGAAGAAAGAGAAGAGGGTTGAAGGGAGAGGTGAAAAAGAAAAAGAAGGATGAAATAGGAGAGAAAAAAATAATTTTTAATTTGATTTTGAAACAAATATTGGTGGAGTAGCCACAAATCACATGTCAATGACTGAATTGGACTGACAATGACGAAGGACAGGAATCTAAAATAAAACTGTTCAAATGTCAGGGAGAAGATATGAAGGAAAATTTATCAGAAATGAAAGACAAAGGTCACGTATATATTAAGGATAAAAAAAATTATTTATTTATTTTTGTTAATAAACATTTTATAGCTTGTTTAAGAAGTTATATTTTATAGAAATAAAAAAATTTAAAATTATTAGAGTATAAATATAAGATAAAATTTTACATCAAATAAAAAATAAAAAAATTGAACATAATATAAATCAGGAAAAGCAAATCCAAGGACATGGAGATCTTTTGAAGGTACTGGAGCATGTTTTTTTAAGACAAATTATATATATATAAAAGTATGAAAGGGGATTACAAAATAAGACACTATACTCCATATGTTAAGCCTTGAATCATTATCCCAAAAAAACCCTCTCTACAAAAAGCACCAAAGGGTGCTCCGAGGGTCCCTCCCTTCATGAACACAATAAAGGATTAGTATACAATAAAGTTCTTGCTCTAAATTCTCTTCCCTCGCAAACAGTGGGCGTCTCCACTGAAGTGAGCGCACAAAATTTTGGCCTTTCCATCTGCCAAACTCATACAAAAGCATCTTAATTTGTTTACTGACACTTGGAAAAGTCGCAGGAATTTATCCTTTAGTGGCTTTTCCCCCACGCACCACTCATACCAAAAATGAGTATGATCCCCATTGCCAACGATCCTTTTAAGATTGTTAGAGAACAACTGAATGGGACACAACGAATTTAAATTCGCTCCAATCATATCTTTCCACCGATGACATCGAATTAGAGGGGGATTGAACCAGACCATTTTGTATAGATCTATAACTGAAAGATAAGAGTCCCTGCCATATCACATTCTGCTCTAATAAGATTCTCCATCTCCATTTCGCTAACAAGCTGACATTAAACAATTCCAGATTTTTTATGGGGAGATGCTAGGTGCACCCAACATTTTTGTTGGTGCACCCAACACTTAAAGGTAAAAGAAAAAAATATCCCTAGCCTCTTTTTAAAAAATTTTGTGCACCCAGCTCCATTTTTCATGCCGCGACTGCGATTCTTCTTCTTCAGCACGCCCATTCTTCTTCTTCTTCAGTGCACCCAGCCCTTCTCCTTCATGCCCCTGCACAGTTCTTCTCCAGCCCCCTCTGCGCGCGTGGTGGTGTCTTCTTCTTCTTCTTCTTCAGTCTCCTTCGTGCTCATGCGTCGACATTGTCGAGGTAAGCTTTGTTCTCCCTCCCCGTGCTGCGTTTCTGTTTCCATTGCTGCTTTTGATCCGTATAGGCTTTGAGTTTCATCCGCACAAGACATAGGTTAGGTGTAGATGATCCGCATAGCCTTTTCGTTGTTCCGCAATAGACATAGGTTAGCCGTAGATGATCCGCATAGCCCTTTAGTTGGTCTATAGTAAACAACTTGATCCGCAATGAGATGATCCGCGCTAGTGTTAGAGATAATCCGCATTAGTGTTAGGCATGAACGAAGCTTCACGTGGATCAACTTGATCCGCCTGAAGCTTGCGGATCAACTTGATCCATAAATATATTTTAATTTTAAAAAATTTGTAATTTATGAAAAATGGTTTTAATTAGTGTTTAGTGTTAGTTTTGAGGCTTTTAGGTTGAAGTAGAGTACGGTTGAATTTGGAAAATGCTATTTGGTTTGGTTTTGAGGCTTGTTTTAGTTGTTTTATTTGTAATTGATACAATATTTAATGTGCCGAGGCGCCTTTTCTATGTTTTTTATTCTCCAAATACTGTTTGCTCTTTACTTGAAGTTGCAAGGGATTAAGTCCCTCATTCTATTTCTGGTGGAGTCCTTTTCATCTTTAATATAATGTTATTTCCTTGAGCTTTGAGTGAACCCGTTCCCTACTACACATCTTTGATATTTGAGCATTATCATATGTTGGACATTCTATTCACTGTGCTACTTCATATCCCATTATGAATAACATGCCTATAATCTGGTTAAATAATGATTTGAACGTATGTCCTCTCTTAAGAAACTTATGTTATACCTATTTATTGTGAAAGAAATTTTCTTCGATTTTACATGTGTTTTACATTAATTGTATATGCGCATTACCTTATAGAATGAGAAAACTCAATTTTGTGTAGCTTTGAAAATGGGTATTCCATTGCATGATTGAAGTCATAACAGAATAGAATAAATCACTTCTGTTGAACTTCCAAGTTCCAAATGCTCAAATAGTCCAAAATCCCATTGTTGATTAACCATCACACATAAGCAGGTTGTGGGTCTATTAATGTTATCATAGTTGAGCATAACATTCATACCATGTCTCCTTCTTGAATATTTCTACGTGCAAAGAGGCCCCATCCATGTATGCCTGGAATCATACAAAGTACCCATAAAACAGTCAGAAAATTGACCACTAAAGCAAATAACCCACCTTAGAAAGAGAAGAATTACCTGCAAGTGATATAGGCGTTCTTAGAAAATTAACATATATTTCCCCTTCTTGTTTGAACAAGTTAATATTGTGATGAAATTGTGTGGTTTAGTGATGAAATTTGTGGTAGACATTTGCAAATCATGGTTAGGACTACAGGATTAGGTCATGCCTTAGGTAGGGTTGTTGACATAGGTATGGAGAGAGGGGATCGTGATGATTTTGACGGTGCTCCCTAGCATCGAAGGCCTACTGCATCGGCACAGAGGCAACGGGTACATGTCACTGTTGCCGATGATGTGCATGTGGTGCCTGTGGTACCTGTGGACTCACTTGCAGTAGTTGCTGATCAGCCGATGGTAGATGCTAACGCACAGGACATCGGTGCACACACCGGTGCAGAGGCTGCTATAGATGAGGCTGAGGGATTTTCTGGTGGACTCAAGGACCCATCAGTGCTTACGGAGTATGTTGAGCATGTTGCAGCCAACATATGGTCCGAAGAGGTATGTATAATATTCAATTTAAGTTATTTGTTAAGTATTCTTTTTTTATTGAGTTTTTGGTTACTTTAAAATATTATTTTAATAAATTGTCTGTTCCTTTATACTTCAATTCAGGAACGTCCTGGGTTGAAGTTATCCTTCCATGGGAGGAAGGTGCATAAATTAGGTAGGCTTGTTCCTGCAATTGAGGAGATGATTGTTGGGACATGATTAAGTTCTTTGATCGCGTGTTCAGTAGACACCGGCGATCAGGGACTTATATCCTCGTTTGTCGAGAGGTGACACTGGGAGACATCTAGTTTTCATCTTCCTGTGGGGGAGGTTTCGATCATGCTGGATGATGTCGCGTCTCTTCTTCATCTGCCGATCGTTGGCGACCTCCATGCCTTCCAGCCTTTGCACATCGATGTGGCGATGCTGATGTTGGTTGAGTTACTGATGGTCTCACCAGAGGTAGCCATGGCCGAGACAGGACATTGTAATGGACCATACGTACGCCTGTCTTGGCTACGAGACATATATCAGCGCAGATGTCAGACCCAACATTGGACAGCTGCAGCTCGTGCTTATCTTTTTCATCTTCTGGGTTGCACTCCTTTTGCTAATAAGAGTGCAACCCATGTTCATGTTGTGTTCTTAGACGCCTTGCGTGACCTCACTCAGACTAGGAGGTATGCATGGGGAGCTGTTGGCCTCGTGCATATGTACGATCACCTTAATGATGCCAGTATCAGCACCAACCGACAGGTTACTGGTTACATCACATTGTTACAAGTAATTAACATGTTTTTCATAACTTAATTACAAAAATGTTTTAATGACGGTATTTTATTTTAGATGTTCATTTGAAATTTGTATGATTTTCATGTAACCTCGGTAGTGTTGGATGTATGAGCATTTTTCGTCAGTTGCGGAGTGCAACGCTGATCCAGACTACGACGAGGTGTCACCACGTGCGTGTCGGTGGATTGCCACGAAGAAGACTGTCAAGAAGATATCTACAGTGACGTACAGGCAGCGCTTGGATCGTCTCAGGATTCCAGATGTCTGCTGGATGCCATATTGGGAGCACCGACCGGTCCAGGACTTTCATTTGATTTCATGTTTTTCAGGACAGCTCCGCTGGGGTTCCGTTGTTGTCAGATGCAGGCCGAAGAGGGTTATGCGCCAGTTTGGATACGTCCAGGGTATTCCTGCACACCCTGACGGTTCATGGCTGTCATTTGATGACGTAGACAATAAGTGGACGCACTACTCAGACCATCTTGCGCAGCAGGTGACATATGTGTTGTGCTTGGTTAGTGTGCGCCCGACTACATAGACTGATTCTTCGTCATATCGCATCCATTCATGACTGCGCCACAGACATCAGATCCTCCTCGAGATGCATCTGTGACGCAACCTAGACGTATCCCTCAGGTGCCAGAGTCACGTATCCCTCAGGAGCCAGCAACAACATCGACACATGCGGATTCTGATGCGGACAAGCCTAGACATGCAATGGTAAGTGTTACTATTTGGTTAGATGTATGTCATTTACTTGAATTATTTTAATACTAATTTGTATAATTCGTTTGTTTTCAATTTAATGGGAGGCTTGCCATGCCATCGCCAAGACATTGGAGCATCATCTCAGCCTAAATGAAGTCACGCTAGGCACATCGACACATGAGGTCATCTAAAAAATGTCTCAGGATTACCAGGGATGTCACAGAAGACGACAATGTGTATGCGAGGTCTCGACGTAGGCGGCGCACAGATCAATCATAGTTTATTCACACCTTTGATATTATCAGTTTTGGACGATGTATTTGACTGAACATTTTGTATATTTTAAGTTATTTTGGTTAATAATATTAGTTTATAATATTAGTGTTAATGTGTACATGTTATTTATGTTTAAAATACTTGATTTGAAATTCATCGAAATATTATGAATGGAAGTAACTAAATTAGAAATGTTATATTATTATTGCCTTAGTAAATTAGAAATGTCATTTAAAAATTAAAACATATCTACATTATTTATTACCAAGTAATTAATTTAATGAAAATTTGTTTAAATAAAGCTTAAATTTTCAAAAATTACAGTCTATTGTGGATCAACTTGATCCGTAAAAGACTTGCGAATCAAATTGATCCGTAAAAGACTTATGAATCAAGTTGATCCACAAAAACAAATAACACAGGGAAAATTTTGGCATTTGTTAACGATGTTGGATGCACCAGCAATAATGTTGAATGCACCTAACAACATCCAATAATTAACTACTTCTTCAGGAATGTGGTTCTTGAATATTCTTTTTCGACCCCCCAAGGCGGTGCCTGATCCTTTTTATGGACTTGGAAATGCGGGAATCTTGGACATTGGAGACTCTGGTTCTTTACAACCTTTTATTTTGATTGAGCTTACGAATCAATTACTCTGCCACTGATTGCGCACTACAACAAAGGGAAAGGGTTCCCTTTATATCTTTTGTGGCTCGTGGCAAAGGAACAACACTCTCTTACGTGCCTTTGCTTCTTTCTTTCTTTTCATCTAGCGAATTCATAGATATTCAATCTGCAGTGACCCTTTCTCTCTATCTCTTTTTCTCGCATTACTACCTTCTCCTCCTTACCATTTTCACATACCTTTTTATTGCTCCCATTTCTTTCTCTCTCTCTACATCCTTTCTTGCTGATAAAGCAACTCTTTCTTCTTCAGTTCCATTCCATTCCTCACAAGAGTCTCTGCATTCTTGATTTCACAAGAACATACCCTCTCTGCAAGAACCCATTTTTCACTTTTTCAGCTTCGTATATTCGGATTCTCGGGAGTGAAAATGTTCGATGCGCCCAAATTCTATTCCAAGTGGTAATAAACCTTCTCTGTTTCCCTCCTTTCCTTTTTTATTTTCTTCTTAAAATAACAATAATGATGATGAAATTAAAATGTGAAACAGCAAATCGCGGTTGAAGTTAACAAACGCAAGAAAAGGAGCGCGGTGCTGAGATTTCTCAAGAAAGACATGGCCGACCTTCTTGGGAGTTCCCTTGATTACAATGCATATGGAAGGGTATTTTTTTCCTTGCTATCTGTTTCTTCACGTGTCTTTCACAATATTTGGAAAGAAATGTATTAGGTTCTTAATTATTCAAATTTAATTTCAGAGAAATATCTAATCTTTTATTAGGTTCTTAATTATTCTTCTCTCCTCATATTTCAAGATCGTATCAAAGCTTATTATCTTCCGATTTAAACTTGATTTTTTAATTTGTAATTTGAATACGTACCCCTGTTGTTATTTTTTTTTTTCTCTTTTTGGTTTTTGTTCTAAGTTATATTGCATTCTTCAACTGCAGTTTTTATTGGTGGCACAAACAGATAACATTGAGACATCAGCATGCCTCATAAATCCTCAGCAAGTGAAGTATGGTTGCTTTTAAACATTTTAAATGAGTGGAGGGGGTCTACATTGATGTTGACTGACTTTTATTGTATATGTTGTCGTTTTCTCCTCAATGGAAAAGGAGTACTCAATAGGACTAATGTTCAAATGGTCTGTTGTATATTTGTTCTTACATTCTTAAACATTTTAGTTTGGAATTTTTTTCTTGGGTATGACATCAACTTCTATCTCTGTCATTTTGTTAATCAGGATCCTGGACCACAGGTGCCAACTAATGTGACTGGTATGCTTAAATTTGGGACAAATCTTCTTCAAGCTGTGGGCCAGTTCAATGGTAAGCATTTAAAATTACTGTTGTTCGCTGTCATCCTAATAGCTTTCAATATATGCATCTTACTGTATTGTAACCATTATCATTGTGAAGGTCGTTATGTTGTACTAGTTGCCTATGAGTTTTACACCTTTGCTTGAGGATCCAGTTCTTCAAGATTATCTTCAGCCTGCTGTTACATCTGTTGATTCAGGTATAATTTGGATATTTTGGATGAACTGTGGGTTTTTTTTTTAAATACTACATCTAATTGTTATTAATATTTATTAATCCACCATTGGTAATTCATTATCTTTTTGCCTATATATAGATTTAGATATTATCGAGGGGGCTTCACAGATTTCACTTAATTGTCCAATAAGGTATGTTGTGATCTTCTTTGTTCATGACACCAGTCAATGATAACTAGAAATCCCATCTTTAGATTGGGCATAGTAGTAAACATAGATGGCAGTTGTTATTAGAAATCCAGTTTAGTCTCTCACTGTCTCTGGATCTAGTCCATTAGAAAGTTTTGCCCCTTAGCTGACCTTGAATTGGAAGAATGAAGGAATTAGTCATTTGTGCTGTTATCCTTTGTATCTATTCACAATTAATATGTTGATGGTCTAATAATGTTTTGGCTAAATCTAGTTTCCTTTGGCCATGTTTGTGTTGGAATTTTAGTTAGAACAACTTTATGTGTTCATTGTAGAAAGTCAGAGGTAACAAGTCCTCTTTAATTAGCCGATCTCTAATATTAAATTATTAATTATATAGTTTATTCATTCAGTGCTATTTTTATTTTTTTTTGTAATTTCACTTTAATGGAACTTATGCCCTATTTTCACTTCTGGTACCTTTCTCTATTGTGCTACAGTTAGATATGAATGAACAATGGTTATGTGGTTGTCATGTACAGTGTTAGTTTGTGTACTTTCACACAAACTATTAGTTTCACTTCTGTTAGTTTGTGTACTTTCACACATGCCTTCTGTGAGCGACAATCTAATTGGACATATAAGTTGTTAACTATCGTTTGGTTTTGATTCCGTGTGAGAAGCGAGTGGTAAAGTAGTGTAGCTGAAACGTGAGATTCTGGTGATACTGTTTACTTCTTAGGTTGGACTTCGATTTTGTGTTCTATTTCAGTTCATTTTGAAGTTCACGATGTCAGCGTGGCTCCGTTTTGTGACTAACTGAGATGATTGATTTTTTTTTTATGACTTAATGTGTGGCTGTGATCCTCTGATTGGATGAATTATAAGGTTTATATGCATTTTCGTAATTCATTAGTCACATGCAGATAAAGCGAAGGATGTAAACTTTGGTTGTGTTTTTACATTGTTAATTAGAATCATAATTTGCACAATGTATGCTACCAGGTGAAATGCCAATGGTGGTGTTGTAATAATTATATCGATTAGAATATAATGAGTCATTTTTTTCTGTCACCGAATTATTTGTGCATTCGTATAATTTTATAGTATGCGAAGCCACTGTAGGTTGGTATAACTGATAAACCAAACATTTGAAATTCTGCATCAGCATTTTATTAATTACAGAAAGAATTTATAATATTAGTTATTGTAATAAAGTCATTCTTTTAGACTCACTATAGGCAAAATGTGTTCCATCGAGTTGTAGACTTGTAGGCACGGGAAAGTAATCCGCCTTTCATATATGTTTCTTTTAATTACATTACTGCATGCAAAATTTGTAGTTGAATGACTTGAATCCCATTACTTTACTCTTTTCTGTATGTTCAGAATATGAATTGAATGATTGGATCATAACTGTACAAGGTTTGATGATGAAAGGGAAATGATCTGTAATCTGAATGGCTATGTTTAAACAAACCATCATTGCCTCAAATTGACATCATTTGACTTGTGAAACTGGCTGTACATATTTATCGATTGATATTTGATTAGTTTAAATTACTAAAACATCAGTGTCTAGCTTTGACTTATACTATTTGGAAACATAGGAACAACATCATTTTCTCAAAT